>NC_057737.1:13282111-13284095 GCF_004010195.1 Chiloscyllium plagiosum | reverse complement strand
GCATTCCCAACGCCCCTCCCCCAAGTCCCTCCTCCCTACCTTTTATCTTAGCCTGCTTGGCACACCCTCCTCATTCCTGAAGAAGGGCTTATGCCCGAAACGTCGATTCTCCTGCTCCTTGGATGCTACCTGACCTGCTGCGCTTTTTCAGCAACACATTTTTCAGCTTCTTGTTCCCACACTCAGTTGAATACCAAGGGCTGTCACTCTCATCTCTGGCTGTGCCAGCATTAATTACCCATCCATGACTGCCCCAAGGAGGGGGGGTTAAGATTCAACCACATTGCTGTGGGTCAGGTAAGGATGACAGATTTCCTGGCCTAAAGGACATTAGTGAACCAGATGGGTTCTTCCTGTCAATGGTTTCACCATCATCAGTAGATCCTTGATTCCAGATTCTTTATCTGCCACGGTGGGATTTGAACCCAGGACCCCAGAACATTAGCTGAGTTTCTGGATTAATAGTCTAGCAATAATATCACTAGGCCATTGCCTCCCCAGCTTTTCCTTATCTAAAGAGCCCAGCCTGTTCAGTTTTATTTTCTGATGGGTAGGTACAGTTCTGGTGTCATCCTTGTACCACGTTCTATATCAAGGAAGGGAACTAAATGGGAAAAAAATGTGTAGATCATGGTTGTGGTGGGGGGATGCATGAGGATGGGAGTCTTGTAGCTAACTAGATATACATTTGCTCTGGTCTATACTTGCTCCAAAGATCTGAAGATGCTGATTAATCTGCTCGGCATTTCCAACAGTTTCTGTGGTTATTTTCAATTTTCAGTATTTCGTTTTCATTTAGAATTTATTCTGTATTGTTTTCTGACCCCAAAGAACTGTTTTTTTGTTCTTCCCTTTTCTGGAGATGGTGACACAGACTTGGTATGGGGGGGGGGGTCAGTTAGCTGGATGCTTGCTTTGTGATGCAGACTGACACCAACAGCATGGGGTCAATTCCCATGCCACAGCTGAAGTCACCATGAAGGTCCTAGCTTCTAAACCTCACCCCTCGCCTGAGGCACAGTGACCCACACATGAGACCACTACCAGTCACGTTTCTCTGATGAGAGAGTGGTTTTACCTTTATGACTCCAAAATAGTATCCTTCTGATCTTCCGAGGTAATTAAGCAAAGACTGAAGTTTCCAAATCAGTGGGAGTCTATTTTCAAAATCCCTTTGGAATATACATACAGTCTGTTCTGATAAAATGCGATAATTCTGTTCCTGTGCAATCCCATGTTATAAGAAAATTGTATAATAGCCATACCATTTAAACCAATAAGACTGGAATCAAGTTACAGCCAACAAAGGTAAGGAAAGTTGGCGTTCTACAATTAATGGCCTAAATTCTTCAATCGCATTATAGCCATTTTTGCATTGAAGAAACCTGAGTTATAACAGAGCCGACTGTATTAATTACTGCTCCCAGTTTTGTATTCTAATGTCTTGGATGTTGACATTTGATATCACGGGACTATGTGTGAATTACTCCTAATTTCTCCACCCAGAGTTAAAGATGGCATGTTCGACAGGTTCATAAATCCTGTGAGAGATAATTAAGCTAAGAAAAATTCCAAGAAGAGCTGCAATTGTTACTGAAATAAGGCATCTTGTTTGGCAACTCTTTCATAGCACGCGATTTACTTTGTCAGAACAAGATGGCACATGGAGCATTTTGAAGGGCACCTTCACAACTGAAGATAAAGAGAGCTGCATTTCACGCTGGCCAAGGTCACTGAACACTTGTCCCAAAAGATTAAAAACAGGAGAACAAAAAATGTGGCTCTTGGCAGCTCTTCTGGACATGGATCTTTCTACCTTTCAGGGAAAATAATTCCCTGAGCATCTTAAAATGGAGTCTTTGCCTTCACCTCTCACTGACCAGCAGAGCAGTAGGGCAGCAGCTGGTGAGCTTGGGTGGGACTTCACCCAGTGCAGCCGGGGAGAGGTGAATGTGGGGGGGGGAGGAGGGGCAGCAGTGTGCCC
>NC_057737.1:13265316-13278838 GCF_004010195.1 Chiloscyllium plagiosum | reverse complement strand
TGGGGAGAGAGTGTGCCCAGTGTGGGGGGAGACAATGTGCCCAGTCTGGGGGGAGAGTGAGCCCAGTGTGGAGTGGGAGAGTGTGCCCAGTGTGGGGGAGCGAGGGTGCCCAGAGTGGGGGCGGGGAGGTGGGGTGTGTGTGGCCAGTGTGGGGAAAAGCCCAGCGCCTAGCAACTGCAGACCCATGGCTCCAGAAAGTACTGTAATGTTCAGCTTTTAACTTTTTTACTTTATACTTAGAAGAACGGTAGTGATGACCTTTTAAACTTATTTCTTTATTTTACACAAGTCTGGCAACATCTTTGAAGAGAAATCAGTTAAAGAACATGAGTTGTGCGAAAGGGTCACTCGACCCAATAAACTCTGATTTCCCTTCACAGATGTCGCCAGACCAGCTATTTCCAGTTTTGTTTCTGATTTACAGCATCCGCAGTTCTTTCAGTTTTTCTTTATTTTTCTGTTTTTGTACCTAGGTACTGTTGCATCTAAGATGGCACCAGAATTGGCAAGATTATACACTTTTTACCGTACTCCTATACTCCTGAATACACATGACGATAAAACCAAAATCTAAATCCTTGTTGCTGTACTGTTGGCGTTATCCAATGGTGCTTCGAAGTGTTTTGTGTCACGTGTGTTCAGGTGAAGAGTTGGGCATATGAAAGGGTATCCATATCAAACTACACGACAAGACATAGAACTGAGAATGTTGGAATGATGAGCCATTGCACATTGGATACTGAAACGTGAGGCGGGTGACGAGTTTGCTTGTAACATAATTATATTAATGACAATAGACAATAGACAATAGGTGCAGGAGTAAGCCATTCTGCCCTTCGAGCCTGCACCACCATTCAATATGATCATGGCTGATCATCCTTAATCAGTATCCTGTTCCTGCCTTATCTCCATAACCCTTGATTCCACTATCCTTGAGAGCTCTATCCAACTCTTTCTTAAATGAATCCAGAGACTGGGCCTCCACTGCCCTCTTGGGCAGAGCATTCCACACACCCACCACTCTCTGGGTGAAGAAGTTTCTCCTCATCTCTGTCCTAAATGGTCTACTCCATATTTTAAAGCTGTGTCCTCTGGTTCGGCACTCACCCATCAGCGGAAACATGTTTCCTACCTCCAGAGTGTCCAATCCTTTAATAATTTATATGTCTCAATCAGATCCCCTCTCAGTCTTCTAAACTCAAGGGTATACAAGCCTCAGTTGCTCCAGTCTTTCAGCGTAAGGTAGTCCCGCCATTCCAGGAATTGACCTTGTGAACCTACGCTGCACTCCCTCAATAGCCAGAATGGACAAACAATATGGGAGCTCTTGTGGTGTCAATCCCTAACTTTGGATTCATGTCTCACACTTGAATTTTGTTTTGTTATTCATAAATAGGATGTGGGCATATATTTGATTAGATTAGATTCCCTACAGTGTGGAAACAGGCCCTTCGGCCCAACAAGTCCACACCGACCCTACGAAGAGCAACCCACCCAGACCCATTTCCCTACATTTACCCCGACTCATGCACCTAACACTATGGGCAATTTAGCACGGCCAATTCACTTAACCTGCACATCTTTGGACTGTAGGAGGAAACCAGAGCACCCGGAGAAAACCCATGCAAACACGGGGAGAATTTGCAAACTCCACACAGACAGTTGCCCAAAACGGGAATTGAACCCAGGTCCCTGGATCTGTGAGGCAGCAGTGCCACCATGCCACCCATCATTTGATCCATCTCTAATTGCCCTGAGGGCAGTTAAAAGTCAATCACATTGCTGTGGTTCTGGAGTCACATGTAGGCCAGACCAGGTAAGGATGGCAGATTTCCTTCTCTAGAGGACATTAGTGAACCAGATGGGTTTTTAAGAATGATTGACAGCAGTGAGATGGTCATCATTAGACTGGCTTTTTAAAAAATTTCCAGAATTTCATTGAATTTAAACTTGACCACTTGCTATGGTGGGATTTGGACTTAGTTTCCCTGGATATTCATCAAGGGTTCTGGATTGGTAACCCAGTGACATTCCCATCATGTCACTGCCTGAAACAAGGAGTTATTGCTGTGATGGGAAGATTGCTCATGACACCATTCAGTGGGCTATCAGCCTTGGAATTCTTCTAATGCTTTCCTACTATCCCCTAAGCAGGAAAAATGTGTGTGAAGTTACGCTTAAAGAAAACAGACTTCTAATATCTGAACTGTTTTATTTCTCTTATGTTTGGGTTTCTTTCTCCTGCACAATGGAATCTGAAAATTAAAAGTAAAAGTGACTGGCCCCAGGTTCCAATAACTGTTGGGTGCAAAAGGGTAAAGGAATAAAACAGAGACTAAGGGAGTTATATTCTGCTTTTTTTCTCGAGACTTTTAGATATCAATCCAGCAAAGATTTGGTGAGAGCAATAACAGAACCGATCTGGATGTGAATTGACCTTTCTAAGATAGGTTCAGTCCTGCATCTAACATAAAGACCAATACCTCTTTCTGCTTTGCTCCCAGTGAGATTTCTCAGACAAGGCTGGTCTCTTAACAATTCGTGCATGTGTTGGCACCTTATCTAGTGAGGTAGCAATGTGAGAATGAAAAGCATTGTTGAAGATGATAAAAATAACATATCAACGTAATCCTGAAGTTCCCTGCATCACAGTTGCCAGTCTTCAGCCAATTCAATTCACTCCAAGGGATATAAGGAAAGGCAGAAGACACTGGCTACTGCAAAGGCTATCCATTGTGACAACATTGAGGTAACAGTATTAAAGATGTGTGCTACAGAACTGGCCATGTCCCCAACAAACCTGTTCTAGTACAACTAAAATACTGGCATTGACCCGACAATGTGGAAAGTTGCTTAGATATGTCCTTGTAGACAAAAAGCAATAAATCAGCCATTTGTCACCTATCAGAGTCAAAAAGTGTGGTGCTGGAAAAGCACAGCAGGTCAGGCAGCATCCGAGGAGCAGGAGAATTGACGTTTCGAGCATAAGCTCTTCATCAGCATTCCTGATGAAGGGCTTATGTGCAAAACGTCGATTCTCCTGCTCCTCGGATGCTGCCTGACCTGCTGTGCTTTTCCAGCACCACACCTTTTGACTCTGACTCTCCAGCATCTGCAGTCCTCACTGTCTCCTAATTGTCACCTATCACTTGACTCTCCATAATCAGCAAAGTGATGGAAGATGACCTTTACAGTGTTATCAAGCAGCACTTCACAAAAAACAGCATGCTCACTTTCAATTTGGGTTTTGCCAGGGTTCACTCAGCTCCTGACCTCATCACAGCCTTGGTTCAAGCGTGGAGAGATGTGCTTAACTCCAGACATGGGGTGAGAGTGTCTAACCTTATCATCAAGACAGCCATTCACCTTGTATAGCATCAAGGAGCCGTAACAAAACTAGAGTCAATGAGTATTGGGGGAACGCTCTGCTGGTTATTCTTATACCTGGCACAAAAGAAGATGGTTATAGTTATTAGTACTCTGAGTTCCAGGACACCACTTTAATAGTTCCTCTGGGTAGATATTTTCCTATTCAACTTGTTCAAAGATGTTATAACACCTCTGGAGCAGGTGGGATTTGAATCCAGGCCTCTTGGCTCAGAGGTAGGAATTATACCATGCACCACAACAGCCCCTTAGTTTCTCAGGGTCGTGTCCTAGGCCTAACCATCTTCAACTGCTTCATCAATGACATTCCCTTTATCATACAGCCGGAAGTGGGAAGGTTCACTGAGATTTGTGCAATTTTCAGCATCATTTGTGACTCCACAAATAATAAATCAGTCTGTCTCCATACACTGCAAGACCTGGACAACATCCAGGCTTGGGGTGATAAGTGGTAAGTAACAAGTGCCAAGCAATGATCATCTCCAACAAGAGGGAATCCAGCCATTGTACCTTGATCTTCAAAGGCATTACTATCACTGAATCGATGTAGAATGGCGGAGATGTGTACCACCTACGAGATACACTGCAACTACTCAGCAAGGCTCACTTGACAGCATCTTCCAAATGTAATATCTAAAACCTCGAAGGGCAAGGTTAGCAGATGCATGGAAACACCACCAACTGCAGGTGACCCTCCAAGCTCCTTATGTCACTGCTCCTTCACTGTCCCTGAATCAAAATCCTGGAAGTGCCTTGCTAACTGCATTGCAGGCATCTCTACATTGCACAGTCATTCCAAAAGGCTGCTCATCACCATCTTCTGGAGGGCAGTTAGGGATGGGTAATAAATGCTGGTCCAGGCATCCCATAAATGAATTATAAAACACAAAATAGCATGAGAATACAGTTGCCCATCAGCTTTACTGTATTAGGGGTAGAGATAAGGAAGTCCATCCATGTGTTCTTATGTGGACAGTCAGTCTGAGGTCTGTGGTCAGCAAAGTTTTGGAAAGAATTCTGAGGGATAGGATTTGACTATTTGACAAAGCATAGTGTGATTAAAGGCAGTCAGCATGGCTTTGTGATGGGCAGGTCATGCCTCACAAATCATATTGAGTTCTTTGAGGAGGTGACAAGACAGGTCGATGAAGTTTGAGCAGTGGATGTGGTGTATATGGACTTCAGCAAGGCACTTGATAAGGTTCCCCATGGTAGGCTCATTCATAAAGTCAGGAAGTATGGGATCCAGGGAGATTTGGTTATCTGGATTCAGAATTGGTTGGCTGACAGAAGGCAGAGAGTGGTTGTAGGTGGAAAGTATTCTGCCTGGAAGACAGTGTTGAGTGGGGTCCTGCGGGGCTCTGTTCTTGGGCCTCTGCTCTTTGTAGTTTTTATAAATGACTTGGATGAGGAGGTTGAGTGGTGGGTTAGTAGATTTTCAGATGACACAAAGGTTGGAGGTGCCATCAATTATATCGAGGGCTATTGCTGGCTGCAGCACGACATAGACAGGATGCAGAGCTGGGCTGAGAAATGGCAGATGGAGTTCAACCTGGATAAATACGAAGTGACGCTTTTTGGAAGGTCAAACTCGAATGCTGAATATAGGATTAAAGACAGAATTCTTGGCAGTGTGGAGGAACAGAGGGATCTGGGTGTGCAAGTACATAGATCCCTCAAAGTTGCCACCCAAGTAGATAGGGTTGTTAAGAAAGCATATGGTGTTTTGGCTTTCATTAACAGGGGGATCGAGTTTAAGAGCCGCAAGGTTTTGCTACAGCTCTACAAGACCCTGGTGAGACCACACTTGGAATATTGTGTCCAGTTCTGGTCGCCCTACTATAGGAAAGATACAGAGGCTTTGGAGAGGGTGCAAAGAAGGTTTACCAGGATGCTGCCTGGACTGAAGGGTTTGCCTTATGAAGAAAGATTGAATAAGCTCGGACTTTTCTCTCTGGAGAGAAGGAGGAAGAAAGGAGACCTGATCAAGCTTTACAAGATAATGAGTGGAATAGATAGAGTCAATAGCCAGAGACTTTTCCCCAGGGCAGGATTGACTGGTACGAGGGGCCATAGTTTTAAGATATTAGGAGAAAGGTATAGAGGGGACGTCAGAGGAAGGTTCTTTATGCAGAGAGTTGTGAATGCATGGAACGCGTTGCCAGCGGTGGTGATGGAAGCAGAGTCATTAGGGACATTTAAGTGACTGCTGGACATGCACATGGATAGCATTGAGTTGAGGGGTGCATAGGTTATTATATTTTACATTAGGATTAAACCTCGGCACAACATCGTGGGCCTAAGGGCCTGTTCTGTGCTGTACTTATCTATGTTCTATGTTCTAACTCTAACATTCAAAACTTATTTTCTCTCTGTACATTAGGATTTGCTCCTGATTAGATATTCAAATCTGACCAATGTGCCCCTCTGCTGCCAATCTGGATTATTTAATATTCCGTAATTATTTTGACTAATATTTCAAAGTACAATGTACTAATTGAGGAACGTTCGGACAAATGAATTTGAATATTAGCTTTGTGCCATAGCTCAGTCTCGTAACAGTTTTCTGTAGAGTTGGGGTTTTCCAATTGTCCCCATAGTCTTAGGTCTCAGCTTCTTGAAACATAGAAACATTGAAAGCATGGGGAGAGACTATTCAGCCCATCATGCTTGGGGACAGCTGAGACAGAGTTACGCAGCCTGAACCCACTTTCCAGCTTCTGAACTCTATCCCTATCCATTGCAGCATTTCAATTCCTACCCAATTTTTTTTAATACAATGAGAGTTTCCATCTCAATCACCACATCAGACATGCCCATTCTCTCAGGGTGAAATAAATTGTCCTCAGCTCCCTTTTATTCCTTTTGCCAATTATTTGTTACTTAATTTTAGTAGCTGATCTAATGTGATCAATAGGCTTTGTAAAACAGCTTCCTTATATCCATTTATCTCTGCTTGAAAGCTTTGACCTAGTCCAAACCTTCCCTGAACTGGGAATTTTCACAAAAACATATTGCAGAGGTCATATTTTTCTGTGAAAAGTAATACCCAAGAATCCCATTAGATGGAGAACTTAAAGACATTTGTCAATACTGATATAGCTCAGCAGTGATATTTTTTGGATTATGTTTAGAGACTACCATTTTTCAGTAAGGAGCTTGTGAAATATCTCCATGCCTAAGTTATGCAATGGCTCGAATTAGTTTGGTTATACCTTCCTTCTATGGCACTCAATAAAATTGGGGCATATTCTAATGCTGCCATTGCCCTTCCAGAATTCTCTGTGCAGAATGGTACCTGAGCCACATGACGGCACATCCATAAGATCATATCCATTCACACACAAGCCCTGATTTTTAATATGGGACAGGTTCCTTACGTATTGAAGAGGACAGCAAATTCTCAAGTGCAAGCCCCTTAGAACGTGAGCTTTGACATAAATTATTACTTCTATTCAAATGGGGTGGCATAGTGGCTTAATGGTGCCTCACAGCGCCAGAGACCCGGGTTTGATTCTAGTGTCGGGCGACTGTCTGTGTGGGGTTTGCACATTCTCCCCATGTCTGTGTGGGTTTCCTTCGGGTGCTCCGTTTCCTCCCACAACCCAAAGATGTGCAGGTTAGGTGAATTGGCCATGCTATATTGCCTATAGTGTTCAAGGATGTGTAGTTTAGGTGCATTGGTCAGGGGCAAATGTCGAGTAATAGGATAGGGCAATAGGTTGGGTGGAATACTCTTCGGAGGGTCAGTGTGGACTTGTTTGGGTGAAGGGTCTGTTTCCATACAGTAGAGAATCTTCTTCTTCTTCAAAATTGTAGAGGGGAGGTCAGATACACTATTGGCAAGGGAAATGAGGATTCATTGGGGCTAGAGGGGAGATAGGGTTGGTGCGGTAATTAGGGAACTGCAGGTAAGTTAGGATTGATCGCTATGCCATTAGACATGACATCCAATTTGCCACTTGTTTACTTGACATACAAAAGTATTAAATTTGATCAAATCTACACAAATTTGAGCTGAGCTCTTCAACTTTGGATCAGCAGTTCCAAAGAACATGTGAGTTATTACAACCCGATGGTGTGGCGTGCCGTAAATTGAGTCCAGAGTCATATCAAACGTTAAAGTGACCATTGGGCTAACTTTTTATTTCAGAGTCTGCTATGGTAGCATTTGAATCTATGTCTCCAGAACATTGGCCTTGAGTTCTGCATTGCTAGCCCAATGACATTACCATGATACCACCACTGCCCCATAAATTTCAGAAGGTGAGGCTCTGGTCTATTTCTGGGAATGTTGGTGTCAGGAGGAGGGGCGAATTTCACTCCTGCGTCTTGGGCAGTAATCTGACCGCCCTCCCATTGTTGGATAGTGATGCATTCTGGCAAGGGTACTGAGCTGAACAGGAGCATGGATTTAGAGTTTGTATTGCCATTACATTGCACTGGAGTTCAATGAGGATGATGTCAAAAATCAGAGATGGAAATGTGTTGCTGGAAAAGCGCAGCAGGTCAGGCAGCATCTGGGGAACAGGAGAATCGACGTTTCGGGCATTAGCCCTTCTTCAGGAATGAGAAAAGTTGGTCCAGCAGGCTAAGATAAAAGATAGGGAGGAGGGACTTGGGGGAGGGGCGTCGGAAATGTGATAGGTGGAAAGAGGTCAAGGTGAGGGTGATAGGTCAGACTGGGGTGGGAACCCTCCAACCACAAGGGATGAACTCAGATTTCACCAGTTTCCTCATTTCCCCTCCCCCCAGCCTGTCTCAGTCAAATCCATCAAATTCAGCACCGCCTTCCTAACCTGCAATCTTCTTCCCGACCTCCCCGCCCCCACCCCAGTCTGACCTATCACCCTCACCTTGACCTCTTTCCACCTATCACATTTCCGACGCCCCTCCCCCAAGTCCCACCTCCCTACCTTTTATCTTAGCCTGCTGGACAAACCTTCCTCATTCCTGAAGAAGGGCTTATGCCCGAAACGTCGATTCTCCTGTTCCCTGGATGCTGCCTGACCTGCTGCGCTTTTCCAGCAACACATTTCCATCTCTGATCTCCAGCATCTGCAGACCTCACTTTCTCCTCAATGATGTCAAAAATCAACCAACATAGTCCAACAGGATTATCTGAAATTGCTTTAACCTGGCGTCATTTGATTTTTGACCTTGTCCACCCCAGTCTAACTCCGGTATCTCCACATAATGAGGATACCGTCAGACATGAGAAACTAACAGGATGTGTTCCTAGAGGTTTCTTTTGCAGTTTGTACAAAGCTGCCCTGCTTGGTGCTTTTTTCCTCATCCAGTTCCCAACTGCTGTCCTCAGGAGCACTCCTCCCATGGTGAGTCATTTTGACCTTTTTTCTTGTGCTACACTGAATTAATTTGGAACCTTGTAACATAAAGAATTAACATATGGGTTTAATCTTATCTTAGTATCATGCTTGAATGATCCAGTAATTCGGAGTGTTGGGAAACATGCAGGAAGATGTTGTGTTCTGACTGACTTATTCTGAATTAGAGTTACTGAGGTAACAATCACTGTGTGTGATTCATTCTGGTTCACTCGTGTGAAAAATGACTGTCTTACTTGGAGTCGATGTGTTAATGTTGGTGCTATTTTAATCACTTATTTTGGGGGTGCAAACATGAGATTGAACAGAAGTTAGCAGTCCCTGTGAGTCACAGCCACATAGAATATTCCCAGCCAACACTGTTTAGCAATGAACATGTTAATGTTCATATTCATTAATTAATAACTAATAAATATTTTTTAAAAACCAAAAAAACCTTACTAGTTGAAGTGAAGCCATATCTTTCTGAACAGGTATTTTCTGTTCCAAAAGAGATCCCAATGACCTAAAAAACTGAATCCCAGCACATTGCACCATCTCTTCAGCCATTGATTTATTTGTCATGTTCTTCTTTTAAGATAGGATACATTTTAATATAGAATATAGGAGGCATGATTAGTAAGTTTGCAGATGATACCAAAATTGATCGTAGAGTGTACAGTGAAGAAGGTTATCTGAGGTTACAAAGAGGTCTTGCTTAACTGGACTGAGGAGTGGCAAATGGACTTTAACTAAGATAAATGTGAGGTATTGCATTTTGGTTATACAGACAAGCAAAATACTGCAAATGCCAGAAATTCAAAATAAAAGCAAAATATGCAGGAAAAATTCAGCAGGTTTGGCAGCGCCTGTGAAGTAAGAAACAGAATTAATGAGAGGAATTTTTGTGTAGCAGGGCCATCTCTAGAGACCTTTGTAAGTGGTGGCCAGGAATTAGATGCAGACATTCCATTTTCACTTCTGACAGATACCATTTTCATTGACAGGGGGAGGATTGGGGAGGAGGTACATAACGCAGGCATGAACCCAGAATGGCCATTTGAAATTAGTGATAAAATCAAGTTTAGATGTCATTTTCAGTCATCAAGGGCATCTGCAGTGTGGGAATCAAACATTTATGGAGTGAGTGCAAATGCTTTTGAAAGGTGAATAAGGTCCATCTAAATATGCTGATATCAAGTTATTTAAATCTCTAGCCGTTTAAAAGTTAAGAAAAATGCTGAATCTCAGTGTGAAATTAAATACCTGATGTAGGTTAGAAAAGCAAACTATCATGTGTTCTTTTGCTTTTAATATAGTCAATTTCTAATTGGATGGCAAGGTGGCTCAGTGGTTAGCACTACTGCCTCCCACTGCCAGGGACCTGGGTTTGATTCCTTGGGCAACTGTCTGTGTGGAGTTTACACATTCTCTCCGTGTCTGCATAGTTTTCCTCATAATCCAAAAATGTGCAGGTTAGATGATTTGACCATGCTGAATTGCCCATAGTATATTAGTTAGGGGTAAATGTAGAGTGGTAGGGGAATGGGTCTGGGTAGGTTACTCTTTGGAGGGTCGGTGTGGACTTGTAGGCCTGATTCCACACTGTAGGGTTTCTATAATTCTAATGTCTCCCAAAGCCAATGTTACTGCTGAGGTCATTATGAATGCTTAAGTAAGTATCAAAAACAGGGGAGGGAAGGAACTGAGTTCACATTGCGACTGATAGTTTATTAAGACTGTTAAATGATTAGGTTGTATTGATGTGGATACAGAATAGTGTTTTTTTATTGACTACTTGAAAGGATTTAACATGCGGCAACATGTATGGATGTCAGCCCTATTAGATTGCTAAAGTTTACTTTCATTTTCCTCTCTCTGTAATTCCTGAAATTTGCCAACAGTGGATACTAAATGCCTGACTATGGGGATGGCATGGAGATACAAGTGGGAATGAGGAGTCATGGGTTAGCATGGAGGAAGTGTGCATTGGGTGATAGGGTGTGCTGCAAGAAGGCTAGAGGTCTAACAACATCCATAATAACTGGGACTGAGTCCCAAACAAGGCTTTCTAACAGTCTGCTGTGGTACCTGCCTGGGAGTATGGCCACCTCTGCTTCCTGTGACGTTGGGAGATAAGCAGGAGGCTGGAAGAACAGAGCAAGCCAGGCAACATCAGGAGGTGGAGAAGTTGAGGTGTAACCCTTCTTCAGGATGGTGGGCCTTATCCTAGACCACTAATACACCTAGGAACTAAAGGAACACTTTAAACCATGGTGGATTTGACAAATATGCTGACTTGATCCCAGCCTTATTAGCAATAATCAGGTCAATCATTCTGAAACATTAACTGTGTTGCTCTCCCCACCATTGGTGCCTGACCTCCTGAATATCTTGAGCATGTTCTGATTTTATTATTCATATCATGCAAGATTTTGATTCCAGTTATAACTGCCAAACCTGAGAAAGATGAGTTTGTATTAACAGAACTAATGTTTTCATAACAGTTAAACTACGTAACTCTTCGTGTCATAGTAAATAAAAAGGTGCCTGTTTCAACTGAACAAAACAGTAATAATTATTGTTTGGTTCATTTCTCAGGGCAGCGCCTCGACCAGTTACAGTCAATGGCGAGAGTGTGGTGCTGGAAAAAACACAGCAGGTCAGGCAGCATCTGAGGAGCAGGAGAATCGATATTTCGGGCATAAGCCCTTCATCAGGAATGAAGCTTGTGAGCCCAGGGAGTGGAGAGATAAATGGGAGGGGCTGGGGCTGGGGGGAAAGGTAGCTGAGAATGTGATAGGTGAATGGAGGTGGGGGTAATGGTGATAAGTTGGACAGGAGGGTGGAGCGGATAGGTGGGAAGGAAGATGGACAGGTAGGACAGGTCATGAAGGCGGTGCCGAGTTGGAAGGTTGAATCTGGGATAAGGCAAGTTGGAAGGTTGCAGTCAATGTACCTGGTATAAAATTGAAACAAAACTTGACAGTTAACTGTCAGGCATCATTAACTAATGCATTATTCAGGGCAATACCTGGAGTCCACAGGCCAAACAATCAACACTCTCTCATTTATTATAAATGCTGTTTTCCCTTCATACGGTAATTCTTGCAAAATTATCTTGATGAGTGCAAGTCAAATCGCTTTGACAAAACGCATCTTTTTTCAGCAGTAGCAAGTTCTGTACTACCAAAGAACGATAAGTAATAAACGTAAAAATTAAAACAAAAAACTGAATTTGAAAGAAAAGGAACAGAATCAGGTGAATAGCTAAGGTGTTTTTCCTTGGGCAGGGATGTCCAAAACCAGACAACATAGGTTTAAGGTGAGAGGGAAAAGGTTTAAAAAGGACCTGAGGGGCAACCTTTTCATGCAGAGGGTGGGGTGTGAATGGAAATGAGCTGCCAGAGGAAGTGGTGAAGGCTGGTACAATCACAACATTTAGGAATTTGGATGGGTATGTGAGTAGGAAGGGTTCAGAGAGATATGGCCCAAGTGCTGGCAAATGGGACTAGGTCAGATTGGGATGTTTGGTTGGCACGAATGAGTTGGATTGAAGGGTCTGTTTCTGTGCTGTATGACTCTCTGACTTTATAACTGCCTTTTGGCCCTAATTGTTCCATAATTTATAATCTCTGCCATTGAGTTGAAGTATAATATGAATAATATTCTTCATTCACCATTAATGAAAGCTATCTGGTATATCTCTTGGTGAACGCTAAAGATTCAGTAATTTGGCCAGGACAGGCTGAAAAAAGCAGATTAGTGTCCTGTAAAAGTAAATAATTGCCTGTTAAAGTCAAGAAGAGCTCCCAATCAGAAGTCACACCAGATGTTTGCTTCTGAATTAAATCGCTTGGCTGCTTTTCTAGGCATTTAACCGAAGCAGGACCCCCGACTTTGGCAAAGAGTTCAGAAAAGATTTACAAGGATGTTGCCAGGGTTGGAGGATTTGAGCTATAGGGAGAGGTTGAATGGGCTGGAGCTGTTTTCCCTGGAGCGTCGGAGGCTGAGGACTGACCTTATAGAGGTTAATAAAATCATGAGGGGCATGGATAGGATAAATAGGCGAAGTCTTTTCCCTGGGGTGCGGGAGTCCAGAACTAGAGGGCATATATTTAGGGTGAGAGGGGAAAGATATAAAAGAGACCTAAGGGGTAACGTTTTCACAGAGAGATTAGATTAGATCACTTACAGTGTGGAAACAGGCCCTTTGGCCCAACAAGCCCACAGCGACCCACCGAAGCGCAACTCACCCAGACACATTCCCCTACATTTCATCCCTTCACCTACCGCTATGGGCAATTTAGCATAGCCAATTCACCTAACCTGCACATTTTTGGACTGTGGGAGGAAACCGGAGCACCCGGAGGAAACCCACGCAGACACGGGAAGAATGTGCAAACTCCACACACTCAGTCGCCTGAGGGGGGAATTGAACCCTGGTCTCTGGTGCTGTGAGGCAACAGTGCTGACCACTGTGCCACCGTGCCGCCCATTAAGGGTGTTGCGTGTACATAGAACATAGAACATAGAAAAATACAGCGCAGTACAGGCCCTTTGGCCCTCGATGTTGCGCCGATCCAAGCCCACCTAACCTACACTAGCCCACTATCCTCCATTTGCCTATCCAATGCCCGTTTAAATGCCCATAAAGAGGGAGAGTCCACCACTGCTACTGGCAGGGCATTCCATGAACTCACGACTCGCTGAGTAAAGAATCTACCCCTAACATCTGTCCTATACCTACCACCCCTTAATGTAAAGCTATGCCCCCTCGTAATAGCTGACTCCATACATAGAAAAAG
>NC_057737.1:13237403-13263236 GCF_004010195.1 Chiloscyllium plagiosum | reverse complement strand
TCTAACGAACTCGAGCTATAGCTTTCCCAGTCAATGTCTGGAAAGTTGAAGTCCCCCATAACAACCACCCTATTACTTTCACTCTTCTCCTGAATCATCCTCGCAATCCTTTCTTCTACATCTCTGGGACTATTAGGAGGCCTGTAGAAAACTCCTAACAGGGTGACCTCACCTTTCCTATTCCTAACCTCAGCCCAAACTACCTCAGATGGCGAGACTTCATCCATCATCCTTTCCACCGCTGTAATACTATCTTTGACAAGCAATGCCACACCTCCCCCTCTTTTACCCCCACCTCTGACCCTACTAAAACATTTAAACCCTGGAACCTGCAACAGCCAATCCTGTCCCTGTTCTACCCATGTCTCCGTAATAGCCACAACATCGAAATCCCAGGTATCAACCCACGTTGCAAGTTCATGTCTGAAATGAGCTGCCAGAGGAAATGGCAGAGACTAGTACGATTGCAACATTTAAAAGGCATCTGGATGGGTTTATGAATAGGAAGGATTTGGAGGGATATGGGCCGGGTGCTGGCAGGTGGGACTAGATTGGGTTGGGATATGTGGTCGGCATGGACAGGTTGGACCGAAGGGTCTGTTTCCGTACTATATAGCTCTATGACTCTAACTATTTTGAAACCAGTTGGATTTCTTCCATGAATGGAGCTGTTTAAGACCGGTTAGGAGCAGTGACAGGATGAAGGGAATCTATTCAGGTTTCTGCTCCAATGAGTGTTTGCTGGAAGAACGGAGCGCATGGACTCCCAATCAGCACACAATGGGCATTTGGACAAGTGGCTGGTATTCGATGCACAAACTCAAGGTCAAAACAGATTAGGCTTGCTGCTTCTTGCATCGTCTGACACCGTTAACTGTCTGCACGCTGGTAATGCTTCCCTTTTACTGAAATCAGGGAAGCCAGAATTAAAGCAATTCTCCACAGGTCAGAGCTGTTCCAGATTGAAACCCACCAGTCAGTAAGCTTGGAACAATACATTACGGTGTCATGTAGCACATTGGTGGTGTCATGTAGCACATTGGTAGTGTCCTCCTCTGAGCCAGGAGAATGTCTACTCCAACTGTGTGTAATAACATCTCTGAACAGGTTGACAAGGAAAACGTTATTGTTTTCATTTGTGAATAGTTTCAGCTCAGTGCCCACTTTGATAAGGCATACAAGGTCACAAACTACCTGCTTTGAGACAGATGGCTGTGTGGGACGACAACAGACACTCCCACATTCTGTGATATTTGAATTCTGTAAAATTCAAAAGTAACTCCAAAGACTCTGAATGCTCACACAGTATAAACATTCCTTGCACTGTTAAGTATTCATTGTAATTTGCAAGACTCTACTTTGAAAAGGATCACTCAAACCCACTGAATCATTCCATGGAGCTGTTAGCTAACTTGAAAGCTAAATGCACAAAAATGTGTATTGAAGTCTAACATTCCTTGGTGTCGCATATTTCCTGAGCAAACCGACTCCTAGTTACTGATTAACTCAGACACTATTACTGGCGAATACAGTGCTCATTTGTCAATTGAACTGTCTCTTGCAGCTTCAGTGATTCTCATGTGTCACATCCAACTTGTTGTGATTAATTCAAGAGAAAGAAATAAGGAACATTTGGAAAATCAGGGAGGAAAAGATCCTTAAAGCCCTGAATTAAATTCCACCTAGTTTCAATGGAGGAATGCACATCAAAAACCACATTATTCCTGAGGTGGA
Source organism: Chiloscyllium plagiosum (assembly GCF_004010195.1). Classification (NCBI taxonomy): domain Eukaryota; kingdom Metazoa; phylum Chordata; class Chondrichthyes; order Orectolobiformes; family Hemiscylliidae; genus Chiloscyllium; species Chiloscyllium plagiosum. Next base: position 13,261,502 of record NC_057737.1, on the reverse strand, counting down.
GGTTTCAATGTTAACACTGCAGAGAATCAGACAGCAGGGACCATCTAACTCTGTGCAATCATCAGCATATTCAAGTGTTAATAAATCGCAGACTTGCTAATTAATGCCTTCTTTCATCAGATGATTCAAGTAACATCCCAGAAATAGCTGTAAATCAGGAAGTGGAGGGGAGAGAGGAGCTCACATAATTTGCAGCCACTCGGGTAGGGGTACTGAGCCATGAGCTTACAAGTCCCTGGGTCCAGATGGACTTAATTCTAGGATCTTAAAAGAAGTGGCTGGTAAGACAGTTGGTGTATTTTTACTTACACTTTTCCAAAATTCCCTAGCTTCCAGTAGGTTACCATTACAATGGAAAATAACAAACATAACTCCTTGATTCAAAAAGAGAGAGAACAGGAAACCACATGCTAATTAGCTTCACACCTGTCACAGGGAAGATGTTTGATGCTTTGGTGTACCATAGAGATTGATGCCGGAGTCTTAGCTATTTACAATTTATATGATTTGGAGATGCCGGTGTTGGACTGGGGTTGTACAAAGTTAAAAATCACACAACACCAGGTTATAGTCCAACAGGTTTAATTGGAAGCACACTAGCTTTCAGAGCGACGCTCCTTCATCAGGCGATTACCTGATGAAGGAGCGTCGCTCCGAAAGCTCATGTGCTTCCAATTAAACCTGTTGGACTATAACCTGGTGTTGTGTGATTTTTAACTTTGTACAATTTATATAAATGACTTGGATAAAGGGACCAAAGGTACAGTTGTTAAATTTTTAAATTGTTAAATGACACAAAGAGAGGTAGGTAAAGTTGTGAAGAGGACATAGGAAGAGGTGTTAATGCCATCTGTGCTATGGCTAAAATAGGAAATAACGATGATCCAACATGTTGCACTCAGCCATCACCATGCCCAACAAACGTTCTGTTATAAAACTAACTTGTGAGACACTTTGAGTGTGTAGCAATGCCTCCATTTTGCTAGTGACATTCTCTATTAATAATCTTAGTTGACTCAAGCCCAAAGTTGTCAAAACACATATATCCCAAAACGATAAACATCAGGAGGAGTCATCTATGTTCGGTTCTTCTGTTCTCTGCTTCAAGTTGAGGATTTTGAGGTGAACTATTGCGTCTGGACTGGGGTCAGCTTATTCAGCTTAGATCAGGCATTAAAGCTTGCCTCCAGAATCTCCGCATCATTTGCTGAGGAACATTGAAGGAACAGTGTGTCGACATTACTTCAGAGTCTCTGCTGATCCTCCATAAATGTTACAGCAGGAGATTGAGAGCAAGTCTCTGGACAGTTTACCTGGGATCTACATACAGGCTCAATGCTCCGCTGACCAATGAATGAGCCATGTCGCCTTGGGAAACATGGATTGTGAGGGTCAACTGAGATAAAACGTCAAAATATGAAGTAATACTCGCAAATAACAGAATGCATGACTGTGGAGAAAGCTACACAAAATGCTGAGAAGTGATTCCAACATTGTCAGCAGCAGAAATGGGGCTCTCTGTATTTTCCGAAGTTAGTTTTTGTTAGGATTGTGCATGCAAGTTCAACTGTATTTGAAACAACTTCGGGGTGGTGGAGGGGATGAAAAATCAAACATAATAAAGAGTGAAGAGACACGTTTGTAAAGGTCAGTGAATGTAGATAATGGCTTTGGACAGCTGTTGGATGATAACCACAATGAATGGTATGATAGATGGATATCAGACTCTGCTGACTACTATTCAAAGCATTGTACATTTTATCTTCAGGTTAAAATCTCAAATGGTGTTTGCTTTCTGGTATTTATAATCATGGCCCACGCGCAGTACACACACAATTAATCTTTCTGTTCTAATAATGGTACAGCTCTTTCAACGTATCTACATGCTCAGCTAATTATATCTTATTGCTATATATCTACAGCCATTTCTATTGATTCTCAGAATTGCCTCCATGCATTTTGAATTAAATTTAGCCGCTACTTTGGCATCATTTCCTATTGTCTTCATGTAGAAATTCTAAAATGGGAGAAACAGCAGATTCTCCATTTAATTATTTCCATTTGGTTGTTATCACTGCTTAAAGAATCCCTTGCCCCAGTACTAATATCATGTTTAAAAAGCCTTTTAAAAAACTTTGATAAAATGCATTAAGAGTAAGGTGAACAAAATTAATGCAACATTCAGGATTGGACTTTCAGAAGTAAAAGAATATGATCAGATTATTGTCAGAATGTACTGTATAAACAGAATAGAAGACTTGACAGAGGATATTCCTTTATAGGTAAAGGATTATTGGTCTTATACTGTCTTTAGTTGTGTGTTGTGGAGGGTAGTGTTTCAGCCTCCCCTTTCCAAACTAACTGGTTTGATTTCTGCGGTTATAAACTTCAGGGTTAGTAGTTTATGGGTGTAGATAATCCCACATCAATCATGAGCAACATGGTCAATGCATAAGGTTTTCCCACACACCAGTCTTGCACCCTTCCCAAACTTTTGTTCTAAACAAATAAAAGGCTAAACAAGGAACAAATGTATGTTGCATAAAACACAAGAACCAAACATTGCAGTTGAAAGCTGAAGCAAGGAATCTCAGTCATCGTGCAGTTACCACTTTAAATTTCAAAGCTCATGATGCTGTCAGTTTGTGAGCACAATATAAACTGATTAGCAGTGTTTGGAGCTGGTTATATTATCAAAACGGTATGTGACCAGACTTCACACAGACACATTTATTAGCGACTTTGGTTTGACAGGTCTCTGCAAGGGACAGTTAATAGATCCCTAATGTAAATTACTAATGGTAAACATGTTTAAATCTAACACGATAAGTAATAGGGAACTCAACTGTACTGGAAATCATTATCTATTAGTTTCATCTCTAGGATCCAGATCATACACCTTTGACTCCTTACTAAGAAGTTTTAGTTTAACTTTAAATGTTTGCTGAGGCAGATTCTATAATTTCTCTCCTAAAGTACATGTCTATATTAAAATCCTCCTAAGTAAAGGTGTGTTATGAATATGAGAGTTCATAAGGTGGTTCTGTTTTAAATTGTCTTCTTCACCCCAAGACGAAATAAAGTGTCCTGAATAGGAGGACAGTGATCATTGTAAACTGAACCTGGAAACAGCCCCATGTGAGCAGTAATTGAAACTTATTGACAATCAGATCACTACAGGAACTCAATTTGGGGATATTCAGAAGACTGAGTGCAATGACTTTTAAAGCATACAGGAACACTTGCCTTGACATGACAGAGAGGTGAGAACATGCAGAAAGGTCGGGAAGAGTGTGAAACTTAATATTCAAAGCTCCACATCTGCTAAGAAAATGGTCTGAAGTAAATATGTTTCGGAATGTATTTTGGTTGTATTACTTATTGGGGAAGTATCTTTTCTATCTGTATTATTTGCTTGTTAAGTAACATTCAGTCGATGTTGAGTTTAGTTTGTTTGTTACAGTAAAAGTCTTAAAATGTGAAACCTTGTCTGGCGATTATTTCCATTGGTCACTGGGAAATTCATCCCTCTTTTTAAAAGGTTATTGGGCACTATATGGACATAACAAATGCTTGAGAAGGCAATAATTGTTGACCCACCATTACTTAATCTAGGTATTAATACCAGGCAGCAACATTTGACATCTTAACATTAACAAAATGACTAATTCTTCTCCCTTTACTGGAAGTATATGTAATTGTGCTTAGAGGACTGTGCTAAGGAGATTTTGTTTACAAAGATCCTGGTGGAATAGGGAGAAGAGGTAGGAGGATCTTAGGACTCTAAACACAAGACTATATTCCTGCTGATTACATGGTGTAATGTATAAACATGGAATTTTTGACTGTGTTAAAAAGTTAATAGACAATACCTTTTCAGAAGTTTGATGTATTGATTACCTGTTAAGTAATGTTTAGTCAATGTTGATTTTTATTTGTTGCAGTAAAGGTCTTAAAACATTTTCCATACTTTTAAATGCAACTGAATCAATCCCCCCACTATTTGGTTGAAGTAATACATGTTTGTATATTATCCTTCCTCATCTCTGATTGGAAAACCAACGCATAACTTTTGAAGTGTAGTCACCATAGTAATGTAAGTCAGCAAAAGAGATGAATATATGTGACTTTAATACACAAGAAAATACTGAACATGATTGACTAGGCTTTTCAGAGGAGCAACAAACCTATAGAAATCCTATTTCCTATCCACAAAATTTGCTTCTTATTACAATTTTGATTGCACTTTTCTGACATTTCCCAGTGTAAGTTGCTCACACGCCACTTGCTATTCAATGTTTCTAGGTCAACTGTCACAGTGGTATTGCCAGCTTTATCCATCTGTGGAGCAAAATTCTGAAGTCTCCCTCCTACATTTATTGACATCTTGATGTGAAAAAATATTAATCAACCCACATAGATTGACACCAGAGGCAATGCATTAGTGAAAACAGGAATCTATGGTTTTAGTTTTTACACAAAGAGAAATTTGTTAATAAATGTAATTCTGGAGCCCGTCCTGAAGTGGAGAACAAAGGAACATGGGTAATTTACTGGCAACATTTTTGCTCAGCAAATTCTGTTTTCGGTTGGCGAGGTTGGAGATGAGCTTGAAAGGATAGTGCCTGTTTGCAAAAGATCAACAAGTGAACAGCAAAAGCACATGGGGATGATTGAAGGAGCAGTAATGTTACTTCCTCATTTTGCACCCTGCCTGATTTTCATATTCTTTGAACTCAAATGTTTCACTGCAGCCACTTGCCAAGACAGGAACAGTGAGAATCACCACACTGTGGACACCCATGCAAACCTTCGTGTGAATAGCAGGCTCTTCCTTGCAAATGTAAATCCACTTGCTACTCATCTCATGTCACGGACAAAACCTTTAAAAGAGCACAGCGACTGTTTAACAGAACCTTTTCTTTTAGCGTGTCTGTTTGTTAAACATAACACTGATTCAATTCAACATGTCATTGTGTCAGAAAAACCTTACTCACGACAGACCTCTTTTCTATACTCAGTGATTTACAGTTATAGAGTCAAATAATCTTTACAGCATGGAGAAAAGGCCTTTTGGCTCATTCTAGCCTCACTGGCCATCAAGCATTTGTCTGTTCTGATCCCATTTTTCAGCACTTAGTTGGTGATTTGTGACATTGTGCAGCTCTAGGATATATTTTGCATCATGTGGAGATGTCTCAACTTTGCACGAATGTGTGGGATAACTCATGAATGTAAGTCTGCATGCATTCTGAGTCGAGAGTGTGGTGCTGGAAAAGCACAGCAGGTCAGGCAGCATCCAAGGAGCAGGAGAATCAAAGTTTCGGGCATAAGCCCTTTGTCAATCTTCGATGTCAGATTTCTGATGAAGGGCATATGCTTGAAACATCGATTCTCCTGCTCCTCGAATGCTGCCTGACAAGCTGTGCTTTTCCAGCACTACACTCTCGATTCTGATCTCCAGCATCTGCATCCTCACTTTCTGCTGCATACAGTCTGAGCTTGGTTTCTCCAGATAACAAACCAATATAGACCCAGCAGTATGATTTGGATCCAACAGGCTTGCACTGCTGTCATCTGTAACATTAACAACATCGCTCTGGCGCTTTAGGGAACATCTCCGAGACACCCGCACAATCAACCAAATCGCCCCGTGGCTCAACATTTCAACTCCCCCTCCCACTCTGCCGAGGATATGGAGGTGCTGGGCCTCCTCCACCGCCGCTCCCTCACCACCAGATGCATGGAAGAAGAACGCCTCATCTTCCGCCTCGGAACACTTCAACCCCAGGGCATCAATGTGGATTTCAACAGTTTCCTCATTTCCCCTTCCCCCACCTCATCCTAGCTTCTAACCTCCAGAAACTCGATCCCCTGACCTGTCCGGACTTGTCCGACCTGCCCAGCTCCTTTTCCACCTATCCACTCCACCCTCTCCTCCCTGACCTATCAGCTTCATCTCCTTCCCCACTGACCTATTGTACTCTATGCCACTCTCTCCCCACCCCTACCCTCCTCTAGCTTATCTCTCCATGTTTCAGGCTCTCTGCCTTTATTCCTGATGAAGGGCTTTTGCCCGAAACGTCGATTTTGCCTGTCCTCGGATGCTGCCTGAATTGCTGTGCTCTTCCAGCACCACTGATCCAGAATCTTAGATCTCAGACCAGGCAGGTAGACTTTGATTGGTCAGGATGTTACCTAGCAAAGGCAGAAATTGGCAGTTTTATGAATAAAAGGTACAAAATATGTATGAGTTCCTTTTGCCTTTAGAAAATAGGGTCTTGCGTGTCGATATCTTTTGCTTCTAGAATATGCAAATGCATCATACTGCAATCGCAACGGGTAATCTTAAATTGGTTTCTGGTGTAATCCTTAACAAAGCCTGAAATGTTTAATAAATGTTGTTGAATAGCAACATCACATCTAACAGTGGGAATAGTGATCTGAGGCTTGCAAGCACAGACTGGTTGAGTATACGCAACAGGATGGTCACTGAGGATGGTGAATGAGAGCTGCCGTTTGATGCAGTGCACCAATCATTGGGATGTATGGCCTACATATATGGCACCACTTCAGCACTGAAACTCATATACCATATTGATCATTTCTGTGGGAGACAAAATATCTTTTTAGCTTGACTGCAGCATCCCATCAGTGGAGAAAATCTCTTGTGGGTCTATTGCAAAGTAACAACATGAGGCAGCTTGTTCAATAAGTTTGGTGGCTCAAGTGTCCAAGGACATGGTACACCAAATCCAGGATAACCCCAACAACAACAATTATCTTTGTCCAGGAGCTAGGCAATAGTATTTCTTCAAGGGGATTGGTATGAACAAGGTCAAAAAGCGATTCAATTTGTTCAAATTTAAGAGACACCTTCCTCTTCCTGGCTAATCTGAGGTAGACTGCACAATGTTCAGGTCCAAAACGATAGGCCCTAAAGAGAGTTTGACCATCTACAACAAAGGATAAATAACATTTAGAGAATACTTCTCTTGTAGAAGAACTTTACAGGGCAAGGGAGAGAACAGAGAAATTATATGAAAGGAATAAGGCTCTGCCCAGGATCATAAAAAAAACTACAGAGAGTTGTGAACACAGCCCAAACCATCACGCAAGCCAACCTTCCATCCATTGACTCCATCTGTACTTCTCACTGCCTCAGAAAGGCAACCAACATTATCAAAGCCACTAGCCCCCCAACCCTGGCTATAATCTCTTCTAACCTCTTCCGTCAGGCCAAAGACACAAAAGCTCAAACACACGTACCAATAGGCTCAAAAACAGCTTCTTTCCCGCTGTTATTGGACTTCTAAATGGATCTCCCAAATTTCAAATCTAATGTTGATCTTACTTCTTGTGCATCTTCTTTGCAGCTTTAACTTTGTATTCCTCGCTCTGCTCAACCACCCTATGATCTTTTGTAAGTTACGATCTGCCTGTACTGTACGCAAAACAAACCTTTTCACTGCACCTCGGTATATGTGACAATAATAAATCAAATCAAAGACCTGGCAATGAGCTATTCTGTGAGAGTTGAGGAGAGGCAACTGAAAGCTTAAGGTGGGCCTACAAAAGGCTTCAATGATAACAGAAGAAATGGAGGAACGATGGGGCTTGAGGATAAAGCATAGCCAAAATGACATAAAGCTCTGTAGCCAATGATAATAACACCTTTAGCCACACAATATCTAACTCACAACACTTACTTGTATTCATCATTTCAAACAAATGAACAAATAAATTTACCTAGCAACAGTTACCAGAAGGTTTGGAGAAGTTAATAGGCTTTTGACATCAGATAATATCATCTCTTTGTCATTTGCTCCCTTAAGCATAGGTTTTGAGATTTTATTTTGCAAGTTTTTTTTTCTTTGTATAGTGTAGCCATTAAGACACAGATACCTATCAATTCTCCATTCGAAAAATACTCTTATTTTTTATTAAAACTAGTTTTAAAAGAGTCTCAGCTGCTGTTCCCAGTTTTAATTGGAACCAGCAGCACGACATATATCTAGCTGCTAATGATCAAGTTAAAGGGTCAATCATAATTCTTCTGAACATGACCATTTAGGAACAGAAAAGGTCTGTTAGTACTCTTTTACATCTTTATGTCATGACTAAGCACTCCTCGGAGCTACATCTGCTATGGAACAGCAAGAGCCGTGTCACGGTTCAGTCCCAAGGACACCGCTTTCTTAAGCGTCATAGTCATAGAGTCATAGAGATGTACAGCATTGAAACAGACCCTTCGGTCCAACCCGTCCATGCTGACCAGATATTCCATCCCATTCTAGTCCCACCTGCCAGCATCCAGTCCATATCCCTCCAAACCCTTCCTATTCATATACCCATCCAAGTGCCTCTTAAATGTTGCAATTGTACCACTTCCTCTGGCATCTCATTCCATACACTTCCATACTTCATACTCTGTGTGAAAAAGTTGCCCCTTAGGTATATTTAATATCTTTCCTCTCTCACCCTAAACATATGCCTTCTAATTCTAGACTTCCCGATCCCAGGGAAAAGACTTTGCCTATTTACCCTATCCATGCCCCTCATAATTTTGTAAACCTCTATAAGGTCACCCCTCAGCCTCCAACCCTCCAGGGAGCCCAACCTGTTCAGCCTTTCTCCATAGCTCAAATCCTCCAACCCTGGCAAAAATCCTTGTAAATTTTTTCTGAACCCTTTCAAGTTTCACAACGTCTTTTCAATAGGAAGGAGACAGAATTGCACGCAATATTCCAACAGTGGCCTAACCAATGTCCTGTACAGCCGCAACATGACCTCCCAACTCCTGTACTCAATACTCTGACCAATAAAGGAAAGCATACCAAATGCCTTCTTCACTATCCTATCTACCTGCGACTCCATTTTCAAGGAGCTATGAACCTGCACTTCAAGGTCTCTTTGTTCAGCAACACTCCCTAGGACCTTACCATTAAGTGTATAAGTCCTACTAAGATTTGCTTTCCCAAAATGCAGCACCTCGCATTTATCTGAATTAAACTCCATCTGCCAATCCAAGTTCTTCTGGTGTACGTTGATGTTAATTAACTTTGGACAACATGAAGAAGGTATTGCCTTTGTAATGGAGGCTCACATGATGCTTCTTAAATCCCACCCTGTAAGATGGCTTGCAGTGAGCCCATCCTATGTTACCACAATAGCACATTATCATTATTAAAACCATGCTGCAGAAGGAGGCCATTCAGCCCATCACACCTGCACCAGATCTATTACCTTGTGCTAATCTCCTGCCTTTTCCCTGCACACCATTTCCATCCAAATTATCATAGAATCCCTACAGTGTGGAGACAGACCATTTAGCCCAACAAGTCCACACTACCCCTCTGAAGAGCAACCCACTCAGAACCATTCCCTACCCCTATCATCTACATTTCCCCCTAACTAATGCACCTAACCTACATATCCCTGAACGCTAAGGGCAATTTAACATGGTCAATTCATCTAATCTGCACATCTTTGGATTGTGGGAGGAAACTGGAGCACCCAGAGGAAACCTAATACCCTCCTGAATGCTTCAAATTGAACCTAGCTCGAGCACATTTCCAAATCCTGACACTCTGCTGTGTGAATTTTTTTTCTCATATCCCTCCTGTTTTATATGCACTTCATTTTAAATGTATGCCCTCTCATTCTTTTCTTTTTATGAGCTGGATGTATCACTACCTAGTATGTCAACTGTACCATTCAAGAGCGGAGACGGTTACAGAGAGTGGTGAACTCGCCCCGGACAATCACAAAGGCCAACTTCCCATCTTTAGAATCCATCTACCAGGCCCGCTGTCAAGGAAAGGCTGCCAGCATTCTCAAAGATCCATCCCACCCTGGCAATGTTTTTCTACAACCTCTACCATCGGGGAGAAGGTACCGAAGCCTGAATGCGCACCAGCCGGTTTTGTAACAGTTTCTACCCTGCTGTTGTTAGAATACTGAATGGACTCTCAAACTCCTAACATTTGCCTGAACCTGTGTTTTTGTTTTTGCCGCTATTTACCTATCATTTACTTATCTATGCTACTTAACTCTGATCTGCCTGTATTGCTTGCAAGACAAAGCTTTTCACTGTGCCTCGGTACACATGATAATAAATTCAATTCAATTTCAATTCAGCTGCTTGTCCCTAATTAAAATTCCCTCTGAAGGCTAAAACTTGAAAACTATACTCAGGCATTTTGAAAAATCCAGGTTGAGCTACCGTGAAATTGTTTGTGCCCATTGAGTGGTTGGCTGTCCAATAAAGTAAAGCTGACATGACAGCCTGAGGTGTCACCTTCAAGATGTTTTCTAATGAACCTGCTCGGAGATGCTAGTACACATCTCTGGAGCAGGTGAGATTTGAACCTGGGCCTCCTATCTCAGAGCTAGGAATATGACAACAGGAGACTTGGTGACATATTCAATTGTTCAGAGTTTGATTATGTTGTCAATGTGAGTACTGAGTCACAATTAAGTAGAATGGATGGCTTTGAGGTATGTAGAGAAGAGGTGTTGGAAATTCTGGAAAGGGTGAAAATAGATAAGTTCCCTGGGCCTGATTGCATTTATCCTAGGATTCTCTGGGAAGCAAGGGAGGAGATTGCAGAGCCATTGGCCTTGATTTTGTATGACATTTATTTGTATTTAATTTAGAAGTGTCACCTTCAATGATAAACCCTTGTAAACCCAAGTCAAAAACACTTGGGGAAAGCGGTAGATGTGGTATATATGGATTTTGTAAGGTGTTTGATAAGGTTCCCCATGGTAGGCTACTGCAGGAAATACGGAGATATGGCATTGGGGGTGAGTTGGAGGTTTGGATTAGGAATTGGCTGGATGGAAGAAGACAGAGGGTAGTAGTTGATGGCAAAGTTTCTTCATGGAGTGCCGTCACTAGCGGTGTTCCGCAAGGATCTGTTTTGGGACCATTGCTGTTTGTCATTTTTATAAATGACCTGGAAGAGGGGTTAGAAGGTTGGGTGAGCAAGTTTGCGGATGATACGAAAGTCGGTGGAGTTGTTGACAGTGAGGAAGGATGTGTCAGGTTACAGCGGGATATAGATAAGTTGCAGAGCTGGGCAGAACGGTGGCAAATGGAATTCAATGTAGCTAAGTGTGAGGTGATTCACTTTGGGAAGAATAACAAAAAGATGGGGTACTGGGCTAATGGTCGGCTACTTGGTAGTGTGGATGAGCAGAGGGATCTTGGTGTCCATGTACATAGATCTCTGAAAGTTGCCACCAAGGTTGATAGAGTTGTTGAGAAGGCATATGGCGTACTGGCTTTTATTGGTAGAGGAATTGAGTTCTGGAGTACTGAGGTCATGTTGCAGTTGTATAAGACTCTGGTGTGGCCGCATCTGGAGTATTGTGTGCAGTTTTGGTCGCCATACTATAGGAAGGATGTGGAGGCACTGGAACTGGTGCAGAGGAGGTTTACCAGGATGTTGCTTGGTATGGTAGAAAGATCGTATGAGGAAAGGCTGAGGCACTTGGGGTTGTTTTCATTGGAGAAAAGAAGGTTTAGGGGTGACTTGATAGAGGTGTACAAGATAATTAGAGGTTTAGATAGGGTCGACAGTGAGAATCTTTTTCCACGTATGGAGTCAGCTATTACGAGGGGGCATAGCTTTAAATTAAGGGGGGGTAGGTATAGGACAGATGTTAGGGGTAGGTTCTTTACTCAGCTGGTCGTGAGTTCATGGAATGCCCTGCCAGTAGCAGTGGTGGACTCTCCCTCATTATGGGCATTTAAGCGGGCATTGGATAGGCATATGGAGAATAGTGGGCTAGTGTAGGTTGGGTGGGCTTGGATCGGTGCAACATCGAGTGCCGAAGGGCCTGTACTGCGCTGTATTCTTCTTTGTTCTATGTTCTATCTGTTTACCACTCATGCTCACTATGCTTGATTAGGTAAGCCTGGGTGTGGACTCAGAACAGAAAATGAACTACGTAAAGAGCTGGAAGCCATATTTGAAAGATGGGGTAGATGTTTTAAAATATTGTATGTAAAACCTGTTATACTCGTAGAAACTAGTGTCATCACTGCATAAATCTGAGAAATGAAATATTCAACAATATAAAACATACGACATACAAATATTCCTGAAATGTTTCTCTTTCTGAATCCGAGGACATTGATTGGATCTGGCTGTACAATAACAACTTACAATTCTATTGTACCTCTAACAGAGTTAAACATCTCAAGGCACATTGTCAAGTATAATTTGACACAATACTACATCAAGAGTTACTAAAACAGGTAAACCAGTGCCCCATCCACCAGCTTCAACATCCACTTCCTCCACCAATGATGCCCAATGGCAGCAGTGTACACTCACTAAGAATTCTTCAACAACACCTCCCTCCTGACCTCCACCAGTTAGAAGGCCAGAGCAGCTCATGCATAGGAGCACCAGTATGTGCAAGTTGCCCTGCAAGTCACGCACCATTTTGCGTTTAATTATATTGCCACCTGTACCAGTGGATAAAAATCCTGGCACACTTTACCTAACAGCACTGTGGGTGCACCCAACATCTGTAGATGAGCATGGCCCATGAAAGCAGTGTACTACTCCCTTCTGGAGGGCATTGCTGATATCCCTAAATCAAATGGACCTGAAGTGATTTCAGGAGGCAGCTCACCACCACTTTCTCAAAGGTATTTAGGGATGGGTAATAAATGATGGCCCAGCCAAAGACACCCATGCCCCATGAATGAACAAAAGAAAGGTTAGGGATGGACAATAAAAGCTTGCCTCACTAGCCACACTCACATCCCAAACGCAAATGTAAAAATGGTAATTGTCCCACTGAAACAGAGGTCAGGATGTTGGGGTGCAAGGAAATCCTGATGTTGCAATCTTTTCTTCCTAGTTCAATTGGAGGGTGGGTCATGGAGACTGAGTCAAGGGTCAAGGGAGATAGGAGAAAATGGCAAAATTACGGCAATAATCAGATAAGACATGATCTTACTGAATTGGATAGCAAGCTCAAGAGGCAGAATGGCCTACTCCTGTATCTTTTCTCTTATGACTGTTCCATGATTAACCAGATCAATCGATTGTCAACAACAACCTGATTAATAATATTGGGTTAATAATAGAACTGGTGTTGATAAACTAATTTTCTAAATGTGGGGTACAGATAAATGACCAATTAATGAAATGTTTTAAACTGTACTTTTTAAAGGCTAGTTTCTTCAGCATACTTTCAATCTTCACCATATTGGTGTGTCCCAAACATTAACTTGCGCCTTGTAATTCATTGTTAGAAGTGACTTTGATTCTATTATTTCTTGCTTGGGGATTGGGGTGAGGGGGCAGTCTGTGAAAATTCTTTAATCTGATTGGTTGCTTGGCTATCCCTGTGGTTCCATGCTGCAAGTCTCCACTAAAGAATGCTGCTATCAGTGCCACCCAGCACTTAGCTGAGATTCTCAAGAGATCACAGAATCCCTTAACAAGTCTTACATTATGGAGAGTGGAAAGCCTCAACACTGGGTCAATGTTGGACCTGATCCTGTCACTGGGTAGATGATGTTAAACTAAGCCCCTTGGGTTTCTTCTGTTAATGTTCCAGAATATAATGATAAACCTAATCCCACATTTAGGGAGGTGATGGCCGAGTGGAATTATCACGGGACTGTTAATCCGGAAATCCAGGTTTAAATCCTGCCATAGCAGATGGTGGAATTTGAATTAAATAGATATCTGGTCTAATGTTGACCATGAATCTACTATTGGAAAAACCCATCTGGTTCACTAATGTCCTTAAGGGAAGGAAACTGCCATCCTTACTTGGTCTGGCCTACATGTGACTCGAGACCCACAGTGATGTGGTTTACTCCTAACTGCCCTCGGAGCAATAACAATAAATGCTGGCCCAGCCAGTGATGCCCTTATCCTACAAACGAATTACAAAATAAAAATTGTGTTATTTTCAAGGCACCAATCTTAAGAAATGTCCAACAATAGAATCAAAACTGAATTAGTTCCTTGCTGGGATTAGTTCTGCAGGAGATTTGTAGATTTTGCTCTTTGCTTTTTAGATGCATCATTTCAAAGTCAAAGGGAACAGCAATATGTTTCAGGTTCTCTTTATCGATCAGTCATTTAACTGTATTTTCCAGAGCTTTAGGCACAGATTGGGCATATTCTAATCGAAAACACTTCCAGACATTAAGTGGAGGCAGTTTCCCACTTTGATTGATCTTTCTGAGCAACTTGGATCCAAAAATAAAATTAAATGGAGAGTGGAAAGGTGACTTTAGGTCATCTTTACATCCCTCAGATTAAAGGAAAACCAAAACAATTATTTTAAAGAGATAATTTATCTTCAAGCCATCCTATTACGTTTCAGTTGGGGGAACTTTAGAATTTAAGAGGTGCCCGTTTTACAAGATAGGGATGAGGCAAAACATTTTCTTTCAGATGGTCATTAGTGTTTGAAAGTCCCTTCCCCAGAAAGTACTAAAGGCTGAGTCTTTAAATTTATTCAAGGTTGAATTAGATAGACTTTGGAGTCAAAGGGTATAGGCAGCATTCTCGCTAATGTTTTTCTGGCTGTATTGTGCTCTGAGGTCTGCATGCAGCAGTGATTTCCAGAATCAGATGTCAATGCCATGATGGGTGTGCTGACGTCGATCGCCGAGTGAGGAGCCTTGGTGCAGTTGCAGCTTCGAGGTGAACCTGGTTATGGGACATACACAGGAAAGTAGAACTGAGACCACAACAAAGTTAGCCACAGTCTTACTGAATCACGCAACAGGTTTGAAGGGGCCAAACTCTCACTCCCAAGTCACATAGAATGACAGAGTCATACAGCGTGGAAAAAGACCCTTTGGTCCAACTCATCTGCGCTGACCAGGCATCCCAGCCTGATCTAGTCCCATTTGCCTGCATTTGGCCCATATCCCTCTCAACCTTTCCTATTCATATATCCATCAAAGTGCTTTTTAAATGCTGCAATTGTGCCAGCCTCCACCACTTCATCTGGCAGCTCATTCCATACATGCACCACCCTCTTGAATGAAAAGGTTACCCTTCAGGTCCTTTTTAAATCTTTCCCCCTCTCACCTTAAACCTATGCCCTCCAGCTTTGGACTCCTCCACCCTCGGAAAAAGACCTTGACCAACTACCCTATCCATGCCCACGTGATTTTATAAACTTCTATAAGGTCATCCCTTGGCTTTGGACACTTCAGGGAGAAAAGGTCACAGCCAATTTTGCCTCCCCCTATAATTCAAACCCTCCAGTCCCAGCAACATCCTTATAATTCTTTTCTTATGCATATAACAAGCAATAACAGTCCCAGTACTGATCCTTGTTGTACACCACTGGACACTGACCTCCAGTCACTTGTACAGTCTTTGTGTCCTATTACTAAGCCAGTTTATGATCCACTTCTCCAAGTGTCCCCGAAATCCATGTGCTTTAACCTTCTTAATCTGTCTTCCATTTGGTACCTTGTCAAAAACTTTGTTAAAATCCATATAAACTACATCAGCTGAACTTCCCTCATCCATAACCTTGAACACATTTTCAGAAAATTTTCACTGATTTATTAGGCATGACCTCCCTCTGAAAAAGCCATGCCGACCATCCCTAATTAACCTATGCTCTTCCAAGTGAATATTAATTGTCTCCTTCAGAATTTACTCCAATAGTTTCCCGATCTCAATCAGATTTGTGAGACAAGATCTCCCCCACACAGAGCCATGCTGACCATCTCTAATAAGTCAATTCTTTTCCAAATGACAGTAAATCCTCTTCTTAAGAACCTTCCCAATAATTTCCCTGTCACTGATGTAAAGCTCACTGGCCTGGATTAATCCTGTTGCCCTTCTTAAACAAGGGAACAACATTGGCCACTCACCAGTCTTCTGGGATCTTCAGTGTAGCTAAAGAAGATATAAAGACTTCTGACAAGGCCTCAGCAATCTTCTCCCTTGCCTCCTTCAGTATCCTGGGATGGATCCCATCAGGTCCTGGGGATTTACCTACCGAAATGTTTTCAAGACACGCAATACCTCCTCCTTCTTAATATTGACAATGCCCCAGAGTATCAACGTACCCCTCCCTGATTTTACCAGCGTCCATGTCCTTCACCTTCATGAATACCAATGCAAAATACACATTAAAGACCCACTTCCTCTAGTTCCACGCATAAATTCTCTCCTTTGTCCTTAGGAGGGCCTACCCTTTTTCTAGCTACTGTCTTACTCCTAATATATGTATAAAATGCCATGGGATTCTCCTTAATCCTTTGCGCTAAAGACATTTTATGTCCCATTTTGATAGAGGATAACTTAAAAAAAACAATGGGGGAGAAAATGAAATTTGACAGTAGGCTAGCTGGTACTATAAAAGGAGATTCCAAAACTTCTTTTTGCATTTCTACAAGGTAAGAGAGAGGCAAGAGTGACCACTGGGCTGATGAGAAATAAGGCTAGAGATGTAGTAATGGGGAATGAAGTAATGGTGGAAGAACTGAATAGGTGCTCTGCATCTGTTTTCACAGAGGGAGACATCAGCAGCATGCCAGAACTCCAAGAAAATCAGGGGGCAGAGATGAGTGGAGTGGCCATCACTAAGGAGAAGGTGCTGGGAGGTCTGAAGGTGGATTAATCTCCTGGACCAGATGGACTACACCCCAGAGTTCTGAAAGAGATAGCGGAGGAGATTGTAGAGCCATTGGTGGTGGTTTTTCAGAAATCACTGGATGTTTCAAATATTGGAACGAATTATCAATTTCATTAAAGATGGGAGCAGAAATCTTTAGTTCAAACTAGTGCAGTTCGTAGGGAGACTGTCAACCTTTCAGAAGCAAAAGCAACAGCCCATTTGATTAATTTAAAGTATGTAATTTTTAATACTAAGTAGTAGCATATCTAGCTTAACCTTTATGATAAATTTAAATGTCCATGTTAGGGAAGGTATCACAGTTTTGAGACTGTTAAGTTAAATGGAAAAGGAAATTTTGGGTAACCCTTCAAAGTGAGCATCCCTCAGAGAGGGACAGGAAGAGAAATGTTCTTTCAAAAGTATCAACAGGATGCAATAGTGTAAAAGTGGGAGCCTGTTTTAATTCTTAGCACTTTGAAAGGTATCCATGATGAGGTAAATTATCCATGGTCTCTGAAGAAGCAGACTTGGTGGCCCTACTTTGTATTTGCTACGTCTTGATTAATTCTCCAATCAAGCCTATGATTATCCAGAGCCAACAGTCTGAAACTGGAAAGGGTTATTACTTTGCTGCAGCAAAGATTACAAAATAATGCGTCAGCTCTCTGGGAGACATTGTCAGCTCTAATGGGGATTGTACCAAGACAAACAGAAGCCATTTTCGTATTTGAAGACTTAACTTCCATCAGGAGGCAATGCAGGGGAACAAAAGACAATTTGTTGCACTTTAATGAGTTAGATTTTAAACAAAGAGATACAGAAGGTCTAATCCAATGTAATATTTGAAGCCTGAATCAACTCCTTGACCTTGAAGCACAGGACACAGTGAATTGGTAAGGATAAATATTCAGCTGATCATTGTAATTCATGGCAAATAAATCAGCATCACCAGAATGTCTACAAGAGCTCAGACATAGATTTACATCAGTTCTCTCATCTCTATTTTTGGATTCCTAATCTTTCTTGAAGAGAACTTCTCATCTTGTCAAATTAACAACGTAAGTTCAGAGTTAAGTGTGTGTAGCAGCATTTCATATCAGTGGGATTAATAGTTCTAAAAGTAATGTTTGATAACATTAAAAAAGAGCTCATTTAAAATTATACCAGCTGCATTTTCCCTTTTACTTTCTCTTTTACTTTTCCTTTTCTGTTTGACATCATTTCAAGTGAACTTAAATTGAGCAATTCCATTCTGGTTGTTATGGTCTAGCAGGTGTGGTGGTGGAATCAGATTAAATAGTCATTTTCAAACAGAACTGGATATGTGTTTGAAGGGAAGAAACAAAAAACACAGGATCTGGGGACAGGGCA
Organism: Chiloscyllium plagiosum; assembly: GCF_004010195.1. Classification (NCBI taxonomy): domain Eukaryota; kingdom Metazoa; phylum Chordata; class Chondrichthyes; order Orectolobiformes; family Hemiscylliidae; genus Chiloscyllium; species Chiloscyllium plagiosum. The sequence continues at coordinate 13,243,499 of NC_057737.1, read as the reverse complement.
GGGAAATAGGATCAATTGGATATCTTTATCTCAAAGAGTTGGCATTGACACAATAGGAAACAGTTTCTATTGGAGTTGGAGGGAATGTTTATATGGAAATTCTTTTTCATTCTGGGCAGTATTTGCAATCCTCTACCTACTGTAACTGTTCAAATTTATTCCCTTAGCAATTCCTGGGCAGGCTGGTGTTTATCACAGATGCATTAGGCACCACGACCTGTGATGGACAGGCTCGATGGACTATTTGGTCTTTCCCTTCCCACTGTGTATGTGCAAGATTCAGTTACTGGAAGCTGAAAATGTGCACTTTCCTCATTCCTGAAGAAGGGCTTATGCCCGAAACGTCGATTCTCCTGTGACTTGGATGCTGCCTGACCTGCTGCGCTTTTCCAGCAACACATTTTCAGCTCTGATCTCCAGCATCTGCAGCCCTCACTTTCTCCTCAGTTATTGGAAGGCCTATTTAAACTATGACAATACTGCGAGCAATTATAACAAGCACATTCATTTCTAATTACTGAACATTTCGTATCCGTGCACTGCAATTATTAATTTTGCATTAGCATGTTAATGATCTGTTAAAATTCGAATAGGACTGGGACAAAGCACAATGATGTGCATTGGTTATGAATGGTTATAAATGATTTATGCAATATAATAATCAAGAGAGTAATTATTCTAGGACAAAACCACAATTCTGGACTTAAAATAGCTGTTAATTGGTAAATGAAAATATACTCAGTGGACAAAATGTTCACACGAAGTAGTTATAGCTGGCTGAGCAGTGGCACAGAGATAGCTTGAAAACTCTATTATTGGTGTTGCAATGGACAATGTTACTCTCCTTCGTTCTCTGCAATATACATTCAATTCAGCTCAAACTGAAGAATGAAAATACCTTTCATTTTCTCTCTGTTTGTTTTCACATTATGTGAAAAGAAATTGTGCAGTCCAAACCCATCTTCTCATGGCTGCAATCTGCTCATACACCAGGAATAATTGTCACAGTCTTGCTCAGGAAGGCTGGCTACAGTGTCAGATGTTATTAGGACAACGTTGAATGAGCTTTGGTCTGGGTCTGACTTTTGCGATGAGCTCTAGAGCATAGATTTACTACTTGGGCTATGTTTTATCAGAGGGGCAATCAATTTAGGACAGAATTGCTAAAATAACACTGACAGAAAAATTCAGGCTTGGGCACCAACATTGAGACAAAGGCATTTACATCTCTCACACTATTAGAGTCATAGAGATGTACAGCACAGAAACAGAGATCCTTCTGTCCAACTTGTCCATGCCGACCAGATATCCCAACCCAATTTAGTCCCACCTGCCAGCACCCGACCCATATCGCTCCAAATCCTTCCTATTCATATACTCATCCAGATGCCTTTTAAGTATTACAATCATGCAAGCCTCCACCACTTCCTCTGGCAGCTCACTCACGCACCACCCTCTGCGTGAAAAAGTTGCCCCTTAGGTCTCTTTTATATCTTTCCCCTCTCACCCTAAACCTATGCCCTCTAGTTCTGGACTCCCCGACCCCAAGGAAAAGACCTTGTTTATTTACCCTATCCATGCCCCTCATGATTTTATAAATCTCTATAAAGTCACCCCTCAGCCTCCAACACTCCAAGGAAAATAGCCCCAGCCTATTCAGCCTCTCCCTATAGCTCAGATTCTCCAACCCTAGCAACACCCTTGTAAATCTTTTCTGAATGCTTTCAAGTTTCACAACATCTTTCTGATAGGAAGGAGACCAGAATTACATACAATATTCCAGATGTGGCCTAACCAATGTCCTGTACAGCCACAACATGACCTCCCAACTCCTGTACAAATGCTCTGACCAATTAAGGAAAGCATACCAAATGCCTTCTTCACTATCCTATCTACCTGCAACTCTATTTTCAAGGAGCTATGAACCTGCACTCGAAGGTCTCTTTGTTCAGCAACACTCCCTAGGACTTACCATTAAGTGTATAAGTCCTGCTAAGATTTGCCTTTCCAAAATGCAGCACCTCACATTTATCTAAATTAAACTCCATCTGCCACTTCTCAGCCCATTGGCCCATCTGGTCCAGATCTTGTTGTAATCTGAGGTAACCCTCTTCGCTGTCCACTACACCTCCAATTTTGGTGTCATCTGCAAACTTACTGACTATACCTCCTGAGCTCACATCCAAATAATTTACATAAATGACGAAAAGTAGTGGATCCAGCACCAATCCTTGTGGCACTCCACTGGTCACAGGCCTCCAGTCTGAAAAACAACCCTCAACCACTACCCTTTGTCTTCTACCTTCGAGCCAGTTCTGTATCCAAATGGCTAGTTCTCCCTGTATTCCGTGAGATCTAACCTTGCTAATCAGTTTCTCATGGGGTACCTTGTCAAACGCCTTACTGAAGTCCATATAGATCATGTCTACTGCTCTGCTCTCATCAATCCTCTTGTTACTTCCTCAAAAAACTCAATCAAGTTTGTGAGACATGATTTCCCACGCACAAAGACATGTTGACTATCCCTAATCAGTCCTTGCCTTTCCAAATACATGTACATCCTGTCCCTCAGGATTCCCTCCAACAACTTGCCCACCATCGAGGTCAGACTCACTGCTCTATAGTTCCTGGCTTGTCCTTACCAACATTCTTAAACAGTGGCACCACGTTAGCCAACCTCCAGTCTTCCGGCACCTCACCTGTGACAATCGATGATACAAATATCTCAGCAAGAGGTCCAACAATCACTTCTCTGACTTCCTACAGAGTTCTAGGGTACACCTGATCAGGTCCTGGGGATTTATCCACTTTTATACATTTCAAGACATCCAGCACTTCCTCCTCGGTAATATGGACGATTTTCAAGATGTCACCATCTATTTCTCCACATTCTATATCTTCCATGTCCTTTTCCACAGTAAACACTGAAGGAAAATACTCGTTTAGGATCTCTCCCATCTCCTGTGGCTTCACACAAAGGCCGCCTTGCTGATCTTTGAGGGGCCCTATTCTCATCCTAGTTATCCTTTTGTCCTGAATGTATTTGTAAAAACCCTTTGGATTCTCCTTAACTCTATTTGCCAAAGCTATCTCATGTCCCCTTTTTGCCTTCCTGATTTCCCTCTTAACTATACTCCTACTGACCTTATACTCTTCTAAGGGTTCACTCAATGCATCCTGTCTCTACTTGACATATGCTTCCTTCTTTTTCTTAACCAAACTCTCAATTTCTCTAGTCATCCAGCATTCCCTACATTACAGAAACATGGCTCAGGGATTGTCAGGACTGTCAGCTTAATATTCCAGGATACAAATGCTACAGGAAGGACAGAATTGGAGGCAAGAGAGGAGGGGGACTGGCATTATTGATAAGGGATAGCATTACAGCTGTACTGAGGGAAAATATTTCACCTTTCACCCTAACAGGAATATACTTTGTCTGCACTCTCGTTATCTCATTTCTGAAGGCTTCCCATTTTCTAGCCATCCCTTTACCTGCGAACACCTGCCCCCAATCAGCTTTTGAAAGTTCTTGCCTAATGCTGTCAAAATTGGCCTTTCTCCAATTTAGAACTTCAACTTTTAGATCTGGTCTATCTTTTTCCATCACTATTATACAACTAATAGAATTATGGTCGCTGACCCCAAAGTGCTCTCCCACTGACACTTCAGTGACCTGCCTTGCCTTATTTCCCAAGAGTAGGTCAAGTTTTGCACCTTCTCTAGTAGGTACATCCACATACGGAATCAGAAAATTTTCTTGTACACAAATAATAAATTCCTCTCCATCTAAACGTAACACTATGGCAGTCCCAGTCTATGTTTGGAAAGTTTAAATCCCCTACCATAACCACCCTATTATTATTACAGATTAACTGAGATCTCCTTGCATTTGTTTCTCAATTTCCCGCTGACTATTAGGGGGTCTATAATACAATCTCCATCTAAACGCAACACTATGGCAGTCCCAGTCTATGTTTTGAAAGTTAAAATCCCCTACCATAACCACCCTATTATTATTACAGATTAACTGAGATCTCCTTGCATTTGTTTCTCAATTTCCCGCTGACTATTAGCGGGTCTATAATACAATCCCAAAAGGTGATCATCCCTTTCGTATTTCTCAGTTCCACCCAAATTACTTCCCTGGATATATTTCCGGGAATATTTTCCCTCAGTACAGCTGTAATGCTATCCCTTATCAATAATGCCAGTCCCCCTACTCTCTTCTTCCCATTCTGTCCTTCCTGTAGCATTTGTATCCTGGAATATTAAGCTGCCAGTCCTGCCCATTCCTGAGCAATGTTTCTATGATGTCCCAGTCCCATTTTTCTAACCATGCCCGGAGTTCATCTGCCTTCCCTATTAGGCCCCTGGCATTGAAATAAATGCAGTTCAATTTATCAGTCCTACCTTGTTCTCTGCTTTGTCCCTGCCTGCCCTAACAGGATGAGTCATATAATTACTACGGCTCCAAGAGCAGGTTAGAGGCTCGGGATCTTTCACCTTCTACAAGAAACAAGTCAGGAGCTTGGTGGAAAACTACCCACTTGCGCTCAACACTCAAGAAGCATGACACTATCAGGTCAAAGCAGTCCATTTGATTCACTCCCTCTATCACTGATGCTCAGTGGAGTGTCTGTATTACCTACAAGATACACTGCTGATCTTCACCAAGGCTCTTAAGAGAGAACCTTCCAAACCCACAACCACTTCCATTTAGAAGGCTGGCAGATACATGGTAACATCACCAATTGCAGGCTCCCCTCTGAATCACTAGGAAATATATCGCTATTCCTTCAGTGTCAAAATCGTGGATTTCACTTCCTAATAGCATTGGGGGTCGACCTACAGCCAATGGAGTGGTTCAAGAAGGCAGTAAACAGGTTCAATCAGGTGGTAAAGAAGGCAAATGGTTTGTTGGCCTTCATTGTGAGAGGTTTCAAGTACAGAGGCAGTGATGTGTTGATGCAGTTATACAGGGCCTTGATGAGGCCACACTAGAATATTGTATGCAGTTTTGGTTTCCTTTTCTGAGGAAGGATGCTCTTGCTCTTGAGTGAGTGCAGCGAAGGTTTACCAGGCTGATTCCGGGGATCGCAGGACTGATGTATGAGGAGAGATTGACTGGATTAGGATTGTTTTCATTGGAATTCAAACAAGAGATGGGGGTTCTCATAGAGACTTATAAAATTCGAAAAGGATGAGACAGGTTAGATGCAGGGAGGATGTTCTCGATGGGAGCCACAGTCTGAGGATTTGGGGTGGACCAATTAGGACGGAGATGAGGAGACACTTCTTCACCCAAAGAGCGGTGAGTCTGTGGAATACATTACCACAGGAAGTAGTTGATACCAAAACATTGAATGTATTCAAGAGGTGGCTAGATGTAGCACTTGGGGGAAAATGGGATCAAAGGTTATGGGGAGAAAGCAGGATTAGGCTACTGAATTGGACAATCAGCCATGATCATGATTAATGAGGAAGCAGGCTCGAAGGGCCGAATGGCCTCCTCCTGCTCCTATTTTCTATGTTTCTGTTTCTAAGAAGGGAGCTCAACATCACCTTCTCAAGGGCAACTAGAGATTGGTCAATAATAGTTGGCCCAGCCAGAGATCTCATATCCACTGAACGAATAACAAATGAAATTTCTGTTGATAGTTTCACTGTGTAAAAGTTCGCTGTCATTTTTCAACAAGACCACATGTTAAAGGGTAAAAATCAATAGAACAGTTCTTTGAGGATGTGACTAGTTGTTTGAGGATGTAACTAGAAAAGTTGATGAGGGTCGAGCTGTGGATGTGGTGTATGTGGATGTCAGCAAGGCAGTTGATAAGGTTCCCCATGGTAGGCTAATTCAGAAGGTCAGGAGGAATGGGATACGAGGAACTTAGCTGTCTGGATACAGAATTGGCTGGCCAACAGAAGACAGCGAGTGGTAGTAGAAGGAAAATATTCTGCCTGGAAGTCAGTGGTGAGTGGTGTTCCACAGGGCTCTGTCTTTGGGCCTCTACTGTTTGTAATTTTTATTAATGACTTGGATGAGGGGATTGAAGGATGGGTCAGCAAATTGCAGACGACAAAAAGGTTGGAGGT
>NC_057737.1:13119606-13237123 GCF_004010195.1 Chiloscyllium plagiosum | reverse complement strand
GTCATAGTTTTAAGCTGGTTGGAGGAAAGTATAGAGGGGATGTCAGAGGCGGGTTCTTTACACAGAGAGTTGTGAGAGCATGGAATGCATTGCCAGCAGCAGTTGTGGAAGCAAGGTCATTGGGAATATTTAAGAGACTGCTGGACATGCATATGTCACAGAAATTTGAGGATGCATACATGAGGATCAACGGTCAGCAGAACATTGTGGGGTGAAGGGCCTGTTCTGTGCTGTACCATTCTATGTTCTCTGTTCTATGTTCTAACTGTGGATGCTGTAAATTCGAAACAAAATCAGAAATTGCTGGAAAAGCTCAGCAGGTCTGGCAGCATCTGTGCAGAAAAATAAAAGTTAACATTTCGGGTCTGATGACCTTCCTCAGAAGTTAAAGGGTTTCTCATTGGCTGTAAATTGCATTAACTGCCTTCATAAAAAGCCTCCACAGTCGGCACTGTAATACTGAGAATTTCTATAGTTTCACTAAAGGTCATAAATTTATGGGCTTGCAGACACAGAAGCAGAACACCCCAAACCAACTATCGGCTTTACTCAATTATCCACCAGGTTACTCGTAAGGCAAAGATGTGAGTGAAATATCAGCTCTAACAATAGAAGCATCAGTGGTCCGTGTGTAATGAGAAATGTACTTATATTCATTTCCCTGCCTCAGGTTTAGTTGTACCAGCTTGTCACCAAGCTTCGAAGGATCTCAATTATCCATCAACATCCATTCTTCATTTACCTCAGCACTGCACAGGATTCACTGTCTCTGACTTTACATTTCCTGGACCTTTTTTTTAAAAATAAAATTGAACCACTTGAAACTTCACTCCTCACCTAATATAAACATTTGAAAACATGGAACAATATGAACTTAAATGCCAATAAGTTGGATATAATCACCACTGTGGGTTTTTAATGACTTTTTTATACTGAGTTTAGATTTATTTTACTCAGATTGGGGTCCATGTCCTGACAATTATGTTAATTGTGAAGGTTCAGGAAGACGCACATTCTTTTTCTTCAGTGCGCACGTACCAGTAGGGCATGCTTAACATTTCCGCACATCAATAAATAGTTCACCTGCTAAGCAAATGACTAACATACAGCAATCAAACTGGTATACGGCTCAGTGTGGCTTGTTTGAAAAATCAGTGATTTTTTAATCAGGTTACGCACAAGACAGATTTTGATAAAATTAGCTTCATTTTGTCAATAACTCCTCCTTTCAGTTGTTTTAATAAAACTTTGCCATGTTTGCAACTCATAAATATCTTGAGGAATGGATCATAATGGAAAGGAAAGTAAATCATTTACCCTCTTTTACACTGTCAATGTAACAGTTCTTTGAAGATTTTACCTTTGTAATGGTACAAATGAATTTTAATGGGAACCTATTTCAAGTATACTTTAAGTCGCAAGATTTTATTACTAATATATATAGCAAAGCAACCAAATACTGACTGTCCTGCATGATGCTCACCTCAGGCAGAGAATTTAAAATGGCTGAATTAATCAGCAATTTAAAGTCATACACATGACTTGGCAATATTATTATTCTGTTCTCATTATATTGTGCTAGAATTACATTCAATTACAGATTACAGATTACATTACAGATTAGATTAGATTACAGATTACAGATTACATTACAGTGTGGAAACAGGCCCTTCGGCCCAACAAGTCCACACCGACCCGCCGAAGCACAACCCACCCATACCCCTATATTTACCCATTACCTAACTCTACGGGCAATTTAACATGGTCAATTCACCTAACCTGCACATCTTTGGGATTGTGGGAGGAAACCGGAGCACCCGGAGGAAACCCACGCAGACACGGGGAGAATGTGCAAACTCCACACAGTCAGTCGCCTGAGGCGGGAATTGAACCCGGGTCTCAGGCGCTGTGAGGCAGCAGTGCTAACCACTGTGCCACCGTGCCGCCCACCTTGTACCTTACTATCAAAGGCCTACTTTATGAGACATGGAAGATTGATGATTAAGGTGCAGAGATAATAAGAAAGCTGAACAGGTAAGGATGCAGAAAGCTGATGTATTTAAAACAGCACTGAATTCATAAAGTAAACAGAGATTAATTATACAATTGAGCAATCATGAAGATGGTGCAGAAGTTGAAATTAGTCCATTTGTGATATTACTGGAGGTTACAATAGGTTGTCAAGATTAAAAACTAATGGAGGGACTCAGAAATTCTATGAAGAAATATAAAAATTAGCAGGAAGTCCAACTTTAACTCTCAGTCATAAGCTATGAAAGAGATTTCTGTCCAGATTGAATCTCAGGTATGCAGAAGAGACCATACTCAAAGTCAGAACAAAGAAAGTACTGGAGATTATAGCAGGCCTAATCAAGAGACATAGTGAGTCTTTAGAACTGAATGTAAGGCAAATTAAGAGCAACATATGGCTCTGAATGTCAATGGAAAAGTCAAGACTGGAAGCACTGAGATGGAGGTTGTGGGCAAATTCAAGGACCTACACTCAAGGATGAACACCAAAGTTAAATGAAATAATGAAATCCAAGTTAAACTTCTTACAGTAACAGGTGAGACCAGTGACTCATTCATCATCTCAAAGTTGAAAAACAACAAGCTGAAAGTAGGACAAGTGCAGTCGATAGTCTGGAATGTTGCATTCGGTGGATATAAGTGCCCAAATTTTGCAGAAAATAGGATGTGAGGAGGAAAACAGCTTTGAAACACGGGTATGGCACAATTGGCAGATTCAAAAGCCACTAATGAGTGAAAACTTGAATGCGGTCAATCTTTGCGTCAAAGGAACGAGAGGTTGGAATGCTTGGATACTAGGCCAATGACTTCAAGTGGAAGTTTACTTGCAGAACACTTAACCACCCAGAACAACTGAACACATTCAGTAATACCTGAGATCGGCGCGAACAAATTCTTGGTGGTGCAACGATTTCAGAGTTGATCACCAGCGACAGCATTGCCACTGAATTAATAATTCAGAGAAGACCCAAGAAACAGGAGTTGAAATCCCACCACAGCGACTGGGGGAATTTACAGGGATGGAGGAGCATGATTCACACCCTCAATCCTTTTCTATTAACCTAAACCATAACTGCTACTTTAATTCACTTAAGTCTAATTAATTAATAAATCTGGAAGTAAAAACTAACGTAATAATAATAATCAGATTGCTGTAGAAAGAACAAAATAATGCAAATGTTGGAAATGTGAAACAAACAGAAACTGCTGGAGAAACTCTGGCAGCATCTGTGGAGACAGAAACTGAGTTAATGATTCGAGTCTAGTATGACTTCTACAGAACAATGCCCTTTAGGGAAGGAAATCCTTACATGCTCTGGCCTACATGTGACTCTAAACGGAAGCAATGTGATTGAATCTGAACTGCTCTCTGGAATAGCATAGTTTCAGTTAAAAAGCAACCAAGCATGGGCAACAAATATTGGTCTTGCTAGCGACATTCTCCATCTATGAATGAATAATGGAAAACCTCTTCCCCGGCACCAAGGGATCCACTCAATAAAGAATTCAGGATATTGGAGACAAGGCAATGGCATTGCTTGACAGATTTACCAAACAGTTTCAGTTCCTCAGGTGAGCAAATTTCAAATAGATACAATCTGCTCCCCTTGGAACCATAAGATCAGTTGCACAAATTGCTACTTTGAAAGGTAATGATTGAGAATAGCACTTGTACAAATCATATTGTATGTACACCAATAAAAAATAGCAGAGAACATTTCAGAGCTGTCACTACATATGTATGAAAGAACCCCCACAGTAATTATAGTGGCTGACTGTGGGTATTCAATATTCGCTAGCCAGATTCGAGCCGTCAAACACTTTGACATACTCAAACTGAAGCTCGCTAGGGAATTCTCAAAATAAATAGTGCCGAGTGTTTAAGAAACAGGATTTCTTTTCCTGCTGAAAGTAAACGGCGGCTGTGAAGAAATATTAATTTAATAGTCTCAATCTTTTTATGAATGAATTACACTGAGCCAATCGTCAGGATGCTGGGCCAGTTACTTCACCTCAGTAAGTGACTATACCTCTCAGTGGCCCATGACCATTCCATTTTCAGGGTGGGAGGCAAATGCACCCACAGAGTGCTGAAGGGCAACTCAAGTCTTCCCATATATTAAAAAAAAATCCAGTGCCTACTGTGATGTGGGGAAAGGGGCAGTTCATGATAAACAACACGTTGGACTATTTGGGGGGAGAAAACTTGTGACTGAAAAATGACTGAGAATGGGCGCTGAAGCTGTTTGTGATTCCCTGGACAGACGGTCACAGACCACATGCCCTTGTCAACGCAGAGCCTGTACCATTGATTGACATACCTTGCCATTTCCAGTCTATGCAGCCTTCACCTGGAATTTATTTACTGCTGGGTCCTTTCTGGGGTCAGCTGGAGTCTCTCCATGGTAAAAACAATGACTGCAGATGCAGGAAACCAGATTCTGGATTAGTGGTGCTGGAAGAGCACAGCAATTCAGGCAGCATCCGAGGACAGGCAAAATCGACGTTTCGGGCAAAAGCCCTTCATCAGGAATAAAGGCAGAGAGCCTGAAGCATGGAGAGATAAGATAGAACCTGGAATTTATTTACTGCTGGGTCCTTTCTGGGGTCAGCTGGAGTCTCTCCATGACAGTCTACAGATGGTCCTTACAAAGCTGGGCAAGATATCAGATTTACATGTCAAAGGCGGATTCACATTTTAAATTTTTACCTTGTGGACTTGCCTCTCATTTCCTCATAGAATCCCTACAGTGTGGGAACAGGCCATTAGGCCCAACAAGTCCATGACAACCCTCCGCAGAATAACCCACCCAGACCCATTCCCCAACCCTATTACTCTACATTTACCCCTGACTAACGTACATATCTATGCACACTATGGACTATTTAGCATGGCCAATTCACCTAACCTACACATCTTTGGACTGTGGAAGGAAACCCACACAAACACAGGGAGAATGTGCAAACTCCGCACAGACAGTTACCTCGGGCTAGAATCGAACCTGGATCCCTGGTGCTGTGAGGCAGCAGTGCTCTAACCACTGAGACGTCATACCGCCTATTTGTATGTTTTGTTTTATTATCTTGCCTTGCATTTTAATAGCTATTAAAATCATCTTATTCTAAGCCAGTTAAAATCATCGCCTTTTACAATATTAATACATTTCTATGGAAAAGGTATCCACTGGGAAGGGATCCTTTTAAAATTTACCTTCATGTGACCTAGTGAGGGAGAGGCTGAATGAAAAAGGGGAGCTGGTGGCACAGTGGTTCGCACTACTACCTTACAGCACCAGGGATCCAGGTTCGATTCCACCCTCAGGTAACCGTCTGTGTGAAGTTTGCACATTCTCCCTGTGTCTGTGTGGGTTTCCTCCCAAAGTCCAAAGTTTGCAGGTTAGGTATGTTGACCATGTGATATTGCCTGTAGTTTTCAGGGATGTGTAGATTAATCATGGGAAACGCAGGTATAGGGTGTGTCTGGGTGGGATGCTCTTCAGAGAGGCAGTATGGACTTGATGTGCCAAATGGCCTGCTCCCACACTGTAGGGATTCTATGATTCAGTGCATCCCTCCCCACCCAGGAGCCATTCTGGGAATTCTGCCTGGAAACCTAATGAATTGGAACCAGTCATGACAAGGTGCATGGGGAGAATCTATTATCCAATTCTCCATCCCAGTTGCCACTCCTCGTGTGCCAGTTTGGTTCATAAAATGTCAACAGACCATTTAACAAAGGAGTGTGTTTGTGGGAATGGGTGGCTTGTAGTGGGGAAGACAATAACAAAAGTTGTATTTATACTACACCTTTACTGTATCAAAATGTCTCAAGAGTTTTAAACTTGACTCTCTCTTCACTGACATCCACATACAGCACAGTCACGGAGGGGGTTGCTAATTCACGATCACAGACAGGATCCCTGGCTGATTCATTCTTCCTCCAACCCAGGGGTGTTAAGATAATTGCAGAGCCCCCTGCAGTCCCCTTAATTGAGATCAATAGACTCTGCAGCGACAGGGAAGTGAAGCTGAGAGATTCCTGGCCAAGTGTTCCCTGCTATAAACAGCAGGGGGTTCAGGTTAGGCTCACTTTTGTGTTTTTAATGAAGCCTGGAGTAAGAGCACAGTAGGAGCACTATCTGGTTATACATGTGTCTATGAACATAAATTTATAACCGTGAAATAGCATCTCCTAAGACTGCAATGCTTAGCTGTGTGTGAGTGGCAGAAAGAGGAGGAAAAGGCAGCAACACTACATTTAAAGAAAGTTGGATTGAGTGGATGCAACTGGGCACAGCAGGTTATAGGGAGCTGTTCACCTTACAGGGAGTTGCATGTCTGATAAATTGAGACATGGGGCAAATAACACTACAGAGGAAATTACACAAGTTTTATAACGTGCACTCTCTTTTCGAAATCAAAAGCAAGCAGATACTCCAGTGTAGTCCTGTGGGAAGGCAGATACTCCAGCGTAGTCCTGAGAGAAGGCAGATACTCCAGCGTGGTCCTGCGGGAAGGCAGATACTCCAGAGTAGCCCTGAGGGAAGGCTGATACTCCAGTGTAGCACTGAGGGAAGGCAGATACTCAGCGTAGTCCTGACGGAAGGCAGATACTCCAGCGCAGGCCTGATGGAAGGCAGGTACTCCAGTGTAGCCCAGAGGGAAGGCAGATACTCCAGCATAGTCCTGAGGGAATGCAGATACTCCAGTGTAGCCCTGAGGGAAGGCAGATACTCCAGCATAATCCTGAGGGAAGGCAGATACTCCAGTGTAGTCCTGAGGGAAGGCAGATACTCCAGCGTAGTCCTGACGGAAGGCAGATACTCCAGCGCAGCCCAGACAGAAGGCAGATACTCCAGTGTAGCCCTGAGGGAAGGCAGATACTCAATGTAGTCCTGAGGGAAGGTAGATACTCCAGTGTTGTCCTGAGGGAAGGCAGATACTCCAGCGCAGCCCTGACAGAAGGCAGATACTACAGTGTAGTCCTGAGGGAAGGCAGATACTCCAGTGTAGTCCTGACAGAAGGCAGATACTACAGTGTAGTCCTGACGGAAGGCAGATACTACAGTGTAGTCCTGAGGGAAGGCAGATACTCCAGTGTAGACCTGACGGAAGGCAGATACTCCAGTGTAGCCCTGAGGGAAGGCAGATACTCCAGTGTAGTCCTGAGGGAAGGCAGATACTCCAGCGCAGCCCTGACAGAAGGCAGATACTACAGTGTAGTCCTGAGGGAAGGCAGATACTCCAGTGTTGTCCTGAAGGAAGGCAGATACTCCAGTGTAGTCCTGCGGGAAGGCAGATACTCCAGAGTAGTCCTGAGGGAAGGCAGATACTCCAGCGTAGTCCTGTGGGAAGGCAGATTCTCCAGTGTAGTCCTGACGGAAGGCAGATACTCCAGTGTAGCCCTGACAGAAGGCAGATACTCCAGCGCAGCCCTGACAGAAGGCAGATACTCCAGTGTAGCCCTGAGGGAAGGCAGATACTCCAGTGTAGTCCTGAGGGAAGGCAGATACTCCAGTGTTGTCCTGAGGGAAGGCAGATACTCCAGTGTAGTCCTGAGGGAAGGCAGATACTCCAGTGTAGTCCTGAGGGAAGGCAGATACTCCAGTGTAGTCCTGAGGGAAGGCAGATACTCCAGTGTAGTCCTGAGGGAAGGCAGATACTCCAGTGTAGTCCTGAGGGAAGGCAGATACTCCAGTGTAGTCCTGAGGGAAGGCAGATACTCCAGTGTAGTCCTGAGGGAAGGCAGATACTCCAGTGTAGTCCTGAGGGAAGGCAGATACTCCAGTGTAGTCCTGAGGGAAGGCAGATACTCCAGTGTAGTCCTGAGGGAAGGCAGATACTCCAGTGTAGTCCTGAGGGAAGGCAGATACTCCAGTGTAGTCCTGAGGGAAGGCAGATACTCCAGTGTAGTCCTGAGGGAAGGCAGATACTCCAGTGTAGTCCTGAGGGAAGGCAGATACTCCAGTGTAGACCTGACGGAAGGCAGATACTCCAGTGTAGCCCTGAGGGAAGGCAGATACTCTAGTGTAGTCTTGAGGGAAGGCAGATAGTCCAGCATAGTCCTGAGGGATGGCAGATACTCCAGAGTAGCCCTGAGGGAATGCAGATACTCCAGTGTAGTCCTGAGGGAATGCAGATACTCCAGTGTAGTCCTGAGGGAATGCAGATACTCCAGTGTAGTCCTGAGGGAATGCAGATACTCCAGTGTAGTCCTGAGGGAATGCAGATACTCCAGTGTAGTCCTGAGGGAATGCAGATACTCCAGTGTAGTCCTGAGGGAATGCAGATACTCCAGTGTAGTCCTGAGGGAATGCAGATACTCCAGTGTAGTCCTGAGGGAATGCAGATACTCCAGTGTAGTCCTGAGGGAATGCAGATACTCCAGTGTAGTCCTGAGGGAATGCAGATACTCCAGTGTAGTCCTGAGGGAATGCAGATACTCCAGTGTAGTCCTGAGGGAATGCAGATACTCCAGTGTAGTCCTGAGGGAAGGCAGATACTCCAGCGTAGCCCTGAGGGAAGGCAGATACTCCAGCGTAGCCCTGAGGGAATGAAGATACTCTAGCGTAGTCCTGAGGGAAGGCAGATACTCTAGTGTAGTCTTGAGGGAAGGCAGATAGTCCAGCATAGTTCTGAGGGATGGCAGATACTCCAGTGTAGCCCTGAGGGAAGGCAAATACTCCAGTGTAGCCCTGAGGGAAGGCAGATACTCCAGTGTAGCCCTGAGGGAAGGCAGATAGTCCAGAGTAGCCCTGAGGGAATGCAGATACTCCAGTGTAGTCCTGAGGGAAGGCAGATACTCCAGCGCAGCCCTGAGGTAAGGCAGATACTCCAGCGTAGCCCTGAGGGAATGAAGATACTCCAGCGTAGCCCTGAGGGAAGGCAGATACTCTAGTGTAGTCTTGAGGGAAGGCAGATAGTCCAGCATAGTCCTGAGGGATGGCAGATACTCCAGAGTAGCCCTGAGGGAAGGCAGATACTCCAGCGTAGTCCTGAGGGAAGGCAGATACTCCAGCGTAGCCCTGAGGGAAAGCAGATACTCCAGTGTTGCCCTGACGGAAGGCAGATACTCAGCGTAGTCCTGACGGAAGACAGATACTCCAGTGTAGCCCTGAGGGAAGACAGATACTCCAGCGTAGTCCTGACGGAAGGCAGATACTCCAATGTAGCCCTGAGGGAAGACAGATACTCCAGCATAGCCCTGAGGGAAGGCAGATACTCCAGTGTAGCCCTGAGGGAAGGCAGATACTCCAGCATAGCCCTGAGGGAAGACAGATACTCCAGCATAGTCCTGACGGAAGGCAGATACTCCAGTGTAGCCCTGAGGGAAGGCAGATACTTCAACATAGTCCTGAGGGAAAGCTGATACTCCAGTGTAGCCCTGAGGGAAGGCAGATAGTCCAGCATAGCCCTGAGGGAAGGCAGATACTTCAACATAGTCCTGAGGGAAAGCAGATACTTCAGTGTAGCCCTGAGGGAAGGCAGATACTCCAGCGTAGTCCTGAGGGAAGGCAGATACTCCAGTGTAGTTATAAGGGAAGGCTGAACTGTCTGATACGCCAGCTTTCATATGTGACATTAAACCGAGATAACATTTCTGACATTTCTACACCCGCAGAATGGTGAGCATGTGGAATTCTCCTCCACAGAAAGTGGATGAGGCCAAAACACTGAATATTTTCAACAGGCCGTTCAATACAGTTCTCAGGACTAAAGAGATTAAAGCTTATGAGGAGAATGTAGATAGAAGGTACAGAGCTGGATGATAAACCAACTGGAACAAATATGAAGAGCCAAACGGCTTTCTCCTGACCCTACTTTCCATGTTTCTGTGAGATGTTCAGATGAAAGGTGGTAGGAAGGTGGAGGTTTCTCTCTCTGCGTACTGAACATTACAGCCTGCCCGCTGTGAATCCCTTTCACATGAATCACTTTAAGAAGATGACATGAATCAATATCCAACCATGTGGATGGTAAGGACAGACTGCAGATATATTCTTTAACCTTAAGATGACAAATCTGAGATTTCAAAATGTCATCTCACAGAAAAGAAGATGTGACAGAAGCCATCGCCTTGACCTTCTCTGAGACTCCCGCTAGTAATGAATCCAGTCACTTTATTCTTTTATGAGATTTATAGAACTAACCTGCAACTGAATTCGAGCGTCTTTTCCCGAATGCTGAACGCTCTGTCTGCTGCAAAGTCATCCCCACATCTGCTGGTGTGCCTTTCACAAAACGGGCCAACAAAACCCAAATCTAGTCACAGACAACAATGACACACACTGTGTGGATTCCTGCTGGCAAGTGGTAAGAACTGCCATCAGTAAAACTGGAGGCAGCCCATTTTGTTCGAGAGACACGTTCAATTTCAAAGCTGTCCATACAAACAGGAGCTGAAGACGCACAAAAGCCCAGACTTTTAGTGGTTCATTAAACTGGAACCATCTAGGTCTATGCTATTATGACCCTCAAAGCGACAAATAGTTGAGTAGGGTCCCAGGTTTATGAGCACTATGTTATCCTGTATCAACTATGAGCACTTTGTTATCTTGTGGGCGGCATGGTGGCACAGTGGTTAGCACTGCTGCTTCACGGCGCCAGAGACCCAGGTTCAATTCCCGCCTCAGGCGACTCCCTGTGTAGAGTTTGCACATTCTTCCCGTGTCTGCGTGGGTTTCCTCCGGGTGCTCCGGTTTCCTCCCACAATCCAAAAATGTGCAGGTTAGGTGAATTGGCCATGCTAAATTGCGCATAGTGTTAGGTGAAGGAGTAAATGTAGGAGAATGGGTCTGGGTGGGTTACGCTTCGGCGGGTCGGTGTGGACTTGTTGGGCCGGAGGGCCTGTTTCCACACTGTAAGTAATCTAATCTAATCTAAACTGATGGGGCTCTGTTGACCATAAGAAGTGGAGACTGCCTAAAGGGACTGAGTGTCCTGAGTGAAGGAATGGAAGCTTTAGCCAGGACTTCTGCTCCTGATTGACATTCATGGATCACTGCTTAAAGTGTACATGCATGAATAATGGACAAGAGATAGGACTAAAATTGTCAAGCGTCGACTCCCGTGTTTGCATTAATCTCTGTATTTCAAGCAGAAATCAGTGGATAGTGACCAGGAACAGAAATCCCAACTGAAATGTATATTTCTGGTGCAGTTTTGGGGCAGCACGGTGGCTCAGTGGTTAACACTGTTCCTCACAGCGCAAGGAACCTGGGTTTGATTCCGGCCTTGGGTTACTGTCTGTGTGGAGTTTGCATACTCTCCCTGTGTCTGTGTGAGTTTCCTCCCACAATTCAAAGATATGCAGGTTACCTGAATTGGCCATAGTGTTCAGGGATGTGTAGGTTAGGTGAATTGGCCATGCTAAATTGCCCATAGTGTTCAGGGATGTGTAGGTTAGGTGAATTAGTTTGGGGAAATGTAAAAGTAATAGGGTAGGGGAAAGGGTCTGGATGGGGTTACTCTTTTTTTCAGATTCCTTACAGTGTGGAAACAGGCCCTTTGGCCCAACAAGTCCACATCGATCCTCCGAAGAGTAACCCACCCAGACCCATTTCCCTCTGACTAATGCACCTAACACTATGGACAGTTTAGCATGGCCAATTCACCTGACCTGCATATCTTTGGACCGTGGGAGGAAACTGGAGCACCCGGAGGAAACCCACACAGACATGGGGAGAACGTGCAAACTCCACACAGTCACCTGAGGTTGGAGATGAACCAGTACTAACCACTGAGCCACTATGAGTTCACAAATAAACAGGCCGTTTTGCACTGGATCGCTTTCTGAAGAGTTTGTCTTCGTCCGTGAGACTGTCTGAAGTTGACATCAAGGCAGCTTTTGACTGAAAGTGGCAATAATTGAAATCAAGGGAAAGAACTTTCCACTGGCTAAAGCACAAAGGAAGATGACTGTGACTGCTGGAAGTCAATCATCTCGGCCTCAAGACAACTCACAGTGTAGCATCCTTGGCAAAATCATATCCAGTTGATTCTTCAGTGACCTTCCTCCATTATAAAGTCAGAGGTAGGGATATTCACTGATGGCTGCACAGTTTCCAGCACCATTCTCAACTCCTCACATATAGAAGCAGTCTGAGTCCATGTGCAACAAGAGCTGGGCAACATTCGGGCTTGGCCTGATACGTGGCAAGGAACAAGTGGCGTAAGTACCAAGTATTACCATCAATGGATCTTGTACTATCAACATCCAGGGAATTACAATTCACCAGAAATGGAATTGCACCAGCTGTATCAATAGTCTTGCCATGAGAACAGTGGTGAGAGTGGAAGGTCTAAGCCTCCTGACTCCCAAAGCCTGTCCTCCATCTACACGGCACACGTCAGGAGCGTGATGGAATATTCTGCACTGACTTGGATGAATATGGTCAGACAATAGTCAAGAAGGTCAAAACGTTCCAGGATGAAGCAATCCATTTGGTTGGCAACCCCTCACACCTCATTCCTGATGAAGGGCTTTTGCCCGAAACGTTGATTTTCCTGTGCTCCTCAGATGCTGCCTGACCTGCCGTGCTTTTCCAGCACCACTCTAATCTGAACCTCCCCACACCTTCAACATGTGCTCTCTTCACCACTGAAGCAGCAGTCTGTGCCATCTACAAGATGCACTGAAGTAACTCTATGCACCTCCTTTGGCAGCACCTTCCAAACCCATGGCCTCTACCTTCCGGAAGGACAAAGACAGTAGACTCATTGGAGCAGGCCCCTGCACTTCCCCTTAAAGCCACACATCTTCCTGACTTGGGGAACTACATCATCATCCCTTCACTGTCGCAGGGTCAAAGTCCTGGAAGTCCCTCCATCACAGCATTGTCGGTGTTGCCCAGGCCACACTCACTGCAGCCAATTCTGGAAGGTTCTTCACCATCACCTTCTCAACAGAAATGTAGAACAGAGTAACAAAAGAATAAGAAAGTTAAGGTTTAATATCTACTTTTGCTTCTATTTAATATCTTCTCATGAGGGCTTTACTTAGATACAGCAAAATAGACTCATAATCCGAGAACACTGGGCCGAGATAGCTGCAGGCATGGCTGTCAGTGTTGGCAGTGGCAGAGGCCTTTATTAAGGAGAAGTTGAAATCTTGAGAATACAAGCAAAAATATGTAGCCTTCCAGTAAATATTAACTATTTTTAAATGTAATGGTTGTCAATGTTATAGAAAGCAGATCAGGTTCCAGGAAGAGGTCAGCCAAGGTCGACCCTTTATCCAGGCTGATGCCTGCATGTGACAATGCATGTTGCTTCAGTTGATATTTGCAAGCGTGCAGGTTCACTTAATTGAAAGTTCTCTGTCACCGGGAAGCAGAGAATTACCTAGCATTTATTGGTTGTCTCATTACGCAACCAGCCAGCTGGTGACCTTATCAGCCTTGTTTATTATCATTAACAGCAGTTTAGAGCTTGCTATTGTTTCCAGACAACCACTTCCGAGTCATTATCAAACAGTGTTTCGCATCTGAGGTCATACTTGGGATGAATTAAAAGCTAATGTGTGTTGATCATTTATTTGGCGCTTTCTTGATCACACTATATCAATATACTACCCACTCAGATCAGTATTGTCACACCTTGCTGCAACATTAATGACGTGTTAACAATGCATGCTGACATTAACACACAAATTGTCCAGGGCATTAAGTGCTTTGATACGATATGTGAACTTGCTGGTCGATTAATGCTGCTTCACTGTCTGCTTCACATAGATGGCATCTTGCCATTAGGCTCCCTGTCATTTTTGAGAACTTAGGAATGAAGTCATTTCTCCATTAAACTCACCACAGACAGTTACCTTTGTTAATTAACAGCATCTTTCTAATAATGTGATCGTTGGCATTTTGTGAACAATCAAATTCTCTGGTCCAGAGACTGAACAATTGAAACTAGGGAATCTCACTCCTTCAGGTGTTAAATTATTTGAAGAGACTGCTGATGAGCGTTTGATTGTCTATCAGGTTTGGACCCTCCCTGGAAAAGTGTGTCTTTGGGGGTGAGGTCTCCTGAGATGAAAGAACAGAGAGACAAAGGATTCCTCCACCCCATTTTTGAACAGGCCTTATTCTTTGTTCACCATCCTTCCCTTCAAACTTGTGATGACCTGATGGCAGTGGAATAAAGAATCCCAGCTTCATGATCTTTGGACCATCTGTGTTCAAATGCAATGTTACATGAGAATCAAATAAAATTCATGAATGTCAGAATTGTTGACAGGTAGGCAAAATAACAATCACAGAAACTGAAGTCTAGCCTTTACTGTTTGAACCGTGACTGATTGCTTCTTCCACATCTACCTTTCCCAACTCTGCCCACCTATTTAACAGACAGCCAGACTCTTCCCCATATACAACACAATGTTAGATGGTTGTATGTTCCTGTGGTTGCAGATGCCTCCCTGTCAGAACAGTTATTTCAATGTCTCCAATGTGTCACAAATCTCCTTGTTTTGATGGGATGGGACAGGTAGTGCGAGCGGTTATCAGCTGTCCAGAACCATGAAATCAGAAGTCACATGACACCAGGTTATAGTCCAACAGGTTTATTTGAAATTACAAGCTTTTGGAACGCTGCTCCTTCATTACTTCACCTGAAGGAGCAGCGCTCCGAAAGCATGTGATTTCAAATGATGTCGTGTGACTTCTGATCTTGTCCACTCCAGTCCAAGACCGGCACCTCCACATCACAGAACCATAAATACACTTACTGAGCAAAAGACATTTCAATCTATGATATTTGAATTATTTAACAAAGTTATGGTTCAACCATTCTAATATATTCGGTGGATCATATGCTCCCATGTGGTTGAGTTAGAATTAATGTTCACTCCTGTAGCCAATATTTCACCTGTTAGGCACTACAGGAAGTCCACCAATTATAACGGTGCAGACTGGTAGCAGGAAAGGGGGGAACCTCCTTGATTGCCTACCTGGGCCTATCACATCCTCCAGTCATGCAGCTCCCCCATTTAACCCTACTCACTGCTCTCTTGAGTCCTACTTCTCTACTCACCCTCTTGCCAACCTGGCCAACCTGAGACAGGGCTGGGATTCCCAGCACAGTGGGCTAGTCTGTAGCATCATCAGTGACATCTGCTCTTGGATGGTTCAAGCGCCTCCTGAGAAAAGGTAGGCGGTTTCACCTTAAAAACAATGAACACTGCCCCCGGTGGTAAGCTGCTGCAGTTGAAATTAGAGGCCAGCTGCCCCTCACTTTTAACTGGGTCTTGGTGTGGGGGAAAAAGTGAGGTCTGCAAATGCTGGAGATCAGAGCTGAAAATGTGATGCTGGAACAGCACAGCAGGTCAGGCAGCATCCAGGGACAGGAGAATCGACGTTTCGGGCATAAGCCCTTCTTCAGGAAGCCCTTCAGGTCTCGGTGTGGGGGGGGGAGGTGCCAAAGACGGAGACAGCCTTTAACAGCCAGCCCATTACGTGATGATAATGAAGTTTTATGTTGCGGGGTAATGAATGACTGATTAGGAAGGACAACATTGTAATTTTGCTGGTGAAGTGTGCATTTATAATTTAGTTGTCAATATTCGTCTGTAATTCTTTAACTGTTGTAAATTGGATAACGATCATCAAAAGTTATTAACACATGCTTTCAAACAGAATACATAACTTTTGACATAAACTAACCCCATATAACTGTGTTGAGATGTATTGAATCCTCTAAATTGATAGGCATTGATTATAGTTCCCTCAGTGATGCGTAAACTTCCTGAAAGTGAGAGTCTATATTCCATATGCAAAATAGCATCAAATTCAGCATAAACTAAGTGACTCTTCAGTTCAGGAATAGCCTTTGTTTTTCTTCATTTGTGGGATGTGGGGCTTTGCTGGCTGGGCCAGTATTTATTGCCCATCCCTAGTTGCCCCTGAGAAGGTGGTGGTGAACTGCCTTCTTGAACCGCCGCAGTCCACCTGCTGTACGGAGCCCACCAATGCCCTTGGAGGGGAATTCTGGGATTTTCACCCAGAAACAGTGAAGGAATGGCAAGTCAGGATATTTCCAAGTCAGGATGGTGAGTGGCTTGGAGGGGGATCTTGAAGGTAATGGTGTTCCCATGTATCTGCTGCCTTTGTCCTTCTAGATGGAAGTTGTCACATGTTTGTAAGGAGCTGTCTGAGGATCTTTGGTGAATTTCTGCAGTGCATCTTGTAGACAGTCCACAATGCTGCTACTGAGTGTGAGTAGTAGAGGGAGTAGATGCTTGTGGATGTGGTGTCAATCAAGCGGGCTGCTTTGACTTGGATGGTGTCAAGCTTCCTGAGTGTTGTTGGAGCAGCACCCATCCAGGCAAGTGGGAACTCTTCCATCACCCACCTGACTTGTGCCTTGTAGATGATGGACAAGTTTTAGGTAGCCAGGAGGTGAGTTACTCACTGCAGTATTCCTCGACTCTGACCTGCTCTTGTCGACACTGTGTTTACGTGGTGAGTCCAGTTGAGTTTCTGGTCAATAGTAGCCCCCAGGATGTTGATGGCATCAGATTGAGTGATCGTAACACCGTCGAATGTCAAGGGGCAGTGGTTAGATTGCCTCTTATTGGTGATGGTCAAAGCCTGGCATTTGTGGCATGAATGTTACTTGCCACTTGTCAGCCCAAGTCTGGATATTGACCAGATCTTGAGTTACTAACGGTGCTGAACATTTGTCAATGATTGCACTATATTCCCACTTTTGACCTTATGATGGAGGCAAGGTCATTGATGGAGCAGTTGAAGACTGTTGAGCCTGAGAAATTCCTGCAGGGATATTCTGGAGCTGAGATGACGAATCTCCAACAACCACACACCCTTCCTATGTGTCAGGTATGACTCCAACCAGCGGAGAGTTTGCTCCCAATATCCATTAATTGCAGTTTTGCTAGGGCTCCTTGATGCCACATGGTGAAATAATCCAGAAACAGGAGTTCAAGTCCCTTCAGAGTAGCTGGGGTTTTAGCTCACTGACCTTTCGTTAGAACTCAAAGGTCATTGACCTGAAACATTCCTCTCTCCACAGATGCTGCCTGACCTGCTGAATTTCTCCAGCCTTTTATTTTACTCCTATTTCAGCATCCATAGTATTTTGCTTTTATGTTGCAATTAAGAATTTAAACCCAGTGAAGTAAATCTAGAATGGAAAGTTAGCCAAAATGGACAAAATAAGATCTCACTGGGTTCACCAATGCCCTTCAGAGAAGGCAATTTCCTGTCTTTATCACATGTAACTCCATGCCCACATGATGTGGCTAACCCTGAAACGGCACAGCAAGCTACTCAGGAAAGTGGCTCCTCAAGTGATGATGGGTAATAAATGCTGACTTGGCCAGCAACACTCACATCCCATGAATAAATAAGAAGAAAATAAAAATCTGCAGTTTTACTGTTGAGGGAAATTTACTTCCAGATTTTCATGGCTTACAGACTAATGGATTGCGATACTGATCTTCAGTACAATGTTATGGAGGGATGGGAGGATGGCTGTTGGTGGAGGGGGTGCATGATGGGGGAAGAGTTGGAGGCGGGGGGGGGGAATGCTGTAGAAGGGTTCTTTGTTCCAAATCCGCATTAGAATATTGGAAAATCATGGGTCTGAAGGCCATATTCTTAATGCAAGGTAAATTTCCAACATGCTCATCAATGTCATTTCTCACCAATTGCAAAACTGTGGAAAGCATCATGCAGGCACCTGATCCATTTCTATCAGGTCCTTGTCAGAACCATTTTAAGATGGTTAACATTTATGAGAGGAAATTCCCTCCTTTCCTTTCCCCAAGTTGTCTGCCTCAGTTGAAATCAGGTCAATGACAGCACAGGCTGGAAATTGAGCCTGGGACCTCTCTCTGCTGCTTGTACCCACCCCACCATCCAGCTAACTGGATTAGTCCAGCTTTCAGTGACCTCTATAAAGTTAGCGCTTCACTCAGACCTCTCAAGTGGCTCTGAGATGTGCAGTTAATGAGGCTGAGCCTATTTCATGCTTGTGGAGGTTTAATTCATGCTTCCTTGCTGCTGAAGCAGGAACAACAGGAGACAGGAGGGGACTTTTCACCCCGCTGCCCCACTGGAACACTATGTTGTCTGAGATTTAAATGCATTGAAGGTTCAATGCAGTTTTACACATAATGGAACTCTAAGGATTGTAAAATTGGTTGCAATGTCAAAGTAATAAACCAAGCGGTCCCCTGACTGGTTCATTGAGCTGCTACCAATGTTTGTATTACACAACACACCTCTGACATGCTGTGTTTAATAAAGGAGATTCATCCTGCAGTGTGCTCCCCAGTAAAACGGCTTCATTCTTTTCTCACTCACTGTCATGAAAGATGTCATAAAGGCATTGCAACGTAATTCAAGGCCTTTCAGCCCATGAAGTCATAGGGAGAGGCTGAATAGGCTGGGGCTATTTTCCCTGGTGTTGTCAGAGGCTGAGGGGTGACCTTTACAAACCTGAGAGGTTTGTAAAATCATGAGGCACATGGATGGGGTAAATAGCCAAGGTCTATAGCCAAGGAGAGTCCAAAACTTGAGAGCATAGGTTTAAGGTGAGAGGGAAAAGATTTGTAAAGGACTAAAGGGGCAACTTTTTCATGCAGAGGGTGGTGCATGTATGAGATGAGCTGCCAGAGGAAGTAGTGGAGGCTGGTACAACATTTAAAAGGCATCTGGATGGGTATATGAATAGGAAGGGTTTAAAGGGAAATGGGCCAAGTGCTGGCAAATGGGACTAGAATAATTTAGAATATCTGGTCGGCACAGGCGAGTTGGACCAAAGGGTCAGTATCCATGCTGTACATCTCCATGACTCTATAAGTCCAGACTGACCAAGATAGAGATGAAAGCTGAGCCATGGTATTCAGGGGGAAACCAGCTGGCTTATCCCCATTGTGAAATCCTTCATCTGCACTTTTCATCTAACAACAAGCTAATATCTGATTTCTGTTCCCTTCCTCATCACCACTGGGTTACTGCTCTTTCACCCCACTATACAATCTTCCCCCTTCTCCCTACTCCCTCACTAACCCTATCCTAACCTCCTCCACTTCTTTACCTCTCTCTGAAAGCTCACAAACCCCACCCACTCAGGACTGAATCTGGGTTTGTTTCTACCACCATTGCACCATTCATGTTTCACAGATCATGGGGACCTCATCCCACAGGGATGCAGTAAAATCCATTTCATCGAATCCCTACAGCGTGGACACAGACCATTCGGCCCAGCAAGTCCACACTGACCTTCCACAGAGTAACCCACCCAGACACATTCCCCTACCCTATTACTCTACATGTATCCTGGACTAATGCACCTAACCTACACATCCCTGAACACTATGGGTAATTTAGCATTGCCAATCAACCTAACCTGCACATCTTTGGATTGTGGGAGGAAACCGGAGCACCCGCAGGAAACCCATGCAGACATGGGGACAATGTGCACACAGACAGTTGCCCGAGGTTGGAATCGAACCCGGGTCCCTGGCACTGTGAGGCAGCAGTGCTATGCACTGAGCCACTGCGCTGCAATTTGCCACAAAATCCTTCTCACTTGGTATATCCAACCTGGTGGCTTTGCTGCATTTGGTCCAACTAACATACAGGGGTGGTCTGCTCTTCATGATCAACGCCCAGGTTCTGGTGCACTGAATATAATTATGCCAGAGGTGATGTTTCTGTTTAAATGTGTTATTTATTTTCAGAATAAACATCCTAGGGGCAATATTTGTCTCTAATTATCTCCTTACAGAAGGCAGAATGAGAGGCCAATCTGTGAGAGGGCAAAGTGCTCCTATTTCTGGAGCTAACTCTGAACATACCACAGTGACAGGCATGAGCTTGTCCATTGTGACAGGTACATGTTGCTGTTTAGAGCTCCAAGGCATTTCTTAACCACCACATGCTCTGAGAATCAGCAGCTTCCAAGTTAATTGATCTTCCCTCAATCTTCCAAAGCTTTTCCTCAGATTTTCCGATAGCCAGCCATTTCAGTATTCCAGTGTCGATGGGAGCTGTGTGTAGGGGACCCTTACAGAATCCCCACTCTAGCTGACCCCTGAGGGAACTGCCTGTGAAATTGAAGATTCCACAAAGCAGAATCTGGGAATCAGATTCCCTGAATCCCAGAATCTGGGACCCTCAAAGTCTCCGACCAGAAATTTCAGAGGATTCTAAATAAATTAATTAAGTACAGAGGAACCTTGATTATCCGGCATTCGATTATCCAAATTTCCGATTATCCGGCAAGACCGCAAGGTCCCGATGCTCAGCTAAACTGTATTATCTGGCATTCAATTATCTGGAAAATTTGATTGTCCAATCGAAATACTCCCTGGCCATGTCGTTTGGATAATCAAGGTTTCTCTGTAGTTGCTGGGGAAATGTTAGACTACCAAAACATCATCCAACTCCTGGGTAACTATTCAACTGACCCCATTTTTACCTCACATCCCCTCAACTGTACCTCCTCCAGATCACTTACAGAGCCAGACCCTGACCTGATACCCCCAGGGACCCTAACGTCCTATCCCATTCCTCACAACACAATCCCCTTCAAATCATCACCCACCGCTGTCCCACCCAACCCACCTTCAACCCTCTACATCCGACCCTCTGGGAGCTGACCCCTTTCACTTTGATCCAACCCACTCTATCCTTTGCCTGCTTAGGAACTGACTCCATTCTCAACCCCTCCCCTGATTCCCGCTCCAGATCCAACCTCCTCTGGGCCTGATTCCACATCCCCTTACCACCTTCCACCCTATTCCCTGCCCAGATGGCAACCTACCCAGTTGGTACCTTACTTACCTGGCACTCTAACTCTCTACCCACCTGGCAAATGTCATACGTACAACAGCTGCCAAAGCGCTGCCTGTGATTAAGGACCAGAAGGTGACTGCTGTGATTGGATGGTGTGGTTTGCCTTCCCCTGACACATGTCTGTGCTACCAGGGAGCTGGCCGAATGGAGGGACAACTCCGCATTTCTGAAGGAGCCCCACCCTAAATCTTCTGTTAAAAATCCTTCTGGATCAACAACCCCTTCTTTCACTTGCAACACATTTAGGTAATTAATGGGAGTGACTGCATGCTTGTAATTTATGACATTACTACTTATCTTTTCTGAGATCAGTTGATTCACAGGCAATAAGTGCATGTGTTGTTTCAATAAACTTGGACTATTTCCCACTGTGTCAAAGAGGATGAATGCAAGACAGAGTTTTCTGTGTAAAAAAATGAGACCATTCCTGTTTATTGAGTCTTCCTCGCTCAGTAACATTGCAGCATAAAGGCTCAGGTGAAGTAAGTTAGGAAGAATCTTGTGTGATAGAAAAATCATCTACACTGTAGAAGCAGGCCAGTCGGCCCATTGAGTCTGCAATGACCGTCTGAAGGGCATCCTACTCAGTTACATCAGGTTCCAGGTGATACGAATACAATTTACAGCTTGATCCTGCTCTCTGTTGGTGCTCCTACACACAGCAACTAAAGGCTGTGTCCTGGTTAAATGTTTTCTGGCAAAGAGACCTTTCATGAAGAATGTTGACCTTTATTTCAGAGGAAAAGGTGTAAAAAAGTGTAGACATTTTGATAAAACTATACAGAGCACTAGTCAGACCTCAACTTGAATACTATGAACAGTTTTGGGCACTTTAGGGTGGCACAGTGGTTCAGTGGTTAGCACTGCTGCCTCACAACGCCAGGGACCAGGTTCGATTCCAGCCTTGGGCAACTGTCTGTGTGGAGTTTATACATTCTCTCCATGTCTGCGTGGGTTTCCTCCAGGTGCTCCGGTTTCCTCCCACAATCCAAAGATGTGCAGGTTAGGGGAATTGGTCATGCTAAATTGCCCGTAGCGTTCAGGGATGTGTAGGTTAGGTGCTTAGTCGGGGGAATTGGTCTGGGTGAGTTACTCCTTGGAGGGTCAGTGTGGACATGTTGGGCTGAAGGGCCTGTTTCCACACAGTAGGGATTCTAATTCTTAACTCTGGAAAATTGTACTGCCCTTGGAGGCAGTCCAGAGAAGGTTCACTAGTTGACACCAGGTACAGGCAGACTGCCATATGAGGCGAACGTGAGGACTGCAAATGCTTAGAATCGAGAGTTTGGTGCTGGAAAAGCACAGCAGGTCAGGCAGCATCCAAGGAGCAGGAGGGTTGATGTTTCAGGCAAAAGCCCTTCATCAGGAATGAGGCTGGGAGCCTTGGGGGTGGAGAGATAAATGGGAGGGGGGTGGGGGGATGGGGGGAAGGTAGCTGAGAATGCAATAGGTGGATGGAGGTGACGGTAAAGGTGATAGGTCGGAGGGGAGGGTGGAGTGGATAGGTGGGAAGGAAGATGGACTGATGGGACAGGTCATGAGGGCGGTACTGAGCTGGAAGGTTGGAACTGGGATAAGGTGGGGGCAGACTGCCATATGAGGCAAGGTTGAGTAAGTTGGGTCTGTATTCATTAGAATACAGAAGGATGAAAGGTGACTTTATTAAAACATACAAGATTCTTTGGCAATCTGACAGGGCTGATACTACCATTAATTCTATCTATAGCTCATTATTGTATAAACCTCTATCAGATTGCCTCTCAGTCTCCTACACTCCAATGAAAAAAGTCCCAGCCTATCCAGCCTTTCTTTATAACTCAAATCTTCCATACTCGGCAACATCCTGGTAAATCTCTTCCGAACCCTTTCCAGCTGAATAATATCCTTCCTATTACTGGGCGACCGGAACTGGACGCAGTATTCCTGGGAGGGGACACATCTTTAAAGTGAGAGGAGAGAGATTTAAAAAAAAGACATGGGCTGGGGTGGGGGTAGGGGGAATGTTTTACACAGAGGGTGGTCCGCATGTGGAATGAACTTCCTGAGGAAGTGGTGGATGTGGGGACATTTACAACATTTAAAAGCCATTTGATTAGGTACATGAATAGGAAAGGTTCGGAGGGATATGAGCCAGGAGCAGGCAGGTGGGACTGGTTTAGTTTAGGATTATGTTCAGTAGGGACTGGTTGGAATGAAGGGTCTGTTTCCCTGCTGTGTGATTCTATGTGGAGAGGTAACTTCCCCCTTGTGGCACTCTGTTCTCTGAAATGGCCAAACAACCCATTCAGTTCAAGCGCAATGAGGGATGGACAACAAACCCCTGCCTTGTCAATGATTTCCACGCCCTATGAAAGAATAGACGGGTTGTTCTGCTATAAGACATGTTTTGTTAACACGAATTAACTGTAACACTATTGACAAATTGGGGACACTGTTTCAAAAGCGCCAAGTTTTAACATGCATCTTGGTTATAACGCAATCCACTAGTTTAAAGGGTGCTGTTATTACATGATTTTCTTATAACACACAATTGCACGAGAACAGAATTACCGCGTTATAGCAGAACTGTCTGTATTACATGAAGCAGTACCCTGGCGAGAAAACTCTCAAATTCACTGATAAATATCAGCTCATCTTAAACTCTGCTTCAGTTTCCCTGTCCCATTTCCAAACTGTCACTAACTCTCCATGCTGACCCTTACTTGGTTCGGTGCCCTTCATTTGACTCAGATTTCTTTAATCAGAGAGCAGTAAGGTTGTGGAATTTACTACCACAAGATGTAATTAAGGCGGATAATACTCATGCATCAAAAGGGAAGCTAGATGAGGGAGAATGAATGAAAGGATTTTTTGATGTGGTGAAATGGAGTAGCATAGGAGGGAGCATGTTTGAAGCATTAACACCAATGCGGATCTGTTGGTGCTGTGAATTCCTGTGCAAATTTGATATGCTCGCCCTCCCGTTTGATCTTTTTTTACAGCCTAGCTGTGGAGTTCTCAAATCTCCTCCTGCTCCGCAGTACAGCCCCTGATGAGCCTGCTCTCACTCTTACACATCATGTCTCCATTGGCATCTGTGCTTTCAGTTGCCAAGGCCCCACGTTCGGAGGTCTCCTCCTACACCCTCTTCCCTGCTCATCCTCTCGCTTGTTAAGATGCTGGGTCAGGCTAAGAACTCAGCTGCTTGTCCAAGGTGCCCATGAGTGAGATACTGGCAACGTCGTCGGTCACGGAGTGGGAAGAACTCCTTTGCCTTACCCAATTCCATCCCAGCAGCATATCAAAATACGGCAGACCCAGCTGCCCTATGTACCAGATTGTCAAATCCACTGCCTCAGTTAGCTCAGTTGGCTGGATGGCTGGTTTGTAATACAGAGCAATGCCATCAGTGTGGGTTCAATTCCCACACTGGCTGAGGTTACCACAAAGGTCGCATCTTCTGAACTTTGCCCCTCACCTGAGGTGTGCTGACCCTTGGATTACACCCACCACCAGTTGTCTCTCTCTCTAATGAGGGAGCGAGGCGACGTTACCTTTACTGTACTCCAGCTGAGGTCTCAGCAGTGCCCTAAATCAAAACTTTCTTGACCATTGTAAACAGAGATTACCAGAGAAACTCAGCAGGTCTGGCTAAATCTGTGGAGAGAAAGCAGAGTTAGCATTTTTAGTCAGGTGACCCTTCTTCAGAACCTCCAGAGACCTGAAAAAGGGTCACGGAACTCAAATCATTAACTCTGCTTCTCTGTCTCCAGATGCTGCCAGACTTGCTGAGTTTCTGCAGCAACCTCTGTTTTTATTTCAGATTTCCACCATTCTCACTTCTTTCTTTTATTTCAGTCCACTTATTTTTATATTCAGTTTCCCTCATAATTATTGGTAACATTTTGCTAATTACTTGTGTTAAAATACTAGATGTTGTTAGTACTGGCCAAGTCAAACCCTGGTTTAATGGATCATGTTTTGATTTCGTTTTAACAAAGTGAGTATGTTTAACTAAACATACTGAGACCTAAGCACAGAATGTTGCAAATTTTACTTTAATATCAAACAAACGTTTATTAACCAAGGAAACCAAGAGAAAACAGAATAAATCAAACTATCTGCTTATAACATAATTTCAAAGGTTTTTAGACAAACAGCAAAAATATAATTCCATTAATATTCACTCCCTTATAAATTGAAGAGGAAAACAACAGCTTTTGTATAATACCCCAAAACATCACTTGTACAATTCTCACAACAGAATCCCTGTTTCTTACACCACGGTACGTTTAAGTCACTTGTGACTTTATGTACTGGAACTGCAGCTAACTTTTTCCTGGAAGTTTTATACAACCGAGTTTGAATGTACTCAGTTTTAAGTAACCTCCTTCGGGTTCTATTACAACTCCCCTGTTCTCAGACGAGCACTAACTCTTTGCCTCAAAGTAATCTGGTTCAGTATATCCTCGCCTTCTCAGGAGCACTGGTCTATATAACCATCTTTCATCCAAGAATTTCACAAGTCTGCTCAAAACTAAAATAACATCACTGTCTAAGCTATGGGTGTTTCCTTGAAGCTTAAAAAAAATTGCTAGAAATCACTAATAAACCTTAAGGCCCCATTAATTACTCTTACAGGGTCGTAAAACAAAGATAAACAAAAACCAATTATTGGTGTACAAAAAACCCCATTAATTCTAAAGTTAGGCCTGAAAAACCATTTTAAAAGAAATCACCATGACTACAGGAATAACTAAAAGTTAATTATTAACATCAGGTACACAGAAAACCCGCATGTTGCAAACTCAAAAAACAAAAACCTGAACTTACACTAAATGACATAAAAAAGTACATGTTCCACAGTTTACATCACATCTGTTGCTTACTAACCTTTTACAGTTCATGCACAAGGACTCCCAGATCTCTCTGCATCTCATTGCGCTCAACCTCTTACCATTAGGATCTTAGATTTGAATATTGCCCTGCAAGCCACTGGCAGCTGCCTGTATCCTCCGTGTATACATGGGAGCCAATCCTATCCATTCAGACTATTCACAAGTAAGAATTCTCACTCATAATGCAGAACAATACTGCCCTATTTACAGGATCTTACTAGAAACTGATCAGTGCATTGAAAACTGAGGGGATTATCCTGGAAGGGAATGTGGAGAGGAACACCTGGAGTTTAAAAGGAGAGCTGACCAAACTGAAAATATATAAAATGCTTAAGGAGGCTGTTTACCCAGCCCGGGTCACCTACAACCTCTCCAAAAGAAGCATTTTAGGATTGAGGTGAGAAATGTCTTCATTTTCGAGGTTGTAAATCTTTGGAAGTCACTCCCCCAGATGGTTCTGGATGCTCACACACCTAATATATTCGACACAAGCCTTCAACTGAATCTTGGGAATTGAGGGAGGTGGGGATAATGTGGGGACAGTGATGTGTCAAAATGGGGTAGAAGATCAGTCCTAGAGTCATACAGCATGGAAACAGACCACATAGGTCCAATCAGTCTATGCTGACCATAATCCCAAACTAAACCAGTCCCATCTGCCTGCACTTGGCCCATATCCCTCCAAACCTTTCCTATCCACATGCTTATCTAAATGTCTTTTAAACAAGGTAACTGTATCTGCATCCAACACTTCCTCTCTAACCATCACCAACTACTTTGTGTAAAAAAAAATTGCCTCACACATCTTTAAATCTTTCTCCACTCACTTTAACGATGTGCCCTCTCGTCTTCAAATCACCCACCCTCGGGAAAATAGCTCCCATTTACCTATCTATACCCCTCATAATGTTGCAATCCTCTATAAAGTCTATAAAGTGGGCGGCACAGTGGCACAGTGGTTAGCACTGTTGCCTCACAGCGCCAGAGACCCGGGTTCAATTCCCGCCTCAGGTGACTGACTGTGTGGAGTTTGCACGTTCTCCCCGTGTCTGCGTGGGTTTCCTCCGGGTGCTCTGGTTTCCTCCCACAGTCCAAAGATGTGCAGGTCAGGTGAATTGGCCATGCTAAATTGCCTGTAGTGTTAAGTAAGCGGTAAATGCAGGGGTATGGGTGGGTTGCACTTCGGCGGGTCGGTGTGGACTTGTTGGGCCGAAGGGCCTGTTTCCACGCTGTAATGTAATCTAATCTAATCTAAAGTCATCCCTCATCCTCCTGGTCATTATCCTATTGAATGTTGTATAGGCTAGAAGGGCCAAATGGCCCACTGCAGCTCTTATTTCTGACGTTATGATTCAATCTTAGCACTGAAGGCAGTGCTGGATTTATGGTTCAGCTCTGCTTACAAACTATTCAAATGATTCCCTGGTTACTATTTCCACACTTAGTGGATCGTAGCTAAATCGTGTGATTCAAGAAAAACAATGTATTTCCACCACATTCTGCATTTCCTCCACTGGTCTTATCATCGCAATTCCTCCAGATTTCCCACATATTCCCTGTTCTGTGATTACAGAATTATGGTAAAGCTGTGGAATTCTTTCCCACACAGGGCCAGTGGCTGGGTCTTTAAGCAGTTTCAAGGTTGAGATAGGCAAATTTTCAATCAGTAAGGGAATCGAGAGTTATAGGGAAAAGGCAGGAAAGTGGAGTTGAGGATTATCAGTACAGCTGTGATCTCATTGGATAGGGTAGCAGACTTGATGGGCTGAATAACAAAGTTCTGCTCCTATGCTTTATGAAAGAACATTAAGCTAAAACCCATCCCCAAGATAAAAGTGTCTTAAATTCTTGGGCTTTCCTTGATGACTCAGTTGGTAAATGGATCCACCCTCCCTTTCGCTTGAAGCCTTACGCAGCTGAATAGGGTGAGAACTGAAATTGCAATTGCTCTGAGAGCCTGGAAAAGCCCAGAAAGGGCCTATCAGCCAGCGCCTTGTCACACAGTGCTCCTACGGCTGAATCCTGTGTGTATCAGGCTGAAGAGATGGAAACTGGGTTTGGATTGTAAAGGGCGCTGGGTCCCTGTGGACAGTTCCCCAACCAGAGATGGTTCTTTTGGGTAACCACAGAAGAATCATTGTCCCAGGAGCACTGAGGGAATCCGAATCCTGCAGGTTGGCTCAGTGCCGTGGAATTCCTCAGCAACAGGGAAACAAAATCGGCAAATTCATGAAGAATCATAGTAGGAGCAAAGTACTGCAGATGTTGGAATCTGTACTGAAAACAGCAAATGCTGGAGATCACAGCGA
Source organism: Chiloscyllium plagiosum (assembly GCF_004010195.1). NCBI lineage: Eukaryota > Metazoa > Chordata > Chondrichthyes > Orectolobiformes > Hemiscylliidae > Chiloscyllium > Chiloscyllium plagiosum. The sequence goes on along the minus strand of NC_057737.1, from coordinate 13,209,082 downwards.
GTCAGACAGCATCCATGGAGAGAGAGCAAGCTAACGTTTTGAGTCTAGATTACTCTTCATTAGAGCTGAAGGACGCCCTTTAGGATTCTTTTTAACTTTTTAAATCACCCACTGGAACAGGAATTGAATGCCTGATTATTGCCTGAATAGTTATTTGCACTGGCACCTATGTAAGCATTATTTCAGGGACACGTGTATTACTGGGTTCTGGTGCCATCTAGTGTATGGAGGAGCAGCCAGCACACAGAGATGAAACTCTACCTCTTGCATCCTGGAAAGTAGTGCTGACAACCTAACCAGCCAACTTGCATTTATACTGTTCTGTTTACAACCTCAGGGATATATCAAAGTGGTTTACGGCTACGTTTTTTTCAAGTGTAGTCACTGTTGCAATTTGATTTGTGCACAGTAAGCTCCCACAAAGAGCAATGTGATAAAGAGCATATCAAATGGTTTTGGGAAAAAATGGGAGGCGATGGTCTGGTAATATTATCACCCGGTTGTCAATTCAGAGACCCAGGGAATGTTCTGGGGGCCTGGGTTTGAATTCTACCACAACAGATGGTGGAATTTGAATTCATTAAAAATCTGGAATCTAATAATGACCATAACTCTCTGGGCAATAAATGCGCAATGACACCCTCATCCCCCTGAATGAATAAATATTGGGCACTGGGGTTAACCTGGTACCCTTAACCTTCTCTGTCTCTCTCAGACAAAATGTTGCAAATGATGATGACTTAATGTAACATTTTTTTTTTAGATTAGATTACTTACAGTGTGGAAACAGGCCCTTCGGCCCAACAAGTCCACACCGACCCGCCGAAGCGCAACCCACCCATACCCCTACATTTACCCCTTTAACCTAACACTATGGGCAATTTAGCATGGCCAATTCACCTGACCCACGAATCTTTGGACTGTGGGAGAAAACCGGAGCAAACCCACGCAGACACGGGGAGAATGTGCAAACTCCACACAGTCAGTCGCCTGAATCGGGAATTGAACCCAGGTCTCTGGCGCTGTGAGGCAGCAGTGCTAACCACTGTGCCACCGTGCCGCCTCACTTGTGTGAGGAATTTCTAACATAAATTCAAAATGACCACTGTACCAGTCTAAACGTTTCCCATTTGTCCAAATCTCTATCATTAATCTTTCCTGTAGCTGTTTAAGACAAGACATAATGTATTCTCAATCAAGAACAGCAAATTGTAGCAATTGAGTGTTTCTGTTTGAAATCATTCTGTTCCTGTTACTAGTCTGCCCTCTGGTGCTCACAGCTGGAATCTCAGTGAAGTCGCCGCACAATATGAACTTCTGCATAAACCGCAGGTTGTGTGAAACTGGTTAGCACTCAGTCCAGGGATGATAAAACTGTCAACTCATTTACAACTCTCATTGCAACACTTCTATATGGCACTGAGGAGCCGAGACTGCCAGAAAAAACTGCCTATAAAGAATTCTAATAGGTATAGACAGGGTGAATGCAGGAAGGATGTTCAATGAATATGTAGCAGTGTGGAAAGAGGGTCATTTGGCCCATCAAGTCCATACTGACCCTCCAAAGAACATCCCACAGTTCCAGCCCCCACCCTAACCCCATAACCCTGCACTTTCCATGGTCAATCCACCTGGCCCGTACATCCCTGCACACTACGGGAAATTTAGCATGGCCAATGCATCTAACCTGCACATCTTTGGACTGTGGGAAGAAACCAGAGCACCCAGAGGAAATCCACACATACGCAGAGAGAATGTGCAAACTCCACGGTCAGCTGAGTCTGGAAGCGAACCCATGTCCCTGGCACTGTGAGGTGGCAGCGTTAACCACTGAGCCACAATGCTGCCCTAAAATCTCAGTGACTGGGACATCCCAAACTAGAAGTCACAGTCTAAGGATAATGGGTATCGTTGAGACCAAAACATTCAAGACTTTCAAGGAAGGTGTAGATATAGTTCCAAAATGGAAGGGATGTAAGGATATGGAGAGAAAGTGGAAACAAGATAGAGAGCTGGATGATCAGCCATGATCTCATTGAATGACAGTGCGGACTTGAAGGGCCGAATGGTCTACTCCTGCTCCAATATTCAATGTTTCTATGAAAGCTGAGAATAAGAGAGAGAAAGCCAGGGAGGGTGAACAGCAGTTATTGACAGTGGCGGGGTGGTCACAGAGTGTCAAAGACAACGAGGATGGGGTACAGAGAGTTAAATGCAGTGAGGAGGGGTCACAGGGAGTTAAAGACAGTGAGGATAGGGTACAGAGAGTTAAAGACAGTAGGAACAGTGTACAGAGAGTTAAATGCAGTGAGGAGTTGATATAGAGAATTAATGACCCTTGAGAATGAAGTGAATGAGGATGGACACTGAGGAAACTGCAGTCAGTGAGAGAATGAGGTTGGGAAAAGGCCTGCAAAGCCTTTAATGGGGAATCTGAGAGAACCAAGATTTAGATTGCAGCAAATTGTATGAAAACCAGAGAGGATAATTAAAGATCTCAGGCTGCATGCCATCACATTCCCAGCTTCTCTGATCACTTTGTGGTTGTATCATGTTAAGTCACTAATGAAAGGCTGGGGTTGCCTAGATCTCAGAATCTAGAACTTGAATCAAAACCCTTTCTCACGTATAATTGAACAATTTAGGCTCTTCCTTACCCACAGGGCACTTGTCTTCTAATCAGGCTCTAATTTTTCTTCAATGAAGAATTAATGAAACTCTAAATACTGTCGTCTCCTGTGAATCTGTTTTAGAGACAAAAAAAACTGCAGTTGCTGGATTCCAAGGTAGACAAGCAAGACTGGAAGAACACAGCAAGCCAGGCAGCATCAGGAAGTGTTGAAGTCAATGTTTCAGGTGTAACCCTCCTTCAGGACTGGGGGTGGGTGTAAGGGGAGCTGCAGATAAAGAGGCTGGGGAGGGCAGGGTGGTGAGGTGGGGATAGGTGAACACAGGTAGAGAGTACGGTCTGGTTGGTCGATTGGAGGGATGAATGCAGTTGGTGGCTGAGAGGAATGGAAGGGAGGGGAAGAGGCTGGGAAGGGAGGCGGTGGAGGGGGAGGGAGGTTATTTGAAATTGGAGAACTCAATGTTGAGTCCTCCGGGCTGTAGGCTGCCCAGGCGGAAGATGAGGTGTTGTTCCTCCAACTTGCGGTTTGGTTTGTTGTGGCAATGGAGGAGGCCGAGGATGGTTATGTCGGGAAGGGAGTGGGAAGAGGAATCAAAATGGGCGGTGACTGGGAGGTCAGGTTGGCCCCTATGAGCCCAGCTGAGATGCTCAGCGAAATGTTCCCTTAACCACTAAAATTTGTGGGATTTTAAGAAATTCTGGATCACTAAATGTCCTTCTGGGATGGAACGCCTGGTCTCCACAGCCATCCAGGCAATATCATTGAGTATCTTTAAGGCAGGTATAGGTTCTTGATTAGTATGGGGATCAAGGGTTGTGCAAGAAGGCAGGAGAATGGGGTTGGGTGACATATGAGCCATGATTGAAAGGCTGAGCAGACCCAATGGGCTGAATGGCCTAATTCCACCTCTATATCTTACAGCCTTAAATCTGACCTTCCCTGCCTGACCTAAAACGTGACTCCAGACCCACAGCAACTTGGGTGACTGTTAAATGCAGGCAATAATTGCTGGGCTTGGCCAGTGATACCCACATTCTGTGAAAGAATGAATTAATAAATAAATATCCACACTGACTGGTTTGGTGGAATGGCCTGCTTCTGCCCTTTATATATAATACAATTGTAAGTTAGAAGGTTAAGCGTTCATCCAGAAACTAGTGGGAGTTAACAAAAGATGAGGCCACTATAAATCAGCCAAGTAAAAATTCTAACAAAGGTATATTCCAGATAAAATAGCATGATCATATATAAAATAGGGTGCCATTGGAAAGATTAGTTACTTTTTCTGATACCTTAACAACAAGGGAAAACATCACCAGTGCTACTTGGCATTATACTTAGCTGAATCCTCAATTTCTAATCAATATTATCTTAATAGAGAGTTAATTATGGACTCTTAACAGGGCATATGGATTACAGGCCAATTAGTTTAGTATCTGTCTTTGGGAAAATGTTAATGATATTAAGGGTGTTATAGAATGGCACTTACAAAACATCAACATAATCGGGAAATGTAAACATGGTTTTGTGGAAGGGAATCTATGCCCGAACCAGTTTATTTAAGTTCCTTGAAGAAGTATGCTGTACAGTGGATGGTGAGGGACCAATGGATGTGCCCGGACTAGAGGATAGAGCTAGACTGGTTCTTGAGGAAACCATTGGCTCCTGTAGATCTGCAGTCCCCACAGGAGTTATGTCTTTGGGAAGGAGGAGACTGAAGTGGAAATAAATTAAGATGTTTGGTAGCACCACAGTTGCTGATTGCTCTGTTCTTAGTGAGGTGGTGAAGTTGTTCATCAACGTGGCAGTGCTGAGTGCAAAGTCCAAGCCAGGTTGGGAGCATCACTGCAATGTTCACATCTTGGTTAAAATGTTGCTGCTGGCACTTTGGTGGTTTCAGGGTCAAGAATGAGGCAGCTGCCAAATGTGCCATAAACAGTTTTGGGTGTGCCCTTCACATTTCAACAAGTGTGCTGCCTCCAAAATAGGATGTGGGTTTTCATTCAGGGTGCGTGGTGAACCTAAAGCAACGATTGACTTTATTTTTAAAGCTGGCAGATGACTTGGGAAATCCTAACCCTTCCCTTTTCTCAGTGTGTGAGAGACCATGAACTTGACCTTTAGATGTGCTCAGTTTAACATCATACATTCATTCTTTGTGTCATCAGCACTGCACACTAACAGCATAACAGTAGTATGTAGTAGCCACAGCTCAGGCTATTCAGCCCAAATGACTGTGATGATGTTTATGCTTCACACAAGCACTATCCCCTCCCACCCCCCACTGCCCCTTTCATGACCTTGTCTGCATAACCCTTTGTTCACTTAGCTTCCCTCTGAACTGGGTATAAAAAGGGTCTGTCAGCTGATCTCACTCAGTGTGATGGTATCAAGTGGTCCCTTGGCCTGAGAAAAGGGGGGAAGCTGCCCTCAATCACAACCCAGTGACATTTGGGTGTGTGTGTGTCTGTCTGTCTGTGTGTATGTGTCAGTGTGTGTGTCTATGTGCATGTGTGTGTCTCTCTCTGTATGTGTCTGTATGATTGTCTGTGTGCATGCGTCAGTGTGTGTGTCTATGTGAGTGTGTGTCTTTGTATGTTTATGTATCTATGTGTCTGTGTGTGTCTGTGTCTGTATGTGTGTGTGCCTGTGTGTCTATGTGTGTGTGTCTCTGTCTGTGTGTGTCTGTGTGTGAGTGTGTGTGTGTATGTTTGTGTGTGAGTGTGTGTCTGTGTGTGAGAGTTGTGTGTGTGTCTCTCTGTCTGTATGTGTGTCTGTCTGTGTCTGTGTGTGTCTGTGAGTGTGTCTATATGTGCGCGTGTGTGTCTCTGTATGTGTGTCTGTGTGTGTGTCTGTTTGTGTGTCTGTCTGTGTGTGTGTCTATGTGTGTGTGTGTCTCTGTGTTTGTATGTGTGTCTCTGTCTGTGTGTATGTATCTGTGTGTATGTGTATGTGTGTGTGTGTGTGTGTATATGTGTGGGTATAGGGGCAGCACAGTGGTTAGCACTGCTGCCTCACAGTGCCAGGGATTTGGGTTCGATTCCAGCCTCGGGTGACTGTCTGTGTGGAGTTTGCACATTCTCCCCGTGTCTGTGTGGGTTTCCTCAGGGTGCTCCAGTTTCCTCCCACAATCCAAAGATGGGCAGGTCAGGTGAATTGGCCATGTTAAATTGCCCATAGTGTTAGGTGCATTAGTCAGGGGTAAATATGGGGAATGGGTCTGGGCGGGTTACTCTGCAGGGGGTCGGTGTGGACTTATGGGGCTAAAGGGTCTACTTTCACACTGTAGGGAATCTAATCTAATCTATATATGTGTGTCGACGTTGGGGTCGGACTCAGGTGTTGAAGCTCCCTAACGAGCGGTCTGTCAAAAAGCAATGACCAGGCTCAAATAAGAGGAGTGAGGACTTGCTCCATTTATAGGGGGGAAGCCCATGGGACTGAACTGCCTCCTCCCAAGACAAGAAAAATTATTCCACCCAATGCACCATTGTGCAAGTGAAATAGAATTCCTCCAGTGTGGAAGTAGGCAATTCAGCCCATCGAGTCCATTCCTACCCTCCAGAGAACATCCCAATCCTCTATTCTATAACCCTGATTTCCGATGGCTAATCCACCCAGTCAGCACATCCCTGAACACTATGGACAATTTACCATGGCCAATCCACCCAATCTCCACATCTTTGTGACTGTGACAGGAAACTGGAGCACCCGAAGAAAACCCACACAGACACTGGGAGAATGTGCAAACTCCACGTAGACAGTCGCCCAAGGCTGGAATCGAACCGGTGTCCCTGGCGCTGTGAGGCAGCAGCGCTGACCACTGAGCTGGCACGCAGCTCGTAAATCAGAAAAAGAGAGAACCAGCTAAGAACTTAGTGATTTTAGCAGAACCAAAAAGAAATAGTCATAAGTACGTTGGTTAATGACACACAAGCAAGTATTTTGCAAAGACTAGCATACTGCACATGAAATGTCAACAGCTGTACTACAACAGCTTTACAGCTAGAGGAGTCTGTAAATGGAGTGCACATTTGGGAACTTATTTACAGAAGCCTTATTTACTGACTTAAATGAAATTCATAAGCCATTAATTAATTAACATACGAATTAAAACACTCCTCCCCCCCCCCGTGGCTGTGCCTTCAGTTAGATGGACCCAAAGCTCTGGAATTTCACCCTGAGTCTCTCCGCCTCTTTATCCAGCACTTCCCTCCTCTAAGAAGCACCTACAAACTTTCTTCTTTAGCCATGTGGGCTATCTCTTCTATTACCTCCTTGTGTACGTTCCTGCGAAATATCTGAGAAGGTTTTATTGTGAGGGACTTAATGGTCTTCGACAATTGACCTTCTATGACCTCATGAAAGACACTTTATAAATGCAAGGTGTAATTGGGTTTTAACAAATCCCCAAATGTGCATTTCTTTATTATTAACTAAATAACAGCAGATCTCCCGATGTTTCATACAAGGTAAATTGGATGACACATTCCTTCATTATGAGGTGTTTTACAAGAAGCCGTAGCTTGGGAGTTATACGTAACTGACTCTAGCAATCCCCTACACAAACTAGATGACTCTTTTCTTTTCATGACTATATTTCCTGATGTAGTGGTTTATCTTCCCCTCCCCACCAACACATAACCCCACCAATCTCAGGCACTGAATGTATGAACTTATTGTTCTCAGGTACTGACAGGTAATTCCAAAGTAAGGACATGGTGATCTGTTGGCATTAGCTTGGCATTTGCCTCCCTATACACCTCTACCTTTCCAAAACCACCCCAGCCTTCCACCACCTTTCAGACACACCTTAGAACATACCAATTCTGCTCTGAAGTCTCCATATCAGGGTCAAGATCAAATGTTGATGATCATGATTTCTACTCCAGTGTTAAGGCTGCTCCAAGATTGCAAGTTGCTGTTAATCTATTCGCACAAAAATGGGAACATAATTTAAAATCGGCTGCCACATTTCCTAAGTTGACAAACTGATTGTATTTATAGAATACTTACAGTGTGGAAGCAGACCATTCGGCCCATCAAGTCCACGCTGACCCCCTGAAGAGCATTCCATGTAGATCTAACACTCCCTACCGTATCCCGACAACCCTGCATTTCCCCTGGCTAATCCACCTTACCTGCACAGCCTGTTTCATTGGCTGTAAAGAGCTTTAGCATTTCCCAAGACACTATACGAGTGCAACCCTTTCTTCTTCACTACTTGTCGCTGAAAATTGCAAAGGTGGTCCTACCGCCTGACTCACATTAAAGCAACTTTATCTCCTTCAATAGACCCCCTTGAAGTTTTGTGTTAAGCAAGTTGTGGCAAAGATGGGGTAACAGAGGTTCCCTCTCCTCTAACCCCATTCAGGCTTTCACATCACTGAGTGTCTATAGTTTTAGATCGGATGCTAGCAAGTGAAAATTAATGACTCCCTCTCACTGCCCAACAAAATATTTGAGCTATAACATTTACAGAGACCTAACCTACTGGAATTTGCAACTCTACATTCACTGGCCTGCTATCTTTCACCCATGCACACTGAACGGTTGGAAAATTGGGAACTAGCTAAGTGCAGAATTGCAAAAAATCAGCGAGTTAGCAAATAAATTAACATCTTTAGCACGCGTTTTGTGTTATTTGGGTGCTATTACTGAAGAGTGGAACAAATTCCATTTCCACATGCAGGCCCACTCAGGAGCTGCAGCTTGTTATTTATATTTATATAGCACCTCTAACAATAGCAGGCACTCTCTTGGTGTTTCAGCAGGGACAGAACTCGACACTCGGCCACAAAAGTTTAAAACAGGGTCATGGCCAAAGAGCTTGGCTTGATGGAGCAATCTAAAGAAGGACAAAAAGATAGAATGGCATGAGAATTTCAAAGCTTAGAGCCTAAGCAGCTGAAGGCATACCTGCCGAGAGCTCAGCAATAAAAATCAGGCATTTGTATGGGGCCAGAACTGCAGCAGTGCAGACATCTTAGGATGTTGTAAATGCTGGAGGGTATTAGAGAGAGATAGGGAACGCTGAGACCCTGAGAGGATTTGAAAACAAAAGGTGTGAGCGATATTTCTGCTTTTCTCCCTCAACAAACACAGTTGCCCCGATATCAGAGGAGCACTTGTGTAATTTTCTCCCCCCTCTTTTACAGTTCAGCTGACTCTCTGCCTCGAGATATAATGACAAATATTCCTGAAGTGGGGGGCAGGTTTGTTCTGAGCTTCCCTGGAATCCAGACTAAGACCAACCAAGTTCATCTCATGAGAACTAAACTTAATTTGAATCTTTTTAAAGTGGCCCGAAGTGGAGTTTCCCCACAAGTTCTCCTTCTGAAAGAGGAAGTGATACTGTGCACGTCTACTGCCTCATGGGTGTAACCATTGTCTTTCAGTGATTCTGCTCTTTTTTCCATCATCAGTTCAGGGACACAACCGCACACCACAATCATGAAATTGGTAGCCTTGTAGTGGTTTGAATAAGGTTACACTGAATATACCCAAATAAGTAACCTCTTGTTTTGTCTTTCATTCTAACAGTGTTCTAAAACAGCAGGGCCTGAGCAACAGTGTACTGAATGCAAGTACATCTGGTTAGAAGTTGCAGAAAAAAACGATAGCAACTGAAAGATCATGACTGCTTTAATGTACAAAACAACCACAAATTTATGGTGAGGAGAGAGATTGATATCAATTGTGAATGTCACAAGTCACTGGACAATTGCACCAAGCCTCTGTTAGTTTTGTGTTAATGGTATCTCCCCCTTTAATCTTCCTGTAGGTATCATGAAGTACCTTTTACACCTAAATGACAATTGTTGGTGAGTGTCCGTTAACCTCTATAGCCCAGAAAGCGACAAATTTAAAGAGCCAAATATCATTCCTTCAGCTATGAATTTTGAATGAAGAGTTTGTAAAATGTCAGTTTTAAAGTTTTATTTCATAGAATCACAGAATCCCAACAGTGTAGAAGCAGGCCATTCAGCCCATTGAATTCACAGCGACCCCTCAGAAGAGCTTCCCACCCAGAGATTTATTTATTTCATCTTACATTTACTCAATTCAAAGAGAAGGCAGAGAATTCACAGCTCCTGAGAAAACCAGAAGCTGAAGGACATGATCTATATGCTTTGCTTTATTGGTCAGAGCATTGAGTATAGGAGTTGGGAGGTCATGTTGCAGCTATACAGAACTTCAGTAAGGCATTTGACAAGGTTTCCCATGGGAGACTGGTTATCACATGGAATACAGAGAGAACCAGTCATTTGCTTATAAAACTGGCTCGTAGGTAGAAGACAGAGGGTGGTGGTGGAGGGTTGCCTTTCAGATTGGAAGCCTGTGACCAGCGATGTGCCACAAGGATTGGTGCTGGGTTGACTGCTTATTGTTATTTATATAAATTATTTGGATGTAAACATAGGATGTATAGTTAGTAAGTTTGCAGATGACACCAAAATTGGAGGTGTAGTGGATAGCGAAGAAGGTTACCCCAGAGTGCAACGGATCTTGATCAGATGGGCCAATGGGCCGTGGAGTGGCAGATGGAGTTTAATTTAGATAAATGTGATGTGCTGCATTTTGGAAAGGCAAATCAGGGCAGGACTTATACAATGAGTGGTAAGGTACTGTGGAGTATTGCTGAACAAAGAAACATTAGAGGCAGGTTCATAACTCCTTGAAAGTAGAGTCACCAATAGATAGGATAGTGAAGAAGGCTTTTAGTATGCTTTCATTTATTGGTCAGAGTATTGAGTACAGGAGTTGGGAGGTCATGTTGCGGCTGTACAGGACATTGGTTAGGCCACTGTTAGAATATTGTGTGCAATTCTGGTCTCCCTCTTATAGGAAGGATGTTGTGAAATTTGAAAGGGTTCAGAAAAGATTTACAAGGATGTTGCCAGGGTTCGAGAGTTTAAGCTATAGGGAAAGGCAGAATAGGCTGGAGCTGTTTTCCCTGGTGTGTTGGAGGATTAGAGGTGACCTTACAGAGGTTTATGAAATCATGGGAAACATGGATAGGGTAAATAGACAGGTCTTTTCCCTGGGGTGGGGGAGTCCAAAACTAGAGGGCATAGGTTTAGGGTGAGAGGGGAAAGATATAAAAGGGACCTAAGGGGCAACTTTTTCACGCAGCAGATGGTGTGTGTATGGAATGAGCTGCCAGAGGAAGTGGTGGAGGCTGGTTCAATTACAACATTTAAAAGGCATCTGGATGGGTATATGAATAGGAAGGGTTTAGAGGGAAATGGGCAAAGTGCTGGCAAACAGGACTAGATTAGTTTAGGATATCTGGTCGGCATGGACGAGTTAAACCAAAAAGTCTGTTTCCATGCTGTACATCTCAATGACTCTATGATCTCATGGCGTATTTCAGCATAATTGACTTTGTGGAACAATGATAACTCAAAGATAACATAGCAACCATTTTAATGGGCTGTCGTTAGGTGCTGTGAGATACCAGTTTGCTCGAACTTCCACAAGGACTCTACAGGATTGCCTCAGAGGCAGAGTTCTCAGCTGAAGGAAGCACAAGGAAAATGAAACTCAGTAGTCAACTACGAATTTGTTTAAGGCGGCCAGGCAATCTGCAAAGGCCATAGCTGCAGAATCAACAAGGAACAACGAGACTCACTCTCCTTCTCTCCAGACCGGTCAGTAAGTTCATAGATAGTTACTTTTTCCCCAAGATGGGGAATTTCAAGACTAGGGGGCACATTTTTAAGGTGAGAGGAGAGAGATTTAAAAAAGACACGAGGCAAATTTTTTTACACAGAGAGTGGTTCGCCCGTGGAGTGAACTTCCTGAGGAAGTGGTGGATGTGAGCACAATTACAATGTTGAAAAGACATTTGGATGGATATGTGAATAGGGAAGGTTTGGAGGGATATGGGTCAGGAGCAGGCAGGTGGGACTAGTTTGGTTTGGGATTATGTTTGGTATGGACTGGTTGGACTGAAGGGTCTGTTTCCATTCTGTCCGACTCTGTGAGAGAAACATTGGTGTTGTGGTAAGTAGTGAGGAAAGGTTGAACAGTGACAAATGGAATATAATCCGAGGAAGCGGGAGGTGATGCATTTTGGGAGGACTAACAAGGCAAAGGACTACATTACAATTGTAGGAAATACAGAGGATCAGAGGGACTTTGGAGTGCATGTTCACAGCTCCTTGGAAGCAACAGGACAGGCCGATAGAGTGGTTACGAAAGATTATGGGACACTTGCCTTCATTAGGGGAGAAAGTGAGGACTGCAGATGCTGGAGATCAGAGCTGAAAATGTGTTGCTGAAAAAGCGCAGCAGGTCAGGCAGCATCCAAGGAGCAGGAGAATCTGACGTTTCGGGCATGAGCCTCATTAGTCAAGGCACTGAATACAAAAGCAAGATGGAGTTGTGTATATATTAGTTAGGGCACAGCTGGACCACTGTGTGCAGTCCGGTTGTCACACTGTAGTAAGGGTGTGATTGCACCAGAAAGGGTGCAGAAGAGGTTGGCCAGGATACGCTGCCTGGCTTGCTGTGTTCTTCCAGCCTCCTGCCTGTCTCCTAAGGATATTGCCTGGGCTGGAACAATTTAGTTGCTAAGAGAGACTACGTAGATAGGGGTTGTTTTCTATAGAGTAGAGAAGGCTAGGGGAGGGGGCAGCTGATTCAAGTATCTCCTGTTCTGAGGGGCATAGACAGGGTAGGTAGGGAGAAACATTTCCCCATACTAGAGGGGTCAATAATCAGGGGGCAAAATTTTAAACTAAGGTGTAGGAGGGTCAGAGGGGATTTTGAAGAAAAATGTTTTCAGCCAGTGGTTTCTGAGTATCTGTAACTCACTGGACAAAAGGGTGGAAGAGACTTTTAACAACTATTAAATGAACATTTAAAACACTATAGTATGCAAGGCAATTAAAGATGGGATTAGAATAGATGGTTGTTTCATCACCAGCATGGACACTTTCATTGCTGTAAAACCTCTATGACTCAAAGCCTGGCCTAACTACTGAGTCCACTGGTAGCCACCAACTATTTGATGACAGAGGCTATTGCAGCTCTGCGTTCAAACATCAGGATTTTATTCCCTTGACTTTGGAAAGAGAATCTTTCTTTTGAAGGAAGCGAAGCCTGCAATTCTAACACAGTGATATGTTGGCTAATAACTATATCAGTTTTTCACTTAGCAACTTTCACTAATTGCTATGCAAAAAAAAACCCCTTCCATCTTGTTTAAGAATAACGCTTTTGCTGCTTTTTAAAAAAATTGGCATGCTTGAGAAGCGACAAATTCGCAGTTCACGGATGACAGTGTGGCCATATGTGTTGTCACACACTGCATGATACAATTGTATACAGGCGATTGAACATAGGGAAAAGGAAGATACCATCTGTTAATTCATTCTGCATCTAATTCAGGAATGGTCAACCTTGAATCCACTATCATCCTGATCTCTCCAACCTCTCCGACAATGCCCTGGAATAAAAACCTGAATTTAGGGTAATATCCCTCTCCAAGTCAAGAACAGTGATCTCCAAAAGACACCGATATAAATGCTAATTGCTCATAGGAACGCATCCAGCTCCTTGCTGCTGAACGAATCTGCAGTCACTACATGAACTGGTAACTGATCAACTCACTGTTAAATGTAAAACATTGTAATATATTTATTCCATGCTCTAGTTTCCGGCACTTTCTAGAACTTGATTTACCTTACTCAGAGTCCACATTTAATCTTAACCAATCACCAATTGCAAACAGATTCCCAATGGCGAGGGAGGTCCAGGACCAAGGTTCACTTTCTAACGATACGGGGTAAACCATTTAGGATTGAGTTGAGGAGGAATGTCTTCACTCAGAGAGAGTGGTCAGCCTGTGGAGTTCACTACCACAGAAAGCAGTTGAGACCAAAACATTTTATGATTTCAAGGAGGAATTGGATTTGGCTCTTGGGGCTAGAGGGATGAAAAAAAGGGGTAAAGCAGGAACAGGCTATTAAGTTGGATGATCAGCCATGACTGTGGTTAATGGTGGAGTTGACTCAAACAGCTGAATGGCCAGCTCTTGCACTATAACCATTCCAGTTCATCCAATCCCTATAGTGTGGAAGCAGGCCATTTGGCCCAATGAGTCCACAGCAATCCTGAACAGCATCCCACCCAGACCCACCCTATCCCTGTAACTCTGCATTTCCTATGGCTAACCCACCTAGCTTGCAAATCCCTGGACACGATGAGCGATTTAGCATGGCCAATCCACAGAACCTATACATCTTTGGAATGTGGGAGGAAACCCACTCAGACACAAGGAGAACGTGCAAACTCCACACAGACAATCACCCGAAGATGGAATCGAACCCGCATCCCTGGTGCTGTGAGGCAGCCGTGCTAACCACTGAGCCACAGTTCTCCAAGTCATCCTGGTAACTAAGGATATTTAAAGTAGATGTGGATCAAGTGTCCCTCCTTTGAAAGATAATAAGGGGCTCATTCTTTTGTTGAGCACTTCTCAACGGTGCTGTTCTGTATCAAATGTTCTTGATGAATTCTGGAAGGGCTTGAGATGCTGTACCATTTGGAAATGCATATGCAGTTTCCTGAAATATTAGCATTTAAGCCCTTCGAAAAAAACATGCAGCATTTTTTTATTTAACTGTTGTGGGCATCACTAGTAAGACCTGTATTTATTGTCCATCCTGAATTGCTCTTCAGAAGCCACCTTCTTGAGTAGAACTGAATTGCTTGCTAGTCTGTGACGAGTGGTGCTCTGCAGGGATCTGCACTGGGGACGTCTGCTGTTTGTGATATATATGAATGACTTTGATGAAAATTTAGCTGGGTGGGTTAGTACGTTTGCGGATGACACAAAGATCGGGGGATTAGTGTATGGTGTAGAGGGTTGTCAAAGGATACAGCAGGATATAGATCAGTTGCAGATGTGGGGGGAGAAATGGCAGATGGAGTTTCATGCAAGCAAGTTTGAAGATCAAATATTGAGGGAAAGTATACAGTTAATGGCAGGACCCTCAATAGCATTGATGTACAGAGGGATCTTGGGGTCCTAATCCATAGCTCCCTGAAAGTGGCCATACAAATCGCTAGGGTAGTAAAGAACGCATATGACATGCTTACCTTTATTGGTCAGGGCATTGAGCACCACAGTCAGGAAGTGATTTTGCAGCTTTATAAGACTTTTGGTTAGGCCACACTTAGGGTATTGCATTCAATTGTGGTTGCCACATTACTGAAAGGATGTGGGAACTTTGGAGAGGGTGCAAAAGAGCTTTATCATGATGCTGCCTGGATTAGAGGGTATGAGCTATAAGGAGAAACTAGAAAAATGAGGGTTGTTTTCTCTGGAACGGTGGAGGCCGAGGGAAGACCTGGTCGAAGTTTATAAAGTTATGAGAGGCATAGATAGGGTTGACAGTCAGAATTTTTGTCCCAGACTTCAAATGTGTAATATTAGTGAACACGAATTTAAGGTGAGAGGGGAAATGTTCAAAGGAGATGTGAGGAGCAAGCTTTTTACACAGAGTGGTAGGAGTCTGGAATGTGCTGCCAAGGTGGAGGCAGATAGGATAGTGGCATTTAAGGGGCTTTTAGATAAGCACCTGAATAAGCAAGGAATGCAGGGAAATAGACCATGGGCAGACCACAGGGATTAAAATAATTTGGCGTCATGTTCAGTGCAGCATCCGTGGGCCGGGGGCCTGTTCCTGTGCAGTACTGTTCAATATTATAAGGTTTCCTGCCTCAGTTACGCAGTGCAATCCAGATTCCCACCTCCCTCAAACCTTTCCTCAAATCCCATCTAAATCTCCTGTCCTTCACCTTAAAATTATGCCCTTGTTATTGACCTTTCAACTCGGTGTCCCTCATAACCGTATACACCTCAATCAGCTCTCCATCACCCACCCACCGCCCAGCCTTCCCTGCTCATCCAGGGAAGCTCATCCAGCCTCCCTTCACTGCGATACCGCTCCACCGCAGGCCAACATCCTGGTAAATCTGCTCTCCACCCTTCCAGTTTCATGGACACCATCACTGATAATAGCTTTCCATTTCAGGTTTGTTTAATTAATTGCATTTAAATTTCTGTGGGCTGTGAACTCTTAATGTTCAGATCAGTGCTGCTGGCCTCTGGAATGCCCTGGAAACATAAAAACCATTTTAGCTCACCCTCATTTGAATAAGCCGTGCCTGACCCCGATCTGTTGCGAAATATGTGACAATCAATGGAAGTCCCATTGAGGTGCAGGCACATGTAGTATTGCAGGAAATACAGCAGCTGATCTGTGCATAGCAAGATCCCACTTACAGCAACAGGATGATGGTGATGATTGAGGAATAAACGTTGGTCAGGGCCCCCAAGGGAGATTCTTCGAAGTAATGACGTGGAATCTTTTCTCCTCTGTCTGAGAGGTTTAACATCTCCATCGCAAAGAAGACCCCTCTGACAGTACACAGCTGTCAGTCACATTCCTGTCCTCAACTCCTGACAATGCAACTAGCTGAGGGGGGTGGATTCTTATGACTCGAAGGGTCCCGCATGCCAGCTGGAGAGCTAGCCAGAACCCCATGCTGCCTATTCCAGAGAGGTCCAGCTCAACCACATTCCACTGGGCAGCACGGTGGCTCAGTGGTTAGCACTGCTGCCTCACAGCACCAGGGACCCACACTCCACTGGGCAACACGGTGGCTCAGTGGTTAGCACTGCGTCTCACGGCGCCAGGGACCCACACTCCACTGGGCAGCACGGTGGCTCAGTGGTTAGCACTGCTGCCTCAAAGCACCAGGGACCCACACTCCACTGGGCAGCACGTTGGCTCAGTGGTTAGCACTGCTGTCTCACAGCACCAGGGACCTACATTTGACACCAGCCTTGGGGGTCTGTGTGGTGTTTGCACATTCTCCCTGTGTCTTTGTGGGTTTCCACCAGGTGCTCCGGTTTCCTCCCATAGTACAAAGGTGTGCAGATTAGGTGGATCGGCCATGCTACATTTCCCTGTGCTGTCTAGGGATGTGCAAACTAGGTGGGTTAGCCATGGGGAAATGTGGGGTTATGAGGATAGGCTGGGACATGCTTTCGAGTCGGTGCAGACCCAATGGGCCGAGTGGCCTCTCTCTGCACTCCAGAGATTCTTTTCTATGATGCAGTCAGGCACTGGTGAAGCCATCAGTGGGCCTTCCCTGGGAATCAAGTCCCTGGAGGTCAAAATCCCACCCAAGGCTGGCAGCTTAGAAAAGGCTTTTGACTGTTGGCAGAAGAGCTCCCTGGGACACCCAGAACCTTGAGTGGTCATCAATTGGTCAGTTTATAGCCTCAACTTGAGAACCAGGGGTCCATTTTGGACTGAGCTGAGGAGAGATTTCTTCACCCAGAGAGTGGTAATCCTCTGTCACAGAAAGTGAATAAGGCCAAAATATTGAATGTTTTCAAGTAGGAGTTAGATGTAGTTCTTAGGGCTAAAGGAACCAAAGGTACATGGGGAGAACAGGTCAAGGTACTGAGTTGGATGACCAACCAAACTGAATTGAGCTACTGATGCTGTTTTCTACATTTCAAACTGGAGGCACCATGAGTTTTCTCACCCAGAATTTAATCCTGGTGGAAGTGGGAAGCTGGTGGGGATTGGTTCCACTATCAATCTGTCTCATTAAGTGTCCTTCCTGTCTACAGGCTCACAACCTCTTGGGACAGAGATTCTGCACAGGAGTACAAATGATCCATTGCTTTACTCTCTCATTGCAAAGGCAACACTTCCAAAGTGCAGCGCATCAGTCTAGATTTTGCCCTTACGTCCTCATCGTGCAATCAACTCAACCACGGCTAACACGAGGGACCATTTGCCGCATTTACATGACAATTCTTTGTCTACTAGTTTATTGTTGTGTTAATCCAGGCTGAAATCTATTAAGATGGGTAATGGGATACCAACACATCTGTGCATTAATATCACAGATCTAAAAAAGAATATGAAGAAAAATTTAACAAGTTGCAGGTAAACTTTTAAACAACGTTATAACCATACACATACATGCTCTGTATTGGGTAGATCTAAGCAGGCAGAAGTCTCGGGTTAATTAGTGCCTTCCCAATTTTTTGTTGCAGATCGTGTTCAGCATTGTTTCACTCATTCCCTGAGTGCCAACCAAAATGCAATTTGGACGTAAAGAATAAAGAACTCACCAGAACTTCCTTGGTCTCCTGTGTTTTGAAGTCTAACAGGACATTTGCCTGTATCTCCTGAAATTTCACAATTATTGCCCCGAAACCCCTGCACCTCCACACACCCCCTGAAGTACAATAGCAAACAGATGCTAAGTAATGCAGAGGACAGATCTATCTCGGGGCAGAAAGAAATAGAAGTCAGGATGATCAAAACCGTGGAGATGTCCTCTTCTCTCCTCCCAGTGATGGCTAGACAGATTTTGTTTCTTGTAAACCGTGGAACCAGCTCAGCTTTGCTTCCTCAGAGCCCAGTGTCAAGCTTTCTCATTCTACAGCACTGCAATAGTTTCCTTTATGCCTGAATCCCTTTACAATCGGTTTGCTGAGTTGCCATGGAAACAGATGAGAAAAAAGAATGCTGGCAGGGCTTGTGATGCCGCATAATTGAATTTGTTAGCACAAATGAAAACAAGAGACTTCTGAAGGGATAATGATGCTGTGTTGGACCTTATTGCAATCGTATGGACATTGGATGAGCTTCTGTTACACCAGGGGCTGTTAGCCGGGCACTCTGGGACCTGTAGCTTTGCGACTTGTCTCTTTTGCTCATGTGGAAGTATCTGTGCCTCACACTGAACGGGTTCAATTAAAGGAACATTGTCAAAACAATTTCTGCTAACTGACCCGGCATTTACCCAGATGAAATCTTTCACAAAGTGTGACCAAGTCACGGTCAAGTGCAAAATGTAATGATGACACACATGGCCATCAGTGTCGTGGGCTGCATTGAAAACGCAGCTTGCGGTGCAGGAGGACGGCGAATAAATCCCACAGGCACGTGGAGAGCAAATGAGCCTCAAAAGGGATCATTAAAAATCGGGAATTTCTAATTTCCCAGGCATACACTCCATCCAGTGTGGAAAGTGACCAGCAGCACTATCCTTTACATTGAAAAATAGGAGGATCCTGGTGCAGCATCTGATCACTGGAGTAGGAAAGGGTAGTAAATCAGTAACAATTGCTGGAAAAACTCCACAGGTCTATCAGCATCTGTGCAGAGAAATCAGAGTGAACATTCCTCTAAGGAAGGGTCACCGGACCCAGAGCATTAATTCTGATTTCTCTTCACAGATGCTGCCAGACCAGCTGAGCTTTACCAGCAACTTCTGTTTTTGTTCCTGATCCATGGTTCTTTCAGGTTTTTATTTAGTAAATCAGCAAGGTAGGAGTGTTCCCAGTTCTGATGAAGGGTCACTCGACTCGAAACATTAACTCTGTTTCTACTGCCAGACCTGCTGGATTTCTCCAGCAATTTATGTTTTTGATTCAGATCTCCAGCATTCTCAGTTGTTTGTTTTATTTTAAGTTAGGAGTGTGCATCTTTTGCAACAGTTTTACTTGGGAAATGAAGGCCTGCCAATCAGATGGCACTGATCTAAAAGGATCAGCAAAAGAATTACACATAAGACAAGAATTGTTTTAATTATATAGTGCAATGAAGATCTGGAGTGTGTTGCTTGTGAAGGGAGATTGATCAGTCCAGTTACTATGCTGAATGTGGATGTATTCTTGGAAGGGAAATATTTACAGGGCTCTGGAGGAAGGAATGACGGTGGGGGTGGGGGACTGCAATGATTTGGATAGCTCTTCTGCTGGGAGTAAGGGCTGAATGGCCACTTTCCTTGCAGTGTGAGTCAAACATAAGATCCCACCAAGTGGCAAATGTTCTTGTGACACTTTGCTGCAGTTTTGCACATTTCCCGACTCGCCTTGTCACCTTGTGATTTCAGCTCCAAGCTGGATGTCAGCTGATTAGATCTGGACCAGAGAAGTCCAAAACAGCAAAAGCTAAAGGTAAGGCAGAGCCAACTGTGATCCGCTGTGCCTTAAAGGATTTTCCTTCATCCCTAACCCCCTTCCTCCCCACTACCTTCTTTATCACTGCTGGAGATGGTTATACTGTATATAGTGGCACAGTGACTAGCACTGCTGCCTCACAGTGCCAGGGATGTGGGTTCGATTCTGGCCTCGGGTGACTGTCTGTGTGGTGTTTGCACATTCTCCCCGTGCCTGCGTAGGTTTCCTCCGGGTGCTCCAGTTTCCTCTCACAGTCCAAAGATGTGCAGGTTAGGTGAATTGGCTATGCAAAATTGCCCGTAGTGTTCAAAGATGTGTTGGTTAGGTGCACTAGTCAGGGGTGAATGTAGAGTAATAGGAGAGGGGAATGGTTCTGGGTGGGTTACTCTTCAAAGGGTTGGTGTGTACTTGTTGGGCCGAAGGGCCTGGTTCCACACTGTAGGAATTCTATAATAGTAAATGGCCTTGATGTTACTGGTCTTCTCCCATTTCCATTTGCCATGATCGTTCTGTTTAGAATTCTGCTGCTCAGAACTCCAAGCTCTCAGTCAACCTTACAATAAGTAGAAGACCCGTACAGTAAGTTTGAAGATCAAGGGAAGTTCTCCCAAGAATCTTCAAACTGACCCTGAAACAGTCTCCTCCGTAGACATAAACAATCTGGCCATCAGGCTCATCATGATTGTGGGATCTTACTGTGTTAAAATGGCTGTTGCATGTTACACCAGTGGCTGCAGTTAAAAAACATTTAAATAGCTGTGCACTATTTTAGCACCTTCTGGGGTTATCGAAAGGTGCTATATTAATGCAAGGCTTTTCTTCTCCTCTTCATTGATATGAACAATGTTTTCAAGTTACTGTGTGTTTTCTGAATGTCTTCATTTTGCCTGTTCCTGTATACCTATTAGGTGGGTGGGAGAGGAGTGCTTATAAACATCTGTGAGGCTATTAAGTTTTGACTGACACTACCAAATACAGTATGTTAAAAAATGGATCTATACCAAAGTGACTAAAAACTCATTGAACATACTCCTGTTGGTTACACTCACAACTCTTTGACTTGTCACAGGGAGCTCCACTTATAAGGAATCTGATTGGTGACAAAAACAGCTTGATTACTGCTAATTACAGACACATGAGGCAGCATGGGACATATTTCACAACATTAATTTGTCACAACTTTACACACATGCATATAATTAAGCAAAGTCTTCATTGTTTGAGAACTCCATTATATAATAATAATTCCACATAGCAACGGTGAGGTGGCAAGTGAACTCAGTAACCACGACAGCAACTAGAAATCATTCTCCCATACTCTGACAAGCAATTAAGATGTTCCAAAGAAGATTAGGCAGATGTTGAATCCGGTTATACAAAGGCAGCTATCAAATTGCTATTAAACTATAAACTTTCATATTAATCACACCTTTTTATGACAGCAAGTCACCAGAAAAATAGTTGCTAGAGAGAATATCTTCCGAACATCTGAAAATTATTGTAATTATAGTTACTCCATTACGTAAATTGCATGTTAACTTTGCAACATGTCAAATATCAAAGAAACGCAATGATTTTTGCACAAATTAAGACATTGAAGGTGGGAATGTAGAGAAAAGATACAAAAGGAAAATACAAACGCTGTGCAGCTGCAGGGAAAGGGAGAGGCACAATGGGCAACAGAGAAGCATGAACAGAGAGGCAAATGTGAACAAGCAAGAGACAGAAGCTGAGGATGTGAGAGAAAGAGAGATTCACAGAAAGGAGAACCAGGCAAAGAATAACTGAATGAGCATCACAGACAGGGAGAGAAACAAGCAAAAAGACAGGCATTTGATAGCAAGGAGAGGAGGAGGGGGGGGGGGGGGGGGGGGAGAGGAGAGAGAGAGAGAGAGAGATGACTAAAGCACACAAGCAGATTATAAGTTTATAAGGAGAGGTTAGATAGGCTGGCACTTTTTTCACAGGAGTGAGGACTGCAGGTGCTGGAGAGTCAGAGTCAAAAAGTGTGGTGCTGGAAAAGTACAGCAGGTCAGGCAGCATCTCAGGAGGAGGAGAATTGACGATTCTCCTCCTCCTGAGAGGAGGAGTGTGACACATTCCTGATGAAGGGCTTATTTCCGAAATGTTGATTCTCCTGCTCCTCCGATGCTACCTGACCTGCTGTGCTTTTCCAGCGCCACACTTTTTGACTATGGTCACGGAAGTGTAGGAGGTTGAAGGGTGACCTTTTAGAAGTTTATAAAATCATGAGGGATGTAGATAAGATGAATGGCAGGTGTCTTTTTCCTAGGGTGAGGGATTTCAAAACTAGGGGCATATTTTTAAGGTGAGAGGAGAAAGATTTAAAAACGACACCAGGGACAATTTGTTTAGAAGAGTGTGTGAAAGAAACTTCCCAAGGAAGTGATGAGTAAGGGTACAGTTACACCTTTTAAAGGATATCTGAATAAATACATGAATAGGAAACATTTGGAGGATACAGGCTTTGCACTAGTCGGGACTAGTTTAGTTTGGGATTATGATCAGCATGGACTGGTTGGACCGAAGGGTCTGTTTCTGTACTATACGACTCTATATGAATAAGGAACAAGAGTAGGCCACTCAGGGCTTCAAGCTTGCTCTGATTTTTCCTGGCTGATCTGATTTTAACCTCAATTGTACATTCCAGCATATCCCTGATCATCTTTCAACCTCTTGGTAATCAAGAATCTAGCTACCTTTGCCTTAAAAATATGTCAAGATTCTGCATCCTCTGCCTTTGGAGTAAAGGAATTTTAAAGACTCACAGAAAGAGGGGGTTAGAGAAACATACTGAGAGGGAACGACAGCAGGAGAAAAAGATACACACAACAGGGAGAGTGGGGAGACAAATATTGTTAAGGAGAGAGCAAGACACAAGCAAGAAATAAAGACAAACAGGGATGGGTAGTTTGGGAGAGAGAAGACGAGAAATATAGGGAAGGACAAGAGAAACAAAGAGAAAGGGAAACACAAGAGAGGGCCAAGGGAAGCACAGGTAGGAAGTAAGAGAGAGGCACAAAGGAAAGGAGACCATAGGCAAGGAAACAAAAACAAAATGCTGATAAAAGGAAAGAGAAGTAAAACAAGACATAAAATCACAGACAAGAAATTATGTCAGGGTGTTCAGACTGGAAAAGGGAGACAAGACACAGATTTAAGAAAGAAAGTAGCACAAAAAGATAGAGAGACAGAGAGCAACAAAAACAGGAAGGGGAAAAGTGGTACACGGAGTAAGAGTCAAATGCCGTCCATGATAGACATGCTGTGTTGGATGACACAGAGTCACATTCAGCAAAAATAAGTTTGCTCCTGAGCTGCAGGATCTGGCTCCAGCAAAATGAGCAAGACCAAGGTTTGAGAAGTAATTATTAGATCACTTACAACTCAAGTTTTAATTTCGTAGGCGGTAAGTTGCCAGAAGAAGCGAATGAAGGTTATTGACTTCCTGAGGAAAGATGGGCTAC
The DNA here is from genome assembly GCF_004010195.1 of Chiloscyllium plagiosum. Lineage (NCBI taxonomy): Eukaryota > Metazoa > Chordata > Chondrichthyes > Orectolobiformes > Hemiscylliidae > Chiloscyllium > Chiloscyllium plagiosum. Next base: position 13,185,953 of record NC_057737.1, on the reverse strand, counting down.
TGAAGAGCCTCAGGGGAAAATCCACCAATCACACACTTCCCAAGGGGGTCACAAATTGAAGTTGATGCAGAGGAAAGAAAAGCCAAATCTAACAGTTTGGAAGCAACTAAATCCTCAAAGCCACCTGCAAATTCAAGCATAAGCAATTCAATCATGAACAGAAGGTAGATTGAAAAATAAGGCAGAGATGCAATTTTTATTGACCATATTGATAACCAGTGCTGAATATTCCTGACATTACATGAATCTGCAAACAAGGATTCCCCTGAAATGTTTCATACAGCATTGACTGCTTTGCCCTTGCAAGTTGCTGGAGACCAATTGAGATTATACCAGTTGACCCTCTCCCATCCCAGAGATTAATTAACCTTTTGGCATCAATTATCAAGATTCATTGCAATTAAAACATCTTGAGCTAGACTGTTGAGTGCCAGTGGAACCTCGTGGAGAAGGAAATTAGAAAGGTAGAGAAAAGAAATAGATTATTTTGAAATACCTATTCCAGCTAATTGATTTATTTCCAGAGTATTTGTAAGGAAGGCCTATCTCTAACTGTCCCCAAGAATGTGATGTTAAATCACTCATAAGCTTGTAAGGCTAGTTACCAAGTCAACCACATTGCCATGGGTATGGAGTCACATATTGGCCGGACCAGAAAAACAATTTCTTTCCTAAAAGCACATTAGTGGACCAGATGGATCTTTATGATAATCCAGTATTTACACAGTTGCTCCCATTGCTGCGAACATTTTAGTTTCAAATTCAAACAAGTAATGCACAAGTAAATTCTGCATGAAGGATGCTGGGATTTGAACTCATATCCCCAAATCCATCTGATGAAGAGTCATCTAGATGTGCAACGTTAGCTTGCTCTCTCTCCATGGATGCTGCCTGACCCGCTGTGATCTCCAGCATTTGTTGTTTTCAGCACCTGGATTTACGAGATTGCTGGTCCAGTAACAAATCTATTACAATGTCATGTCATTTAACGTGCAGTGTCTGTGAGATGCAGACAAGGTCAGAGACAGATTGTGTCACTGTAAACCCCTGTGCAGTAATTCCACAAAGCAAGTAGCTAATTTATACAATTACAATTGTTACCAAATGCGAGCTTAGACACAGAATGTATCTTTAGAATTGAATTAAATCAGAGAACCGGAAAATTACAACAAAGGCTGATTGCTTGTTGTGAATGATCAGTGTAGAGGTTGTGGCTGATTTATTTTCCAGTTACATATCCCATTGGACACCGAATGACTCACAGCTCCTGATACATCCCTGCATTTACTACTTACAGTGTATACTCCCTTAAGTATCAAGAGACAAAGGATAATGGCATTTATTTTCAATTAGATTTGTTTAATGGAAGGCTTAGTGATCTTTATGACACATAGTGAATTTTCTTTCTAATTATAGTATATCAAGCTTGTTTGAGTCAGGGTTTTAAAAGTAGGAGGGGTCTGCATAGTATAGGATAGCGAAAAACTGTCCCCACTGCTGGAAGGAGAGACAGCTAGGTATCAATGAAAGACCAAAAAAAAGGTAATATGAGGAATTCTTTATGCACAGCTGGTGGTTAGGGTGTGGAAGACATTGCCTGACAGCGTAGTGGAAACAGGCTCAATTGTGTCTTTCAAAAGAGAAATGGATCATTAATAGTTGACAAAACAAATCACAGTCAATAAGACCCGATGGGCTGCATCGCCTCCTTCTGTTCCCTATCCTTCCTCAATTCTGTAATTTCTACCCTATTTTGGAATATATGCTAATGATAATGTAAAGCCAACTGATCAAGAATTGACCAGAATTGGAAAGGAATGATGAACCATTCCTTTAGCGTGGACATACCGATATCCCTATAACAATTGTAACGTTAAACCATATCCTTCCTGTTGGTTTCAACGCTTCTAAATTGCAGTGCATGGAGGAGGAGTGACAATTGTGAAAAATATAATTGACTTTTGGGCTTTCTCTTCAGCTGATCTAACAAAAGGAGGTTTGGGTGAGAAGCGAGCTGGATTGTTTGTAATTTTTTTAAAAATTCACTCGTGAGATGTCGCTGATTAGCCAGCATTTATTGCCTGTCCCTAGTCGCCCTTGAGAAGGTGGTGGTGAGCTGCCTTCTTGAACCGCTGCAGTCCGTGTGCCATGGGGAAGATGTTTTACAGGAACAACTAAGAGCTCTTTTGCACGCAGTAAGGCCCTCCCAATAGCATTGAGACAACTAACAGGTAAACTTTAAAATGAAAGGACATCGACTTGAAACATGAATTCTATTTTTCTCTTTCTACAGAAGTTGCCAGATCTGCTGAGTGTGATCAACATTTTCTGTTTCTATTTCAGATTTCCATTTGCAGTATTTGGCCTTTGGATCAGTAAAACTTGCTTTTTTCATATTCCTTCTTGAGATGGAAGACCAACAGTTGTTACCCATTCCGAATTGCCCTTGAGAGGGTAGCAGTAAGTCACTGACTTGAATCGTTGCAGTCAGGGGGAGAGAGAGAGCTTTTGGCTAGGACAGAATGGAAACAGACCCTTCGGTCCAATCAGTCCATGCTGACCTTATTCCCAAACTAAACCACTCCCACCTGCCTGCACTTGGTCCATATCCCTCCACACATTTCTTATTCATGTAGTTATCTTTTAAACGTTGTAACTGTATCTATATCCACCACTTCCTTTGGTAGCCCACCTGATACAGTCTCTGTATTATAAAATCACCCCTCATGTCTTTTATAAATCTCTCTTCTCCCACCTTAAAAAATATGCCCCTAGTCTTGAAATCCCCAACCCTCGGGAAAGGACATTTGCCATTCACCTTTTCTATACCCCTCATGATCTTATAAACCTCTATAAGGTCACCTCTCAACCTCCCACACTCCAGTGAAAGAAATCCCAGCCTATATGGCAGATAAATTCACATCCTTTTAAGTGGAATTATTTGCTGAGGATACAGTTCAATGTCTCACAAATAGACTGACTGAATCAGTTATTTAGAAAGCTAAACTTCTGCTACTTTCTATGTTTGTGTTCATCCAACCACTACAGGGAAATGGTGATACAGTGGCAATGTCACTGGACAGGTTATCCACAGATCCAGGCTAACGCTCTGTGTTCAAAATGAGATTCCAGTAGAGATGGGTTCAAATCCCACCATGTCAATTAGGGATTTCAAATCCAATTTATAGAATCTGGAATGATGAAGGTAGTATCAAGGATGACATGATAAATATCAGAAATTGGAAAAACCCACTTGTTCACAAATGTCCTCTCATTGTTAGCTGGTGACTCTAGATGCTGAGCAATGCAGTTAACTATTAACTGCCCGTGAAACAGACCACCCAGTCCAAAGTCAGTTAGGGTTGTACATCAAATGCTATCCTTTCCACTGAGGACCACATTCCATGAAAGAATGAAACAAACATAAAAGTAAAATAAAGTAGCCTTGGTCCCAGAGGACCAAAGAGAGAGGGGGAGTGACAGAGAGATGTCTGGTGGTGGTTTAACCTGAGGGTCACCACGCCTCAGGTGAGGGGAGAATTTGGAAAGGAGGGATTTCATGGTAACCTCAGTTGGCATCGCAAACCAGGTGTCCAGTCAACTGAGCTGCACGGTGGCACGGTGGCACAGTGGTTAGCACTGCTGCCTCACAGCGCCAGAGACCCGGGTTCAATTCCCGCCTCAGGCGACTGACTGTGTGGAGTTTGCACGTTCTCCCCGTGTCTGCGTGGGTTTCCTCCGGGTGCTCCGGTTTCCTCCCACAGTCCAAAAATGTGCAGGTCAGGTGAATTGGCCATGCTAAATTGCCCATAGTGTTAGGTAGGGGGTAAATGTAGGGGTATGGGTGGGTTTCGCTTCGGCGGGTCGGTGTGGACTTGTTGGGCCGATGGGCCTGTTTCCACACTGTAAGTAATCTAATCTAATCTAATCTAATTGAGCTAACCCATACCCTTGAATGTGAACATTCTGAAATAGAGGGGGATAATGGTAGATTTAGACAAAGAAGGATACGAGGAGCTTGAGTGGGTCAAAGGCACTGGCATGACTGGTTAAGTCAAATGGTCTGTTTTTCTGCCATGTATCTATTGTAAATCAAAGGGTAACGCCATCCTCAATGAAAGCAAAAAGACTTCCCATTTTCCAGCTGTCCCTTTATCTGCGACATCTGCCTCCAATCAGCTTTTGAAAGTTCTTGCCTAGTACCGTCAAAATTGGCCTTTCTCCAATTTAGAACTTCAACTTTTAGATCTGGTCTATCCTTTTCCATCACTATTCTAAATCTAATAGAATTATGGTCTCTGGCCCCAAAGCGCTCCCCCACTGACACCTCAGTCACCTGCCCTGCCTTATTTCCCAAGAGTAGGTACATCCATATACTGAATCAGAAATTTTCTTGTACACACTTAACAAATTCTTCTCCATCTAAACCCTTAACACTATGGCAGTCCCTGTCGATGTTTGGAAAGTTAAAATCCCCTACCATAACTACCCTATTATTCTTACAGATAGCTGAGATTCCTTACAAGTTTGTTTCTCAATTTCCCTCTGACTATTGGGGGGTCTATAATACAATCCCAAAAAGGTTATCATCCCTTTCTTATTTCTCAGTTCCACCCAAATAACTTCCCTGGATGTATTTCCAGGAATATCCTCCCTCAGCGCAGCTGTAATGCTATCCCTTATCAAAAATGGCACTCTCTCTCCTCTCTTGCCTCTCTTTCTATCCTTCCTGGAGCATTTGTATCCTGGAACATTCAGCTGCCAGTCCAGCCCATCCCTGAGCCATGTCTCTGTAATTGCTACGATATCCCAGTCCCATGTTCCTAACCATGCCCTGAGTTCATCTGCCTTCCCTGTTAGGCCCCTTGCATTGAAATAAATGCAGTTTTATTTATTAGTCCTACCTTGGCCCTGCCTGCCCTGACTGACTCGCTTCTGTTCTCAACTGTACCAGTCTCAGATTGATCTCTTTCCTCACTATCTCCCTGGGTCCCACCCGCCCAATCTCCCTGGGTCCCACACGCCCACCTTACTAGTTTAAATCCTCCTGAGCAGCTCTAGCAAATCTCCCTGCCAGTATATTAGACCCCTTCCAATTCAGGTGCAATCCATCCTTCTTGTACAGGTCACTTCTACCCCAAAAGAGATTCCAATGATCCAAAAATGTGAATCTTTCTCCCATACACCAGCTCCTCAGCCATGCATTCATCTACTCTATCCTCCTATTCTTGCCCTCACTAGCTTGTAGCGCTGGGAGTAATCCAGATATTACTATCCTTGAGGACCTCCATTTCAAATTCCTGCCAAACTCTCTGTAATCTCCCTTCAGAATCTCAACCTTTTCCCTTCCTTTGTCATTGGTTCCAATATGGACAATGACCTTTGGCTTGGCCCTCTCCCCCTTGAGAACATTCTGCACCCTCTCTGAGACATCCTTGATCCTGGCACCAGGGAAGCAACACATCATTCTGATTTTTCGCTGCTGGCCACAGAAACGTCTGTCTGTACCTCAGACTAGAGAATCCCCTAACACAATTGATCTCTTGGAACCTGAGGTACCCCAGTCTCAATACCTCACCTTGACTTTTCTGGGATTGCTGTGGCTTACCGTGGCTTCTCCATTTATGGTGGAAATGACTGACGTGTGATTACTCATTTCCTCTCTAACTGCCATCAGCGGTGTTAAATTAATTCCTGGTGAGTTAGTGATAACTAACCTGCAGCTACTGTGTTAATGAGAAAGAAAGAAACACATTGCAAATTACAAAACATTTCAGCTGCTTCCCAGACAATTTCACAGCTCATCTAAGACAAGGAAGTGACATTGCATTAAAATGAAAATTTTAAAAATCAGTCACATTTTCTGGATGTCCTGTGTCACATCTGTATATATCAGAACCTATCCAGCCTGTGCCTGCACAAATTTAATTTTTCAGATGAAAATTCTACAGCCACCTCTTTAGCATTTTATTCATAACTAGATTCAGAATTCTTGAATTTCCAAAGTTTGTAATACGAGTCACCACTGATGAACAACATTACAAAAATGATGGCGTCAATGGGGGACATTGCTATAATAATTTATAATGATGGTACGAGAGCTAAAAAGCTATAACTGTCAGAAAATTCTGATTAAAATGGGATTTTTTTTGGAGCAGAGAAGGCTGGGAGGGGTGACCTAATAGGTGGATGTGGAAATACTTCCATAATAAATAAAAAGCAGGAATCATCAGCAGTGCTTGCCCCAGAGGCCCACTGAAGATGTTACCTAGTTGGGTGACAAAACGTCTGGAAATGAATTTTCCAGCTCAGCGAGCAAACCTACATCCAATATTTCCATTTGTAAAAGAGTCTGGAATGAGGCTGCTGTGTAATTCATTAAAGTTGCAAGTCTTGAATATATTATTTTGTTCATGGAGAACAGTTCCTGCTTATGAGAGCCTGGGGAACATGTAATTCCCTTGGCCCTCTCCATTAGTCCAGAAGTAGGCTATTTAGCCCAAATTTTCCATGGCAATCCCTCAACCAATCAGAATTGACTTGCCAACCTATCAGCCTCCTTTTCTCCTGTAGTGTAAATTGTTGTGACAGTTTGAAATTTGGCATTCTTGTATTTGTCCTGATGAGTCCCAGATAAAAGGCTTCAACAACATGTCTCTCTCAACATGTCTAACCCTAACCCTGTTACATTTGAATGTTCTTGAATATGGACACATAAAGTGTTGTAAGATATAAGGGGTCAGATCAAAAGCTGGCAGAGGATTAGCCTTGTTTGCTCTTTCACAGCTGGCATAGAAACATAGGGCTGAATGGCCTTCTGAGCCTGTAAATTTAATGATATTATGTTTACATGAGTTGATACAGTCTCTTCTGGTCACTCAATGTGTTCACACAGATTGGATTGTATCTTTTCTCTGCAATGGTTAACAACATGAGATTAATATTTAGTCAAGTTGAATAAAATGTATAAACTCCATATTAGTCATCAAAAAGTTATCGTTTACGCAGTTTGATGCTGAATCTATGCAGTAACCATTAGGCAATTAAACTTAATTGGATGTTTAGCAGGAGATTAAATACTTAATTTCTATTTCATGGTTACCAAGGTGCACACAGGTTTTATTGAGCTTTTACTATTGGAAGATCTATTATATTTTGAAAATGTATTGAAAAGGATCCAGAGAGATTTAAAACAGGAAATTGCTTGTCATAAAACAAAAGGCTAGTGTAATAAACTTCTTTACCCAGAGAATGGTTAGAATGGAGAAGTTGCTTAGATACATAATAGAGGTGTATAATGTAGGTGCCTTCAGAGGGAAAGGTAGGGAACTAAATGAGGGAGAATGAAATAGATAGATACGCAGATAGAGTCAGAGTCACAGAAATGTACAGCATAGAAACAGACCCTTCAGTCCATCTCGCCAATGTCAACTAGATATCCTAGATTAATCTAGTCCCATTTGCCATCATTTGGCCCATTTCCCTCTATATCATTCCCATTCATATACCTATCTAGATACCTTTTAACTGTTGTAATTGTACCAGCTTTCACCACTTCCTCTAACAGCTCATTCCATACATGCACCACCCTCTGCATGAAAATGTTGCTCCTTACATCCCTTTTCTATCTTTCTTCTCTCACCCTAAACCTATACCCTCTAGTTCTGGATTCTCCCAGCCCAGGGAAAAGACCTTGCCCCTCATGATTTTGTAAACCTCTATAAAGTCACCTCTCAACCTCTGCTGCTCCAGGGAAAACAGTCCCGGTCTATTCAGCCTCTCCCTATAGCTCAAATCCTCCAACCCTGGCAACATCCTTTTAAATCTTTTCTGAACCCTTTCAAGTTTCACAACATCCTTCTGATAGGAAGGAGACCAGAATTGCACGCAATATTCCAAACGTGGCTGAACCAACCTTCTGTACAGCTGCAACATGACCTCCCAACTCCTATACTCAATGCTCTGACCAATAAAGGAAAGCATATCAAACGCCTGCCTCACTATCCTATCTACCTGTGTCTCTACTTTCAAAGAAGTATGAACCTGCACTCCAAGATCTCTTTGTTCAGCAACACTTCCTAGGACCTTACCATTAAATTTATAAATCCTGCTCTGATTTGCTTTTCCAAAATGCAGCACCTTGCATTTATCTAAATTAAACTCGATCTGCCATTTCTCAGTCCATTTGATCAAGATCTCGTTGTACTCTGAAGTAACCTTCTTCGCTGGTCCAATTGTGTAGTTTATTATTTTGTTATCATGACCAATTAGCATAATTTTAAAAATCTGCTCTTTAAGTAGAAACCTTTCACAGTAGTATGGTATACCATTATCATAATTAATTTGTCAAAACCACAGGTCATCAGATGATCAGAACCCGCCTCTATACAGTAAATAATTCTGATCATCATGATATAAAGAATACTGCAAGCCTCTCAGACTGTACTGACTGAACTGCAGTGTCTTGGGTGAATTCTAACTTACTGCTTGGTAAGCTAGGACTCTGCAGCTTTGAAAAGTGCTGTTTGAGAAAGAGGTTTACAGAAATCTGTAAGAAGCTTAAGAGGTGAAGGCAAGTAAACTAAAAACAATATTGTCAAATACAACAGTGCAGCAGGACAGGATAGATCAGGCTCAGGGTTATGGGATGCTGTGTTCTGTCTCACAGCACACGTACAATATACATTTAAGGGACATGCTAATAATGTCATTGCTGTATCAAAGTTTCTATGCTACACAGCTCTATTCCCTTGCAGCATTACACACTCAGGAAAGGGTGCTAGAATTGCTTAGCTTGTACCCTGACACATAAGTGCCAGTGATCATCATGTACATACATAGATATCAAGTGGTGTCATAAAAACTGGAAGTTTAGAGGGGATATCAGGAAAAAGCCTTTCATTCAGAGGGTGGTGGGAATCTGGAACTTTCTGTCTGTAAGGGTGTTAGATACAGAAACCCTCACAACATTGAAGAAATATTTAAACGTGCACTTGTGATACATGGCTATGGGTCAAGTGCCTTAACACGGGATTGGAATAGTCAGGTGATTGTTTTTGACAGAAAGGGTGGAATGGCCTCTTTTCTGTGCTATAAACCTCTATGATTCTAAGTTTGTTGTATTCTTCATTACTATGTGAACTGTGTTTCATCTGTATGTTATGGGAGCAAATGTGTGTATTACAGCAGAACACCAGCATATTTTACTACCACATACCATGGTGGCAATGGTGGAATCTTGGAAAAGATGTTCAGAAAGGATTTGACAAAGACTCTGTGCTTAGAAAAGGAAAATAAAAATGTTTGTTAAAACTTTCCAACGATCCAAATGGATAGCTTTTAAAAAGCATTAATTGTCTCATTCAAATTCATGCAGATGGGCGGCACGGTAGCACAGTGGTTAGCACTGCTGCTTCACAGCGCCAGAGACCTGGGTTCAATTCCCGCCTCAGGCGACTCTCTGTGTGGAGTTTGCACATTCTCCCCGTGTCTCCTCCGGGTGCTCCGGTTTCCTCCCACAATCCAAAAATGTGCAGGGGTTAGGTGAATTGGCCATGCTAAATTGCCCGTAGTGTTAGGTGAAGGGGTAAATGTAGGAGAATGGGTCTGGGTGGGTTACGCTTCGGCGGGTCGGTGTGGACTTGTTGGGCCGAAGGGCCTGTTTCCACACTGTAAGTAATCTAATCTAAAAAAAAAACTATTGATGTACCGGCACCAATTCCTTCAAGGTTAAACATGATGTGGATCAGATGCAGACTTAAGCCCCATCTATTCTGCAACAAAATGTGCACTCAGTCTCTTCTGTGCTTATTCCACATTATCCTCTAACCATTGTCACATATTTTCTGAGTGAGACTTTTATTTGAGCTGATAGCTTTGTGCTGCAAAGCTATGGGTCGAGTGTGTGGCGGTGGAAAGCACAGCAGGTCAGACAGCATCCGAAAAGCAGGAGAATCAACGTTTCAGGCATAAGCCAATTCGTGATTAAGGGGTTATGCCTGAAATGTTGATTCCCCTGCTCCTTGGATGCTGCCTAACCTACTGTGCTTTTTCAGTGGCACACTCTTGACTCTGATCTCCAGCATCTGCAGTCCTCACTTTCTCCTGCTGCAAAGCTGTGCCAAATTGGAAATGGTTGAAAGCATCAATATTTAACTTGAGACTTTCTTTGGAAGAAGGCTAACCTCAAACATTACTGATTGGATTCAAACTCAAATCATGGAAGTGAAAGGACAGTGTGTTCACTCACATCATCACCCTGTGCCAATAAATAGTACTTTTGCTTCCGTATATGTTTTGCTATGAGTGGAATGTTTAAGAATAGCATCTAATTTTTTGACTCATCCAATACAAAACACATTCGCTTGTGAAATAGGTTAATTGTTAAGAGGCAGTATACATTCTGCTCGGTATAGACTTGAATTATCTGGAGTAATGACAGAGGCTACGATTTTATTCCAAGAGCAGAGAAGGTTAAAGGGATATTTAATTGATGTGTTCCAAAATTATTGAGGGATTTGACATAGTAGATGGGAAAAGGCTGTCTTCATTATCAGGAAGACCATAAAAACATAGAATTAAAATAACATGACAAAATCCTGGAGAAAAATTAGGAGATTTCTTTTAAACCCTGTAAATTATGATGACTTGGAACACATTGCCTGAAATGGTGGTTAAAGCACATTCAACAGTACGTTTCAAATGAAAATCAGATCTATATCTGAAAGTTCGAGATTGGAGGGGCTCTGTGCAAAGAGCAGGGGAGGGGGGTTAACTGCCTAGTTCTTTGTAGGAGACAGCACAGACATTATGGAATGAATAGCCTCCTCCAATATTGCCATGTTCGATTCAGTGAGCCAGTGCTGTGTTACTGATGAAAGGGTGTGGAGTGAAGTAAATAACTGGTGAGATTGAACATTTCTGGGGCAATAGACCAAGTTGATGAAGTCACTGATTTGAGCTTTATTCTTGCTCTGGACATTTGGTATCTCAGATTTCTATGAGGAGGAAACATTCATCATTGAGATAGGATCACACTGACTTTTCAGACTAGCTCAGCCTCTCGAATAATCTGCTCCAAAAGGTCATATTCAGAACCAACAGCTTGACCATCTGGAAGATGCTGTGTGTTAGTCATTAAGTCTGCAAGCACAGAAATCTCACTGGGGCAATTCTACCATTGCTCTGCAAAAACACCTGTACAAAATGGGCTGGTGCTGACATGATTGTTGATCAGTAATAATCTCAAAGTTCCCTTTGCATCAGTGTGGATTTCTCTGACATATAACTTCAGCACTCAATTATGAAGAAAAGGCATAGCTGACCTGAAAAGTTAACTAGTTCTTTTACCACAGATGCTGCCAGACTTGCTGAGTTTCTCCAGCACTCTCTATGTTTGTTTCAGATTTCCAGCATCCTCAACATTTTGCTTTTATTCGAGTGTCTCTTTAAAGGCCAGTTAGGTTAATTAAACACTGTGGCACTGCAGCTCATTAAAGAGATCTTAAAACTATTTTAATACTTTGGCTTCCTCATTGTGTACAGTGTTATTCTTCAGTGATCACCCCTGTTTATTAGGGCTTCTTAAACAGTGTCATTTTCATGGTTCTATATTTAACCCACATTTGGGGCGCATCTCTTTGTTCCTGTAAGGGTGCTTTAATGCGTTCTTCCTCAATCTTGGATTTGCTCAGGCACTGAATCACTTATTTCTTTGGGCAAACCGACCATTGAACGTGAATGAAATCTGGAAAACTCAAGTGGGAAGTTTTTGCATGTTCGCTTACACTTCAAGTTCCAAAATGTTTTGCACAATTTCATTTCCTTCCAAACAAATTCCACTGTAAGCCAGGTAGAAATCATAGAGAAATCCTGGGCCAATATACAGTTAATTTTAAATGGGTTTAATAGAGTTAATGACTGTGTTAAATATAGACACCCAGAAAAGCTTAATTGTCAATATGAGCGTTAATAGAGAAACTGCAATCACATGCAACAGAATTCCTACAAGGTTCTCCTGACATAACCTGACAAGGAGACCATTGGAGACAGAGGAGAAATTGCACAAATCGCAGTTTTGAGTCAATTCTTCAGGGTGGTGAAAGGGAAGATGGGCTTTACCGAAGATTCATCTCAGCTGAGGGAAGTCCATGTGATAATTGCAGACAAACATGACAACTTTAAAACGAGGTTTTATCATGACAACAGCTAAGCAATAAACTCTTGCTAAACATCAGACAATAGCAAAAAATAGTGATGGCCTCCCAGAATTGGCTGTTGAGGTGTGAACAGAACACATCCAATTATTTTACAGAAACAATGCGTGCTCTGGCCCTGGAAACCATAGCATTTCACAGTGGGTTTAAAAAAAATCCAGACTTCAAGTTCATTTAAATAAATCAGCTGAAAGGAGGTAAGCAATTGCAGAATATTCAACTTGAACAACAGCAGCACAGAACACCGTTTACATAACATCCTGACCTGAAAGAATGAAACATTGTTAGAACCTACAGTAACAGACCATATTGCACTGTATCCACGATCAAAGAAGGCAATGTCCAAATGAAAGAGCTCACCTCTGTCTTAAGGCAGCCACAGTAGATTTGTCAATCCTGAAAAACAAAACAAAAACTATAGATCACCCACAAGCACTGGACTGAAGTTAATATGTCCAACAGTAGATATCCTTTTGACTCGATATAACTGTTCTTTCGGAGAATGGCACATGAGGGAGACTGATTTTAAACTTCTCTGTCTCACTGGAACCAGGTGAACAGGCAATTAAAAGCTGAGAGGTTCTTTTTAAATTTATCTGCAGAATGTGGGTGTTGATGAGGCCAGTTCTTATTGTCCACAGGACACTTCAGATTCAACCACTTTGCTGCCTGTCTGGAGTCACAAGTAGATCTGATTAAGCAAGGTCAGCAGCTTTCCCTTCTTACATCGCATTAGTCAACCAGATCTCCATTCCAGATTTTATTGTATTCAAATTTCACGGTCTGTCATGATGGGATTTTGAAACAATGTGCCCAGAAGATTGCCCATGTGGTTCTGGATTGCTGATCCAGTGAATTTACTAAATACTAAACCACTGCCTCCCTCACTTTCAGTACCAGTGTTTAATTTGGGTCTCACTATTTTACATTTTAACCTCCTATTCCAAGTGAACAGCAGAAGGCAGCTACCGAAAGCCAACTGGTGCCCTAAGTGTGCAGATTGTCTATCATTAACTGTCCAACAATATCTCCAGATTCCCACCACTACGTGAACTGAGCAGGGAAGCCATGTTCCCATTCAATACATTTAAGTTGGAAGAAAATCAGAAGCAGAAAAGACAACTTCAGATAAGTTTTGATTATTTTCCTTTCCTTTGTAGAGTTAGGAGAAAGTGAGGTCTGCAGATGCTGGAGATCAGAGCTGAAAATGTGTTGCTGGAAAAGCGCAGCAGGTCAGGCAGCATCCAGGGAACAGAAGAATCGACGTTTCGGGCATAAGCCCTTCTTCGTTGTAGAGTTAGGACCTGGAAGCTTCACTGTAAATACCGACACATGAATCAGCAGTAGGCCATTCATCTTGAGCTTGCTCCACCATTCCACAGGGTCATGGCTGATCTGTTTACAATCTGAAATCCACATACCCACCGGCACCTGATAACTTTTCACTTCCTGGTTTAATACGAGATAGAGGAGGCTGGTACAATTACAACGTGTAAAAGGCATCTGGATGGGCATATGAAAAGGAAGGGTTTAGAGAGATATGGCCAAATGCTGGCAAATGGGACTAGATTAATTTAGGATTTCTGGTTAGCGTGGACGAGTTGGGCCAAAGGATCTGTTTCCATGCTGTACAACTCTATATGACTGGAAGACACTAAGAATCTATCTAGTTCTGCCTTAAAGTAATTCAAAGACTCTTCTTCTACCACCTGTACAGGGAGACAGTTCCAAAGACTCATGATTCAGATGAAAAATTTTGCTTACTCTATGTCATAGAGTAAGACCCCTGACTTTTAATCAGTGACCCCGATTCTCGATTCTCCCATAAGAGGAAACACCCTTGCCACAGCTACCCCATCCAGACCTTTCGGGATTCAATACATTTCAAGCAGGTTGTCTCTCATTCTTCGAAACTTCAGTGGATACAAGCCTAACCTGCCCGATCTTCCCCCACAAGATTATCTGTGTCAAGAGTCTGGCGCTGGAAAAGCACAGCAAGTCAGGCAGCATCCGAAGAGTAGGAGAATTGAAGTTTTGGGCAAAAGCCCTTCATCAAGAATGAGGCTGGGAGCCGAGGGTTTGGAGAGATAAATGGGAGTGGAGTGGGGCTGGGGGGAAGGTAGCTGAGAGTGTGAAAGGTGTATGGAGGTGGGGGTAAAGGTGATAGGTCAGAGGGGAGGGTGGAGCAAATAGGTGGGAAGAAAGATGGACAGGTAGGACAGGTCAGGTTGGGCGGTGCCGAGTTGGAAGGTTGGATCTGGAATGAGGTGGGGGGAGGGGAAATGATGAAACTGGTGAAATCCACATTGGTGCCATGGGGTTGCAGGGTCCCAAGGCGGAAGATGAGGCATTCTTCCACCTGACATTGGGTAGTTAGGATTTGGCAATGGAGATGGCCCAGGACCTGCATGTCCTTGATGGAGTGGGAGGGGGAATTGAGGTGTTTGGCCACGGGACAGTGGGGTTGGTTGGTGCGGGTGCCCCAGAGATGTTCTCTGAAGCGTTCTGTGAGTAGGCGGCCTGTATCCCCAGTGTAGAGGAGACCGCATCAGGGGCAACAGATACAGTAAACGCCATGTGTGGAAGTGGAACTTTGATGGATATGGAAGGCTCCTTTGGGGCCTTGGATGGAGGTGAGGGTGGAGGTGTGCGCACAGTTTTTGCAATTCCTGCTGTGGCAAGGGAAGGTGCCAGGATGGGAGGGTGGGTTGGTGTAGGCCGTGGACCTGATGAGGAGTCGCAGAGGGAATGGTCTTCACAGAAAGCAGATAGGGGTGCAGAAGGAAATATACCTCTGGTGGTGGAGTGCGTTTGTAGGTGGCAGAAATGGCGGAGGATGATGCGATGTGCACGGAGTTTGGTGGGGTGGAAGGTCAGGACTGGGGGGGTTTCTGTCCTTTTTGCGGTTGGAGGGTGGGGTTTGAGGGCAGAGGCGCAGGAAGTGGATGAGATGCACTAGAGGGCATCATCAATCACGTAGGAGGGGAAATTACGGTCTTTAAAGAAGGAGGCCATCTGGTGTGCTCTGTGGGGGAACTGGTCCTCCTGGGAGCAGATACAGCAGAGGCGGAGGAATTGGGATTAAGGCTTAGCGTTTTTACAGGAGGCAGGATGGGAGGAGGTGTAGTCCAGGTAGCTGTGGGACTTGGTAGGTGTGTAGAAGATGTAAGTGTTGAGTCGGTCGTCGCTGATGGAGATGGGGAGGTCCAGGAAGGGGAGAGAGGTGTCAGAGATGGTACAGGTGAATTTAAGGTTGGGGAGGAATGTGTTGGTGAAGTTGATGAACTGTTCAACATCCTCGTAGGAGCACGAGGTGGCGCCAATGCAGTCATCAATGTTGTGGAGGAAAAGGTGGGGAATGGTGTTGGTGTAACAATGGAAGATGGAATCTTCCACTTGGCCAAAAAAAGACAGGCATAAGTGGGGCCCAGCGAGTGCCCATGGCTACCCCTTTCACCTGGATCCTCTCACTTCCAACAGACAAAAGGGATAGCCATGGGCACTCGCTGGGCCGCACTTATGCCTGTCTTTTTTTGGCCAAGTGGAAGATTCCATCTTCCACTGTTACACCAACACCATTTCCCACCTTTTCCTCCATAACATTGATGACTGCATTGGCGCCACCTCGTGCTCCTACGAGGACGTTGAGGGTTTGAGGGCAGAGGTGCGGGAAGTGGATGAGATGCACTAGAGGGCATCATCAACCATGTAGGAGGCCATCTGGTGTGCTCTGTGGGGGAACTGGTCCTCCCGCTGGCCCCAGTTATGCCTTTTTTTTGTCGGCTACGTAGAACAGTCCATCTTCCATAGTTACACCTGCATCATTCCACAACTTTTCCTCTGCTACATTGATGACGGCATTGGCGCCACCTTGTGCTCCCACAAGGACGTTGAACGGTTCATCAACTTCACAAACACTTTCCACTCTGATTTTAAATTCACCTGGATCATCTCTGACACGTCTCTCCCCTTCCCGGACCTCTTCACTTCCATCAGCGGTGACCAACTCAACACTGACATCTTTTAAAACCTACCAACTCCCACAGCTACCTGAACTACACCTCCTCCCATCCTGCCTCCTGTAAGATTGCTATCCCTTATTCTCAATTCCTCCGCCTCTGCTGCATCTGCTCCCAGGACGACTAGTTCCACCACAGTACACACCAGATGGCCTCCTTCTTTAAAGACCGTAATTTCCCCTCCCACGTAGTTGATGATGCCCTCTAGCACATCCCATCCACTTCCCACACCTCCACACCTCAAACCCTACCCCTCCAACCGCAACAAGGACAGAAACCCCCTCACCTTCCACCCCACCAACCTCTGTGTACAATGCATCATCCTCCGCCATTTCTGCCACCTACTAACGCACTCCACCACCAGAGATATATTTCTCTTTGCACTCCTCTCCGCTTTCTGTGGAGACTGTTCCCTCCACGACTCCCTTGTCAGCTCGATGCTCCCTACCAACACAACCTCCCCTCCTGGCACCTTCCTCTGCCACCCCAGGAACTGCAAGAACTGTGCGCACACCTCCCCCCCCCCCCCCCCCCCCCCCCCCCCCCCCCCCCCCCTTTCACATACATCAAAATTTCACCTGCTCTTCCACATGTCATTTACTGTAACCATTGCTCCCAATGTGGTCTCCTCTACATTGTGGAGACAGGATGCCTACTCACAGAGTGGTTCAGAGAACGTCTCTGGGACACCCGCACCAACCAACCCCACTATCCCATGGCCAAACACTTCAACTCCCCCTCCCACTCCGCCAAGGACAAGCAGGTCCTGGGCCTCCTCCATCACCACTCCCTAATGACCCGAAGCCTGGAGGAAGAACGCCCCATCTTCCACCTTGGGACCCTGCAACCCCATGGCATCAATGTGGATTTCACCAGTTTCCACATTTTCTCTCTCCCCACCTTACCCCAAATCCAACCTTCCAACTTGGTATCACCTCCATGACCTGTCCTACCTGTCCATCTTCCTTCCCACCTATCCGCTCCGCCCTCCCCTCTGACGTTTTACCATTACCCACCACCTCCATTCACCTATTGCACTTTCATTTATCTCTCGGCTCCCAGCCTCATTCCTGATGAAGGGCTTTTGCTCGAAACGTCGATTCTCCTGCTCCTTGGATGCTGCCTGACCTGCTGTGCTTTTCCAGCATCACACTCTCGACTCTGATCTCCAGCATCTGCAGTCCTCACTTTCACCACAAGATTATCTGCCTCTTCCAGGTATCAATCCAGTAAACTTCTTTCTGAACTATCTTCCTTAAAATGAGGTGATGAATGCTGTGCACAATACTCTATAGTAAAGGTCAGACCTCCTCTATGCCAGTTGTTGACCCCTCCACTCATCCCCTATTGTAAGACTCTCTGCTAAACCTTGATCCATACTTACTTAAGTGCCAGAGGAGAAATCAACCACAGAGAATTATGATCATTGTGAAACTCCAAAAACCACAGATAGGCCGATCTCACTCATCTTCAGCCTACGAATGAGCTTTCTATGTGCAATCAAATTCTCGTAAGATGCTATGGCCCACTGGGACTCAGGTGACTTTATTTTAAACCTTAAAACACACCAAAGTCCAAAAACATATGCAATCTTTGAACAATCCAATCAAAAGAGGTAGAAAGCTCACAACGCATCTGAAAAGTTGTTGAGTTGGGAAATATTTGGATCAAATTAAACCGACTTCAATCCAATTGATTTGGATCTGGAAATATTACCCTGGCCTTTCATATGCTTCAAATCACGGAGGAGAATTTCTAGTTGAGTACTTCTAAGCAATGGGAACACACACTGGGAGACCTGGCCCCAGGATCATGACCATATGATTTCATGGATGGAAAATCACCAGCTGGGAGTCTGCATTTTCCCACCATTCCCTGCCAATGTGCGCCAGGAGCAATGATGTTGACTATCTCCCTTCCAATCTCCAATGCATCTGTGGAGTATTATTTCTCACAAGTCAACTATTGACACATACTTTCTCCCCCTGCTAGCTGCTCCAGCTGTAGTTACTGTGAAAGATGTTTAAAGAATGTTTGAGTGGAGACAAACTGGGAACAATCTCATGTTGCCATTCCTGGAACAATCTGGGCACTGGGCAAGAGTAAATCTATTGGCCTTTCACCCCCGGGATTTGGCTTTGATGTAAACGAGCATGCGTGAAACTTCAGAAATATTTATATTTTCCATGGAAAATAATCGAGTATGAAATCCCGGCTTACAATTTAACCAAGATGCATATACTTTCTGATCGGTGCTACAAAACGGTGTTATTTAAAATGCGTTAATACCAGCGTTAAAATCATGCTGACTGGAAAAACTAGGCCTGCGTGATTGCATTCCATACATTACACTCCTATGTTCCTGGCAAAGTTTCACACTGCATCTTCAGTTTGTCTATAGGGCCACATTTCACATTTGTTTGCCAGCAATTACAGTACTCATGGCCATGTGCTCTACCAACAACTGCTGGAATAGTTGGGGGAATTTAAGATTGTTTCTCATGAAGGCTGCTGCTGCTAATTTAATTTGATCTCAGAAACAAACCATCTGAGGCCTGCACTCTGGTTTCAATCTTAGTCCCAGTCACCTCCTCCTACTGTGTGCAACAAGCCTTGTGTCCCAGTACAAAACCATCAGCCACTCATCCTCATTTACACGGTACCTTATCTTGGCAATCATGTTCAGTACTCTATCTTCGGCTGCGTTTTTCAATCTAGGGCCTCACATGCATTTCTATCTTCCCTTGCCGTTGAAGTAGTGACAGATCCATCAGTCATATCAGATTTACACTCTTGCTAAAACCTTCCACTCCAAACTAGCTTCACATGCCACCCCTCCACCCCCCACCAAAACCGACTTTCTTGACCACCTTCTCCATTTCTGCCATCACTGTTGGCATCCACTTTTTCCTCTATGAAGTGCTGTCAGATGTGAAAGACAGAATAGGGCAGAATATTCTGCTGCTCAGTAGTACAGAAACACCATTTATACACGTAATTGGGGTGGTGGAACAGAGAAAGCTCTGGGACCCTGTTCCACTAATAGATAATTGCAAGTTCTTGCACATTGTTATTTTTTCAGTTCTGGTTTTAAGAGCCTCTTCATCTGTTTGACAAAGAATTTGGAAAGTACCATGTGATTGTTAGAAGGTGGGTCACTCCAGCACAGGTTTATCAATGAATAGAGAAGCTGCCTCACTGCATTTGCATTAGGAGTTCTGTAACTCTGGCAACCATTAACTGTTAGTAGGACAATGGAAACAACAACATCCTAAATTATGCAAAACTGTGTTCACTGATGTACATGGACAAATACATTTGACCATATTATCTGTCTATTGCCCTGCCAACATATTGTACACCATACATCATTAAAGAGCAACCTGGAACCAAATCTCCTGGGACTGTGATATCCCAAGAGATTATGCCAGGATTACACTAGTGTCTGAGAAGTCCTAGAGTCAAAGCATCCCTGAAGCAGGGCCCAAGGTCCTACTCCAACCCCAAGACAGTGCACAGCCTCTCCCGTAATCCTCTGGATTTTCCTTCCAGTCCATGAACAAGAGTCTTTGTGTTGGCAGGTTTAGTTTTGCTCTGGTGACTATTCCCTCCTGTCACACAGCACCAATCCTACTATTTCAAGGGTCACCCCACCCCGGCTCCCAGTTCTTCCTGATATCTATAGTTCCTCCCAGAGCAGGATCCCCCAAACCACCTGATTCATCCAACCCAAGAGTTAGTTCTGCCCAGAATAGAGAAGACCCCATCCCCAATCTGTTCCTGTAATGGCAATATTTCTTGTAATGGGCAATTGGAGGTTCCACTGGATGCAAGAGATTGGTAGAATGTCCAAAGTGCTTTCCTAGAATCCCTACAGTGTGGATACCAGCCCTTTGATCCCACAGAGTAACCCACCCAGACTCATTCCCCTGCTCTATTACTCTACATTTCCCTTGATTAATGCAGCTAACCTACACATCCCTGAACACTATGGGCAATTTCCCATGGTCAATTCACCTAATATACACATCCTTGGACTATGGGTGAAAACCGGAGCACCCGGAGAAAATCCACACAGACCCGGGGAAAATGTATAAACTCCACACAGACAGTCACCCAAGGCTGGAATTGAATCTGTGTCGCTGGTGCTGAGAGGCAGCAGTGCTAACCACTCAGCCACCGTGCCACCCACTTATTCATTTTGGCCCCTTATTCATTTTTGCTATATTCATATCGAAATAGCAAATTAAAGAGACGTTGCCCTCATGCTGGGCTATTGATTTGTAGGTGAACTGAATCAGGAAGGTCTGGCTTGCTGGACAGAATTCTAATGTAACTGAAACATTTGTTTGCATTGGTTTGTATTTGAGGAACTGAGCAGTGACTGAGTTTAGAACCTGCAGCCAATATAGCTGATGTTGTTTCACAGAGCAGCGAGATTTTATATCCCTTCTCTTTGTCAAAATATTTGCATCTGTACCCAGTCAGAGTGAAAGGTAAACTGTTCCTTGATGGGTTATAAAAGCCTATTATAGGAAAGGGAGAGGACAAATCACACTCACAAAAACAAAACTTGTGGTCCCAAACACTGGACCTCCATGCTTTTTTTTGAATTCTACGGTTTAGACTCAGCATTTTCAATTATTAGCCTGTCTGTAAGTAAGAGCAGGTCCTCTCCTTTCTGATACCATTTCAAAAATAAGAGTCAGACCCTGGAAGTAAACATCAGGTTACCTAGAAGAATCCCATTGGCTGTTTTTTCTAACCTTCCTCCTTGGACGTTTAGCCCATCTTTCTTAAAGGTTTAGGCCTGCCTTGGGGTAGATATCCACTGCTATCGGGATGTGGCCACCCTGGCTGGACAAACACCTACATTCCCTCCCCAAATGCTTGAGAAGTTGGCCGTGAGCCACCTTCTGGAATCGTGATAGCCTGCTTCAGAGCTCCTGTACACCCACAGTGCTGTTGTGGAGGGAATCCCAGTGTTTTGACCCAGCGATGGTAAAAGAACAGCGATATAGTTTCAGCTCAAAATGGTGTGTGGCTTGCTGCATCTACTGTCCTTGTACTTCTAGGTGGTAGCAGTCACGTCCTTGGAAGGTGCTGTCGTAGGACCCTTGGTGAGTTACTCCAATGGGTCTTGGAGAGACCTTGCACTATGCCCCAGGGATAGAGGGAGGGGTTGTTGAATGTAGCAAATGGGATGTCAGTTTGACAGGCTGCTTTGCTCTGGATGGTATCGAGCTTCTTTAAGTGTTATTATTCCCATCATTAACCCTGTATCAATGCATTGGTGAAAGGTTTTGCCTCAGTTGTATAGCCTACACTGCAATTGGAAAGGTGGAGGAGTATGGAAGCACGTGTCATATGTGAACGTGGTCTATTCTTTTTCTAATCCAAGTGACTGCACAGGAACATTTTCCAGCAAAAGTTACTGGTGTTTCAAATGCTTCCATCACCAAGACCAGCAAACGTAAGATGATCAAGCAAGCTCTAGGCCTAGAAGCACATATGAGATGTTCTGAAATCAGAGGTTCACAAGCTCTTGAATCTTTTTTTAACTATATTTAGTATGGTAGCTTTTGCTTATTTCAACGGAGATTGTGTGGACTACATTTTAAGTTGCAGTAAAAGGTTTCCCTTTTAAATTTACCCATTTCTAGATTTATCAGGCTAAATCATTCAGCAATCATTCAGCTGAGGAAATAACAATGTTTTATCTCAGGTTGTGCTAAAATATTTCAATTTTTAAGAAGTAGAATAGACCTTTAAAGAAAAGTCTTATTTCGGAGACAGAATATCTGATCATTTTTGCTGTGGATTGGTCTCTTCTGTCAGTTCCTGTTTCAATTTGATTTCCTTAAATGATTTCTTGCAGTGGCGCATTATTTTCCCTTTGCTTCATGGTCAGGTGTTATTTAAATGTTTTAACATCTGCGTTAAAATCTTTCAACACACTTTATATTCGATGAATCAAATAATTTCTTATTGGTGATTCCCATCCAGAGATAACTTGGTCTTAGTCAATGAGGAGAACTCACCTATTCTTCTCTGAATAGGAAGACAGTACTTTGGATAAATGTCAAATCTGTAACTCATGCTTCTGAAACAGTGTCCCTTTAACGTCTGGTCCACTTTGCTAAATTAAGCCAACTGAATGTTAATGACATTTTTCCATTACAAAAGGTTTTGGTTCAGTTAAACACTCTGCTTTGTGAATCCGTGATTTCCTGCTCATCCAATCTTACTTGCAGATACCAAGTTACAGTTCTTATCCTCCTACCAAATGAGAGTTTTGAAGAGCACAAAACCAGAGGGAGTGTTCTGGATCCATTTGTCCAACTAGGAGTTCGAACACAGTGTGGATTCTCTTACTCGTGTTTTTATTTTCATTCATTACATTGAGGGTCTATTAATCACTGAATTATGTGTCATTTTTCACGTAACATTTTCACACCTGTTTCACTTCTGCTAAACCTATTCAGCAACTACAATATAACAAGGTCAGAACCTGCATGGGCCGGGACATTAGGTTCCTTTCTGGTTGAATTTTCAGGATATCCAGACCTTTTGGAAGGTAGGGTTGGAATCAAAATTTCTGTTCATCCCCATTGGCGGGTTATACATTTGCTATTAAGTGCTTAAAATGTTTTGGGCTGGTTGAGTTTCTCAATTGTAATTGGTGGGAACATGTTTTACATTCATTAGCATGTCATGAATGCTCACTAATACCCCAGGACGCTGAAATTATTTCCAAATATCCAATCTTGTTGGACAAACACATCAGTTCACAAATTTCAGTCTATATATGAGGTATGACAATGGTAAGGTAAGATGGTAAAGTTGCCATAGTCTTACCAGACCATAGGGCTACTCTCAAGAGAGTATATAGTTTATCCTCAGGGTCATCATGCCTCTGGTGGGGAGAGGTTGAGAAGGAGAGTCTGTCAAACTGATTGCAGTCATCGTGGTAAGGTAGACCTCATCCAATGAGTATGAGCCTCTTTACTAACTTGGCTCCATCAGAAAATAGCCATTTTCTGAGTCATGGAGTCATTCTGGTGAGTGCAAATGCTTACAGTGTTAGGATTGAAGCATTTCCATGCTGATCAGCTCATGAAAAGTCTAAGTCATGAGTAATCTGGTTGATTGTTAGTAAACACTTGTGGTGTTATGAGCTCAAACTCAACAATCAACCTTTTGTTGGCATGTACTAGGCCCTTGTAAGTCTTTGGGGAGAAGTGCTACATTCCAGTTGTATTGGAAAAAAACAGAGACCTGGTGATGTGTGAACTGCTGAGAGTTGCAGCTCCTTTTATGTTTCATGGTGAATGCTGGCAGATGTGGTAAGGGACAGTACTACTGTCGTGCCTGTACGGGTCAGTGCAATGAAATGACATTCATTGACTTCCAATGAGGCATCTGCTGAAAGGTTGACACCTGGTCTTGTGTGTAACAGTCCTCTACAATGGCAACCTTCAAACATTAACTCATAGGTGCAGGAAGCATTGAGTACACAGTGACACACATCTGTGACAGGGTGCAGCAGATCATTCATGCTCTGGTTCCCACCAGAGCTAGAGCTTTCTTGAGGCACTTGGGGGCACTGACCTCCCTTGTCTATCTAGGTTGTCTTCATCACTTGGAATGGCCTCTCGATGTCTTATGGACAGCTTGGAGGAGAGCATTGCTAATGTGTGGCGCTACCTAAATTGGCACTTCCAAAACCTCTATAGAACAAAGAGGTGCATGTCTCTTAATCATTTAGGTTTGCTGTTATGATTGACCTTCAACAGCAAAGCTTGGCCTAACATGGAACAGAAGTATTTTCTTATAAACATAGAGAATCTGGAGAAACTCAACAGTTTGGCAGTATCTGTGGAGAGAAAAACAGAGTTAATGTGTCAAGTCTCATATGACTCCTCTTCAGAACAGGAAGTACGGTGCTGCCCTTTCAGGAATGGGAACACAAATCTGTTGAAAACGACAGTTTCTGGATTACCTCTGGACATTCAAACTTTCTCCTTAACGTCGGTCCCAATGATAATTTTTTTTATTCATTCATGCAATGGGGGTGTTGCTGCCTAGGCCACCATTTATTAAGTTGAGAGTGAACCCCATTGCTGTGGGTCTGGAGTCACATTTTGGGCCAGACCGGCTTAGTTTCCTTCCATAAAGGGCAATAATGAACAGATTTCCTCACAATCGACAATGGTTTCATGGTCAACATTAGACTCTTAATTCTAGATTTTTATTCAATTCAAATTCCACTGCCTTCCATGGCAGGATTCAAACCTGGCTTCCCAGAACATTACCGGCGTATCTGGATTAACAATCCAGTGATAACACTACCAGACCAACACCTCCCCAAAAATGGACCACATTGGAATCAGTTCAGGATTAATGGACGTAAATGGAGATTGTGTCCTAATCCCTTTCAGATCCTTCCATCTGGCTGGATGTTTAGCCCATGCCTGATCTGCCATCAAACATTGGACCACTCTCTTGCATGATACTTCCCTGTCTCTAACACAGCCCAATTGTCCTGTTCCTGGGAATTAAATTACTTGCCCAACTATTTGTGCTTCTCATGTTGTGGAAGTAGCAGAGTGTTGATGTAGTAGATACATGTCAGCAGGGTATTGTCATTTCAAGTATGAGCTGTCAAACCATGAGACATTTAACAGGAAAACACTGCAATAGGTGAGGACGATCAATGTATCTGAGTGACTACAATTCAAACAAAGTAATTCATTGATGGAAACACTTAAAACATCTGGTCATGGCAGGTGCTACAGAAATGCAAAGTTTTCTTTCCTTTAGTAAGTGTCAATCACTCAGGAGAAATGCTTGTTTCTTGAAGACAGGGACACCACACAATGTATTATAATGCTGCTAATGTAGCTAATAAATCCTTCTGGATTAATTCCATCATAAGATTGTAAGGAGGCATGTTCACTGGTACAATGTTCAGCATCATTCACAACTCCTTAGATCTGAAAGCAGTCAATGTCCATCCACATCAAGACCTGGACAATATCCAGACTTGGACAGATAAGTGGAAAATAATGCTCATACCATACAAGTGCCAGGAAATGACCAGCTCCAACAAGGGAAAATTGAACCATCTCCTTTTGACATTCGATGACATTGCATTCGCTGAATCTCTCATTGGCAACATCCTGGGGAGTTACCATTGACCTGAAACTGGACCAGCCATGTAAATATGGTTACTATTATAAAAGCAGATCAGAGGTTAGGAATTCTGTGGTAAGTGACTCAGCCCCCCTGACCATCCCAAAACTTGTGCATTATTGACAAGGCACAGGTCAGGAAAGTGATGAAATATTCCCTGTTTTCCAGAATGAGTGCAGCTCCACCGACTCACAAAAATGTAACACCATCCAGGACAAAACAGGTGGAAACAGATGAGGTGGAAGGAAGGAATTGCAGGATGATGCATGTTGACAGCATAAAATCCAGCTGACAATAATGGGGTTAAGTGAAGTTGATGAAACAGAAGCTAATAGTCAAAGGAATGAGGAGATCACAGGGCATTATAGCACTAATATGAATGTGTCAAATGCAGGGAAAGGTAATGAATGGATTTAAAGTGCAACAATCAAGTGAATCACACTGCCTCATTCAAAGGTTACTGACTTAGTTAACCATTGATATATTATTTTTTGAAAAAAGGGAAGAGTCAGGTTTACTGGTACTACTGCTACACATGCTATGGGTGTGTACAGCTGGAAGTCAAGGGTGGGGTTGCACTTCCTGGTAGCTATTCTTTAAATCTGCAGAAGTTATCTGATGGTGTAAAAGTGCAATTACTGAAAAGTCAGTCAACTTTAAACACATCCATCCAACACTTGAAAACAGATGGCTATTGCACCATTGAAAGCATCTCCACACTGGGTGATATACAGGGGTCAATCTTATGGTATTTTGGCTAAGTGCCATTTTGGCAAGTGTCATCGTGTCAAGACACTATGAATTGCTAGTTCTGTGGACAATTCATGCCAATCCCAAATTGGCATTTGTAACCATGAGAGGACCCACAGAAGAGGATGAAATTATGTACAGCTTTGATATATGTGAATAATGCAGGGTTTTCCACAGTAAGATAAAAATTAGCAGATACTATTAAGGCTTCAATCTGGGTGTCTTATGTTGTACAACTCTAAATATTGTAGGATCCTGAATTGTCACTCACAGACTTCCACTCTGCTTGGCCAGTGACTATGTTAAATGTAGCAAACACAAATGCTTCAAACTAGAGGCAAGAGCAATGCAATTGTATTGAGTCAGGGCAGGCAGAGGCAGAATTTGAGAGTGAAGGTTCATCCAGGTCTCACCATGCACTTCCTGAGTATCAATGCGGTTTTGGCAAGGGAATTCAGTTCCCGGAAAATCCAGGCCCAGATCTAAAACTGTGGCAGTCAGATAAAGTTCACACAATGACAGACAACATTGTACATGTCTATTGCCACATAATTTTCGCAGTGTGGTACTTGTCCCATTAAAACGAAGCATTCTATTTGTGGAGATAAAGGAACTAATTTGAAATGGGAAATCAGAAGCTTGAAGATGTCCAGTGGGTCGCAAGATAAAGTCAGATAAAGAGGCCCATTTGATTTCCCCTTTTCAAAATATCACCCTCCTTGTTTTCATGTTATAGCATTCAGCTGTTTCTTAAGTGAATTCAGGTCACGCTGACTGGAATGTATTCACCATGTACTATCAATCATGCCATTGCAGTTACCCCGATGCACTGGGGTGTGACAGCATTTCCGATTCCCTCTCTATTACAAAAAATCTCTGTCTAATTCACTGTACGTAGTGGACTCAGGTGATCCATCCAACCTAACTAGTCATTTCAGCTCCAGGACATCTCTGCAGGTGTTCCTCAGGGGAGTGTCCTAGGCCCAACCCTCTTCAGTTGCTTCATCAATGGCCTTCCCTTCATCATAATGTAGGAAGTGGGAATGCTCACTGATAATTGCACAATGTTCAGCACCATTCGCGACTCCTCAGATATTGAAGTAGTCCGTGCCCAAATTTAGTAAGACCTGGAAAATGTTCAGGTTTGGTTGACAAGTGGCAAGGAACACTCACGCCAAATGAATGCCAGGCAATGACTATCTCTAACAAAGAGGGAAGCTAACCATCACTCTTTGATATTCAATGGCACTACCATCACTGAATCCCCAATATAAATATCCTGGGGGTTACCATTAACCTGAAACTGAACAGGATTAGTCATAGGAGAAAGTGAGGACTGCAGATCTGGAGATCAGAGCTGAAAAATGTGTTGCTGGAAAAGCGCAGCAGGTCAGGCAGCATCAAAGGAATAGGAGAATCAACGAGAATCCTGAAGAAGGGCTTATGTCCGAAATGTCGATTCTCCTGCTCCTTTGGTGCTGCCTGACCTGCTGCGCTTTTCCAGCAGGATTAGTCATATAAATATAGTGGCTTAAGGAGCAGTTCAGTGGCTTGGAATTGAGTAACTCACCTTCTGACTTCCCAAAACCTGTTCACCATCTACAAACCACAAGTCAGGAGTGCCTGGATAATTGCAGTTCCAACATCACTTCCACAGCTTGACACAATCCAGTACAAAGCAACCCGCTTGATTGGCACCACATGCACAAACATCCACTCCCTCCATAATGATGCTCAGTGCTAGGTTCGTGTATCAGGTACATGATGCACTGCAGAAATTCACTAAGGCTCCTTAGGCAATGCTTTCCAAACACATGACCACCACCATCCAGGAGGGAAAAAGCAGCAAATACATGGGAACACCACCACCTGCAAGTTCCCCTCCAAACCACTCACCATTCTGATTTGGAAATATATCGCTGTTCCTTTAGTGTCACTGGGTCAAAATCCTGGAATTCCCTTCAGAATGTAACTGTGGGTCAACCTACACCAAATGGACTGCAGCACAAGGAGGCAGAACACCACCATCTTTCCAAGAGCAGTTAGGGATTGGAAATGCTGACCCACCCACATCCCATAAATGAATGAAGAAAAACATTATAAATACAAGTTCCCTCTATTTCTGTTCCCAGGCCACGTGACAGTCACCTACATGGCTGGAGGCTGGGAAGAAGAGGGAGTGGCGAGAAGCCTTCATTCAACTTTTCCCCCCTCCAATACTGTACAGGGATTTGGCCTCACTTCAACTTAGAGTGGCACTGTGCAGCTCAGATCAGAAACACAACAAGGTCATTCAGGGGAGTTGAATCATCATCATCTCAAACTGTGGGGCTGCTCATTGCATTGCTGATTATAAATGATAGGGAAAGCAATGTCACTTTTACCATCGGCTATATATCTGCATCCTTTTATGTTAATAAACTTGACAACCATCCAAATGTATTTCGTCAGGAAAATGAGACACCATTTGTTGGCTGACAATAATACATCAGACAGTTTATGAAATTTGCACTGAATTATTAATTCAGAGGAGCTTCGGTGTCACCTGTAGGTGTTGGAATACTAGCTACAAATTCTTTTTGTGCGATACAAATAAGAAAGGTGATTTTTTATTATCCTCTCCACAAAATAACCTGCAAATCACAATCTCATGATGACTATTGCATTGAATTGGATTTGCACTGATACTTTGCCGGAGCAGTCAGATTTTACTTTGGAGTCAAGATAATTGCCAGCAAATTCCTTGGGCTTTCTCCCGATCTGGTAAAAGCCACAGGCTTAAAAGGTGGAGGAAAAGGCAAGAAACATTCCTAGCTAGAGTTTGGCAGGCCATTTTGACCATGGGAGCATCACAATGAAGTCAGTTTCTCTAACAGCTGCATTTTGTCAGCACACAACACTGGATAGAAATCGGGAAGAGAAACCCAACAACAACTTACACTTATATAGCAAGTTTGAAAGAACTGCTGAAGCTTAAATCAGAAATGAAAACAGAAGTTGCTAGAAAAGCTTAGCAGGTCTGGCAGCATCCATGGAGAGGAATCAGAGTGAGTGACACAGTGGTTAGCACTGCTGCCTCACAGCGCTACAGACCCAGGTTCAATTCCTGCCTCAGGCGACTGACTGTGTGGAAGTTGAACATGTCTGTGTAGGTTTCCTCCCACAGTCCAAAAATGTGCAGGTTAGGTGAATTGACCATGCTAAGTTGCCCATAGTGTTAGGGGAACGTGTCTGAGTGGGTTGCGCTTTGGCAGGTTGGTATGGACTTGTTGGGCCAAAGGGCCTGTTTCCACATTGTAAGTAATCTAATCTTAACGTTTTGGATCCAGTGACCCTTTCTCAAAACTGTTCTGAGGAAGGGTCACTGGACCTGAAACGTTAATTCTCTCCACAGATACTGCCAGAACCGCTGGGTTTTTCCAGCAATTTCTGTTTTTGCTACGCTTATATCGTACCTTCAATGTGATACTCATAGAGTCATAGAGAATGACAGCACAGAACGTGATAAAGAAATTTAAGAAACTTCACAGCAGAGTCATTATAAAACAGAATATGACACCCAGCTACTCAAACAGAAGGCAAATATTGCTCAACGGTCTGAGGAGTGCTTTAAAGACAGAAACTAATGTAGAGAGGTGGCAACATTTAAGGGGAGAATTTCTGGGCCACTGATGGTGGAGAGATTAGATTTGGGGATAGACAGAGGACAGAATTAGATGACAGCAGAATGATGTGAGACTGGAAGATGGCCACAGAGATAGCGAGGGGCAGATACTTTTAATGAATCTGTCCAAATACTTAAAGTCACACCTCTGGAACAGGTGGGACTTGAACCCAGAGCTCCTGGCTCAGAGGTAGGGACACTACCACCACACTCCAGAAGAAGGGTGAGGGCCGGGGTTAAGACTTATTTTAAGCCAGGAATGCTGAGGCCAAGTTCAGCTGTTTCAATCAGTGAAACAAACCAAAGATCTGCAGACCCTGAAGATCTGAAACAAGAACAGTAATTGCTGGAGAGACTCAGCAGGTCTGGCAACACCGGTGGGGAGAAAGTGGAGTTAATGCATCCAATCCGGGGACTGCTGAGTTTTTCCAGCATTTCTGTTTTATTTCTGATCAGTTTACCGGTGATTTCCTTATCCATGCTACTTAACTATGATCTGCCTGTATTGCTCGCTTTTCACTGTGCCTCGGCACACGTGACAATAAATTCAATATCCGACCTCAGCCAAACAGGATCGGTTTTTTAAAACAGTTCTGTTCTCTTTGACTCACTGGCGGGTGGGACATTTAACTAGCGCCTGACACTTAACAAAACAGAGACCTGCTGCAGCAGCCGGGTCACTGTACCCTCATGACTTTTATCAGTGTGTTCCTCTTCCAGCCTCTGATGCTGCTGCACAGGACACAGATGGTTGATGTCTCTTTTAAAACGACCGGGAGAAAACAGGAGAAAAGGTATTGGAAAGAGAGAGAGAGAGAGAAAGCAAGAAAAAGGGGAAACCAGTCACAACTTAAGAATAACACTCACCATCCGAAACCCCCAAATGAAACGCTTCGCTTTCTTCGGAACATTGTTGCAGGACGTCAGTTCAGTGCAGAGTGTGTTTGACAGACAGCCTGAGAGTGTATGAAGCTTTAATTCAGTCAAACGGTGCTGGTCGTCTGATGTGATGTACAACCAAGCTTCCAATTCTTCACCGCTTGAACCAATCAAGCAGGAAATCTATTTGCACCACTTCCTGTAACTTTCTGTATAAGTCGTTTCACTGTGTCAAAAATTAAAATCAGCTTTGCTTATATTTTGTTTTGGTTTCCCACACCCTGGGGAGGCGGGGCTCACCTGGCTTCAGCACTAGGTTTTAAAACAAGAGAAAAGCCCCATCAATTCCTCCATTCTCATTTAAATTCACACGCAAAAGAAAGAAACTCAAAAACAAAAACCCCACATTTTCCTTTGATCGGAGTAATCAGGGAAAGCTCTTTTGTGTTGTGGTGTTGGTCGATTTTAAAAGTTGAACGCACTGCATCGCTTTCTTCTAACACCGTGCAACGACTGTGACTAAACTTGGCCGTTCAAGAAAACAGAGGGAAAAAAGCAAGAAACTTTGGGATGTTTTATTAACATTTGCCGCAAAAACAGGCAACGATGACATGGGGCAAAGCTGTTTCCTTTTACCCCGCGGCGACAGGACAAGCTTGTGTTTTATTTCACCTTAAACCTTGGGACTATAGCTTACAATGTGGGCCTTATCAGGCCATGAGGGTATATACAGTAAGTACATATGCTCGGCTTTCAGCACCATTGGTCAATGTTGCCTTCCACCAGTGACGGTGGTGAAGTGTTACAGTTCACTGGGGTCCCAGTGGCTTTGGCAAGATGTCCTCACTACATAAGACCTTATGATGTA
Organism: Chiloscyllium plagiosum; assembly: GCF_004010195.1. NCBI lineage: Eukaryota > Metazoa > Chordata > Chondrichthyes > Orectolobiformes > Hemiscylliidae > Chiloscyllium > Chiloscyllium plagiosum. The sequence continues at coordinate 13,154,363 of NC_057737.1, read as the reverse complement.
GAGGCAGAAATAGGCGATTCAGCCCATCGAGTTTGCTAGGTCATTCAATGAAATCATGGCTGTTCTGATAAATCTCAACTCCACTTTCCTGCCTTTTCCCATAAAACCTGATTCCCTTACTGTTTAATAATCTGTCTATCTCAGTCTTAAATGTACTTAATGATCCAGCACCCACAGCACACAGTGGTAAGGAATTCTACGAATTCACTGCCTTTTGAGAGAAGGAATTTCTCCTCGTCTCTGTCTTAAATGTGTAACCCCTTACCCTGAGATGATGCCCTCAGGTTCTAGACTCTCCCACAAGGGGAAACCATCTTTCCCCATCTACACTGTCAAGTCCTCTAAGAATCTTATATGTTTCAATAAGGTCCTCTGTCATTCTTCTATATTAGAGAGTTTTGAGAAGATTTGTAACTCAGGTTGAGATTCTGGTTTTGGTTTTCGGATGTTTTGTCACCAAAATGACGTCACCACAGGAAATGACATCACAAACCCAAGGCAACCTAAACACATAAATAGAAAGCGGGCCATGCCACCAGTGCTTTATCTGGAGGCTCACTGATGATGTTACCTAGTATGGTGACGAAACATCTGAAAACAAACCTTCCAGCTCAGCGAGCAAACCTACATCCAATTCTTCTATATTCCAACATGGCCCAATCCATTCAGCCTCTCCTCCTAAATCAAGCCTCCCTTACCTGGTATCAGTCTCTGATGCCATTATATCTTTCCTCAGATAAGGGGCCCCAACATTGTTCCCTGTATAGTACCTGTGGTCAGACTAGCATCTTGTAAAGTTTTAGCAAAATCTCCCCACTTTTATACTCCATTTTCTTTGAAATAGCCAACATTCCCTTTGCCATACCTATATCCAATGAACTTGGATGTTTGCTTTTCGTGAATCGTGTATGAGGACTCCCTAATCCCTCTACTCCGTACATTTCTGCAGTCTTTCTCTATTTGAATAACATTCAGCTCCTCTATTCTTCCTGCAAAAGTGCATAATTTCACATCTTCCCACATTATATTCCATTGGGCAAGCTTTTGCCTTCTCACTTAACCTGTCTGTGTCCCCTTGCAGATGCAATGTCTGCAGTGTCCTGTAACATCCATGTTGCAATTGAGAGCTCTAGATAGTGATGGTAAAGGCACTAATGTTCTTCTAATCACACGGCTCACCATGAATCTCTCCCATCCTCCATTGCAGTATGTTGGAAAGGTTTGCAGTTTCATATACAACCTGTTTGGTCGTGTAATGAACACAACTTCCATTGCCATCAAGTCCCAGGTGAATCTGCAGTGTCTGGCCCAAAGGCTCAGGGGCTACCCACTGCATCACAAGACTCACACTCAGTATCAAAGGTGCCCTGAAGTACAGCATGTCTCCCAAACCCACAACATCCATCACCAAGAAGGACATGGGCAACAGATGCATGGGCTCAGCCCCCAACTTCTAGTTCGCCTTCAAATACTCATTGTCCTGACTTGGAATGATATTGCCATTCATTCACTGTTGCTGTGTCAAAATCCGAGAACTCCCTTCCCAACAGCATAGTGGCTATCCATAAACACAGCAGTTCAAGAAGGCAGCTCACCACAACCCTCCTGAGGGCAATTAGGGTTGGGCAACAAATGGTGGTCTAGCCAGTGACACCCACATTCTGAGAATGAATAAAATAACATTTATAAGAGATGGAGCTTTATCTAATCTTGTAAACAGGGCAGCCAATTTCTCTTTAACTCCAAACAAAATTAATGTATTTATCTCCTCCTCCATTCCAACAGGTATAACGCTCTAAATAGGTTGTGACTCTAATCTCTAGCATGTAGACTGATGGGCAGTCAAATTGAAGGATTTATACTGATTGAGGGGGTTTGATAGGATTGTTCTGGACAGCATCCTTCCCCTTATGGGGAAGTCCAAAGCTAAGGGTCATACGCTTGATTGTAACTAGAAAATCCAATTCTGGATTCAGAAGAAACTTGTTTTCCCAGAGTGTTACTGACCACCATACGAAATGGTTTAAAAGAATAGCATAGATGCATAGTTTGGGTGAAGACTGGGATAACACTACCATTATAGGGCAAGCGAAACAAAGAACAGCCAGGGAATTCCTAGAAGCATGGCACTCATCCACAAACTCCATCAACAAACACATCGACCTGGACCCAATATACTGGCCACTACAGTGGACAGCTGAAACTGACAACCGGAAGCGGCAGGGACAGGCCACTATAAATGCCGGAGGAAACACCACAGAAGCGCTTCACAGGAGGCTCCCAAGCACTGAGGATGTCACCTAGACAGGGGACGAAACGTTTGCAACAAAAAATTCCAGCTCGGCGAACAGAACCACAACAGCATAGATGCATTCCAGGGAGAGCCAGATAAATACATAAAGGAGAAAATAATCAAAGGATATTTTGAGACGACAAAATTTCGGAAGATGGGGAAGGTCTAATTTGGACCAGTTGGGCTAGATAGTCTATTTCTGTGCTGAACATGTTAAATAATCTGTCATACATCATGCTTTGACCACAGGACAGACAGAGGATGTTAATACTCTACTCTTAATCTCTATTGAAATCATTTTAATCTAAAGTTTAATGTCATGCAACTGAGGCAAGGCTGGTGCAGTCATGTGCTACATGAGCCCTTCAGCGTACTGTGCCATTGTGCAGTTAAGTGTGGATTGCTCTCATGTATCAAAACTTTAAAGGCTTTAAGATTTTACAATCTAGACATTTTTCTTTTGGCACTTTTTAAATTCCTTCATTTTTTGTAAATTCTGGTTTTGTATTTTGTATTTTAAGATGGCACCAGAAATGGCAACTTTGTACATTTTTCACTATACTCCTGTATTTCTGTACGTCAGTAGAGTCCTAGAGTCATAGAGAGGTACAACATGGAAACAGATCCTTTGGTCTAACCCATCCATGCCAACCAGATATCCCAACCCAATCGAGTCCCACCTGCCAGTACCTGGCCCATATCCCTCCAAACCCTTCCTATTCATATACCCATCCAAATGCTCTTAAATGTTGCAATTGTACCACCTCCACCACTTACTCTGGCAGCTCATTCCATACACGCACCACCCTTTGCGTAAAAAAGTTGCCCCTTAGGTCTCTTTTATATCCTTCCCCTCTTACCCTAAACCTATGCCCTCTAGTTACATGTGACAATAACATTTAACCCTAAACCTATGCCCTCTAGTTACATGTGACAATAACATTTAATCCCAAAGTAAGCTGGAAAGATAATAACTGATTTGCTTCATGAACTACCAACTTACCTGTTCATTTCTGTGTCCCCTATTTTGAAGCTATTTACATTCACTGTTGGGCTATAACTTCCTAGACAAGTTGGCAGAATGACCAATAATACTGTCTCTTCAAATAAAAGCAAAATACTATGGATGCTGGAAATGTGAACCAGACAATGAGAATCCTGGAGAATTGCAGCTGGTCTGGCAGCATCTGTGGAGAGAGAAACTGAGTCAGCGTTTCAAGTTCAGTATGACGTCTTCAGAACAGAACAAGTCTGAGCAAGTCATACCAGATTCTAAACATTAACTTTGGTGCATAATCCTAGCTGTGCCTATTTTTGTCCTCGGTGAATATCCAGACATCTACTTTCCACTGTGAACGTTGCATGGGAACACTGACTGTTTTTCCTTTCCTCCAGTCAACCCCAGCTGTCATTACCTAACTTAACATAGAGTCATAGAGTCACACAGTATGGAACCAGACCCTTCGGTCATCCAGTCCTTACTGACCATAATTCCAAACTAAAATATTTGGTTATTTTCTACAGAATTCCCACGTTCTGACCTGCTTTTGTAGCTACAGTATTTACATAGTAGGCCTACTTAAGCTTCTGGTCAGTACTAACCCCCAGGGTAATTAGTGATTGTAATACAATTGACTGTTAAGAGATGGTTAGACTTTCTCTGGTTGGAGATGGTTAATGCTTGGTACATCTGTGGCACAAATGTTGCTTGCAAGGTAAGGAAGTATTCCTATTGGACATAGGGCTTCCTTTTCAAAATCCTGTAGAGTGGGGAAGATTGGAGAAACTGCAGAAGGGTTCCAAATGGAAATTGTACAATGGAAGAAAATACAGAATTGATTTTTCTGGTTTTAAACCTCAGTCAAGAAGCTCATATTATTGGGATTTTACCTATAACCCATAATTACACTCTAAGTAACTAAGCTTTTCAGCTTCATTCACATCTGAAATCTTTACATATATTTCCATGCCATATGACTTTATGGCTATGATTTATTCTTGAGGCTTGTCACTATACAGTTTAATGATAAGTGTGATGCACAACTACGAAATCCACCATGAGTGACCCTTAAATTAGACTGAAGTTTTTAATGAGGTGACTGTCTAGTGGCATTATCGCTGGACTGTTAATCCAGACCCCAGATCTGGGGACCTGGGTTTGAATCCTGCCATGTTAGATGGTGAAATTTGAATTCAATAAAAATCTCGAATTAAGAACAAAAATAGAACTTGATGAAAAAGCTCAGCAGGTCTGGCAGCATCTGTGGAGAGAAATCAGAGTTAACGCTTCAGGTTGAGTGACCCTTTCTCAGAGCTCCGACCTCAGTTCTCTCGACCTGAAATGTTAACTCTGGTTTCTCTTTACAGATGCTGCCAGACCTGCTGAGCTTTTACACCAACTTCTGTTTATGTTTCTGATTTACAGCATCCACAGTTCTTCTGGTTTTCACCTGAAATTAAGAATCTCATGATGACCATGAGTTGATTGTCAGAAAACCCATCTGGTTCATTACTGCCCTTTTGGAATCTGCCATCCTGACCTGGTCCGTCCTGCATGTGACTCCAAAAATGCGGTTGACTTTTAACTGTGACAATTAAAGGTGGGCAATAAATGCTGGCCTAACTAGTGACACCGACATAAAGGAAAAAAATAAGTAAAGGACAGGATAGGGGACATTAATCTGCCTTAACCACTGTTTGATCCACCTTCCAAACACAAGCCTCATTACTTGGATAGTAAGTAAACAGTAAATATATAGTGCTTCGTGTTTCCTTGTTTCACTCTCCCCCATTGTCAGCTACATTATGTACAGACTGTACCATGCAGCCTGCTTACAAACCATACAGAGCACAATTGGAAAATATTTCTAATGTCCAAATGAGATCAAGAGTCCAGAATCTGTGATAACTAGATTTTAACTACACCCATCCAGTAACTCTAACAGTGGATTGTTTCCAATTCTTTTCTAATTCTTTTCTATGTTTTCTATACTGTAGTGGAAGTTGCACTGAAAATGTCATAGCTTTTATTGGAAGTGCCGGAATCTACACAGATCTACACAACTCTCCAAGGATCTGGAGTTTCTAAAAATACAGCTTCATCTCTGAGACACTGCAAACGCTGGAGAAAAAAATACTTTTATAGTAATTGGAAAAGGCATTTCTCTCCCTCTCTCCATTTACTTATTAACTTTTTTTGTTTTAACAGGAAACTTCTCCCAGTCTGACAGTATGAGAGAGACTTATAAAATGAATTTGGAGGTTCTCTTTGCAAAGATGTGGATTTGAGTAAATCCTGCCATTGCAACATCCCATACTTTGTGCTTTCTCTTGAAGTGAGGAAAGATGGGAATTTCAGCCCCATTCTTTCAGTTACTTGTTAAAAATACAATTGCAATTCTCAAGCCCCAATAAAACAAAATACACTTTAACACAGAACAAATTTCTAAGTTTAAAGTTGTTGTGTATGATAAAAAAAAGAATCAAGGTTCAGTTGCATTAAAGTCTATCTGATGATGTCAACACTATATTTAATATTAATTGTACCTATTATTACCACATAATAAAATATTGTTATGAGAGACATGTCCCTCTTCTTGTTAAGACTCTCTAATGGTTTATTCTCTACCACCCATCAATACACATGTTATTAGAAGCAATATAGAAAGGATTGATAGCAGTGACGTAGCCCAACTACAAGTTGACAGTATATGGTACAAATTTGGAAAATATTATCTGTAAACATAGATCTTATCAAGCAGAATGGCCTCTTTCTGTGCAGTAACCAAACTTTAGAACATAGAACATAGAAAAATACAGCGCAGTACAGACCCTTTGGCCCTCGATGTTGCGCCGATACAAGCCCACCTAACCTACACTAGCCCACTATCCTCCATATGCCTATCCAATGCCCGTTTAAATGCCCATAAAGAGGGAGAGTCCACCACTGCTACTGGCAGGGCATTCCATGAACTCACGACTCGCTGAGTAAAGAATCTACCCCTAACATCTGTCCTATACCTACCACCCCTTAATTTAAAGCTATGCCCCCTCGTAATAGCTGACTCCATACGTGGAAAAAGGTTCTCATGGTCCAATACTACATTTTTATGTAATTTAATTCCAAGTTTTAAAAATTAGCCGATAATACTATTTTAACTCCTAAATTTCAATTTTGATGTGTCCTTTGCATTTGTTTAATCAAAAATGATGGTTAATTATTAGGAGTGGTAAGTAGTTTTGCTTTTCTAATGCTGGTATTGTCTCACAACATCCTTCTACCATCTCATTATATTGCTCAGTGCAGCTAATGCATATCAGCAAGAAAACAATGAAGCTAATTAAAATGAGAACCATACTCTTTTATAGAAACTGCCATCTGTTTGGCACAGTGCACTGGGAGCAACTCAAGGTTTTGCTGACATCCATGAACCACTTGAACTTTTCTCTCACAGTCTAATACTTCACCAAATCAGCATCCTTGAATTACTGTCTGTAGTTTTCTGGATCAATGCACTAGACGATCTGTACTGAAGCAAAACAAAGCATATCCTGTGAGATGTTAGAACATCGTTGCTTTGAATACGCTCTCTGAATACGGTGGAAGCCATCAAATCATTTGGACTTTGAATATGGGTTATTTGTGGGAAAATGTTGTCTTGGGGTCAGTTCTAAACGAGCAATTGAACTTAATACCACTTTCCAACTCTTGGTTAGAATCCTGTACATTATGGCCCTTCAAGAGCGCACCTTACAAAGCAAGTCCTTGTTGAACACACTGACCATTTCAGTCTCTACTGCTTACTCAAGGAGTTCATATCCTCACTCTCGTCTGGGTGAAAAGGTTTGCCCCTCAAGTCCTTTCTCATCCTTCAACTAATAACTTCAATTCTATCTAATCTCTAGCCCAGTTGGGTGAAGTGCTGGTTTGCGATGCAGAAAGACATCAATTGCTGTAGTGGCTAAGGTCACCAGGAAAGCCCTGCTTTGTTAACCTTACCCCTTGCCTGAGGAACTGCGACACTCAGGCTAAAGTCACTGCCAGTCATCTCTCTCTCTCTCTCTATTGAGAAAGGAGCATACGGTCATAGAGTCATAGAAATGTCCAGCATGGAAACAAATCCTTCAGTTCAACCAGGTACCTTAAATTTGTCAGAACTTTGCCCATATCTAGTCCCATTTGCCAGTACTTTGCCCATATCCCTCTAAACCCTTCCTATTCATATACCCATCCAAATGTCTTTTAAATGTTGTAATTGTACCAACCTCCACCACTTCCTCTGGCAGCTCATTCCATACACGCACCATCCTCTGCGTGAATAAATTGCCCCTTAGGTTCTTTTAAAATCTTTCCCCTCTTGCCCTAAACCCACGCCCTCTAGTTCTGGACTCGGCCCCCCCCAAACTATTTACCCTTTCTATGCCCCTCATGATTTTATAAAGCTTTATAAGGTCACCCCTCAGCCTCCAACACTTGAAGGAAAACAATCCTTTGGGATTAGCAAGTTTTGAGAAGATTTGTAGCTCAGGTTGAGGTTCTCGATGTCGGTTTGCCCGCTGAGCTGGAAGGTTTATTTCCAGACGTTTTGTCATCCTGCTAGGTAACATCTTCAGTGGGCCTCCTGGCGAAGCACTGCTGAAGATTTCTGCTTTCTATTTATATGATGCCAAGGGGTCTGAGTAGTCTGGTATTGTGGTAGTCCACATACCCACCAACACACTAAAACAAGAGCTAATGAACTTGAAAGACCCTATCCAGACAACAAGCAAAAACTAATGTCATTTAGAAAATACCATGCAAGAACTGTAACAAACACTACATTGGGCAAACAGGCAGAAAACTAGCCAACAGGATACATGAACATCGATTAGCCACAAAATGACATGACCCTCTCTTACATACAGATGAGGAGGGACACCACATCGACTGGGCCAACACATCCATGCTAGGACAAGCCAAACAGAGACATGCATGAGAATTCCTAGAAGCATGGCATTCCAACCGGAACTCTATCAACAAACACATTGACTTGGACCCCATTTACCACCCCTGAGAAAAAGAACAGGAAATGACATCACCACAGGAAATGACATCACCAACCCAATGAAACCCAAGCATATAAATAGAAAGCAGAAGTCATCAGCAGTGCTTCACCCAGAGGCCCACTGAAGATGTTACCTAGTAGGATGATGAAATGTCTGGAAATGAACCTTCCAGTCAGTGAAGAAACCTACATTCAGTCCTTTGGGATTATGATGCCTTTCATTTTCACTTCAACCCCTAGTGTTGTGGAAATAGTGCATTACAAATGGCTTTAGTAGTGATGACCTTGGGTGAGAAAAGAATTTGGCCTCCACTAAACACTTCTGAATGACTTTTGTTAAGAAGTGCACATGTGAGAACATGCCAGTCATCAATATCACTGAGATATGGTGCCACAGTCTCTTCACAATTGCAATAGCCAGCTGCAGCTCAAACATGAGGTTTAGGTGCCTGGAGAAATTTAAAATGAGTAAATTTGCAATTGTGTGCTTGTGCAAATTCAGAGAGAAAGGAAGAAATGCCAGACTGGAAGTAAACATGTTTGTGATAAGCTTAAACAAGCAACCAAGTACAGGAAGTACTTGGAGAATGGGAGACAGAGGAGCTAATGTGACTAAGAAGCTGATGAGTTGCTGTGGCTTCTCAACTGAGCAGAATCAGCGAGCATCTTTCCTTTGGCAAGTTGATGAGCTGAATCGTCGAGTTCTCGTACGTTGTCTGCATCATTTTCTGGTTAAACTGCAACTGAAAACTGGTCACATGCACCGTCAGCCCATTATTTCAACAGGATGAGACCGTGAAGAAACTTTCAGCACGGGTGCCCATCATTGCCTGTGATTATGACATGAAGTCTTCAGAAGATTTGCACAGCACACTTCATGTCCAGTGGGGGCCTTACAGCTCTCAAAAACCATTGCTGAGTGAACAAAATGCACAGCAGAAATTAATTGACACAGCAGGAAATCAACTCTGTAGAAGTTGTTGACATTCAGGATATTAATTTTTTCAACTTTTTTAGTCAATACAATAACCTTTAATTCTCTCGGACCCAAGTTTAACTCACACTGAGATGGCCTGGAAATCTCCTTCATCAGGTCACTGTAAAGAATGCCAGTCGAATTGGATCTGAGCATTGCCAATGCAGTATCCACGGAATACAGTCTTACACTGCAATTCTACCCGGAATCCAGCAGTCATCATTGTTACAGTGAGCTATGGTACTACAATAGAAGAGTTTTATACTAATGGTTGTGTGCCCCTCAGAACAAGGAAGATCATTGCTCATATCAAACTCCCACACGTTTTAGAAAAGTTTTAGAGAGGTTGCTGCACAATAGTTACCAAACTGTTCAGACTGAGCAGGAAGCTCCGCTGCACTTAGCGCCCACTACAAACATATTGGAAGGATTTTGCTTTGCTCGCTTGTTGGATGTGGGTGTACCAGCTGGGCCAGCATTTATTGCCTGTTCCCAGATGCCCTTGAGAACGTGGTGGTGAGCTGTCTTCTTCAACTCCTGCTGTCCACATGCTGTAGATCGATCCACAATGGCATTAGGGAGGGAGTTCTAGCGATTGTGAAGGAACGGCGATGATGAGGATCCAAGTGAGGATGGTGAGTGGCTTGGAAGGGATCTTGCAGGTGGTGATGCTCTCCATATCTGCTGCCCTTGTCCTTTGAAATGAAATGGTTGTGCGTTGAAAAAATACTGTCGAAGAACCTTTGGCAAATTTTTGTTGTGCATCTTCTAGATAATACACAATACTGCTGTTACTGAGCATTGGTGATGGAATGAGCGAATGTTTGTCGATGTGCTGCCAATCAAGCAAGCTGCTTTGTCCTCAATGGTGTCAAAGGTCATTTCCCTAGGCTAAGAGAGTTCAAAACCTGAGGGCACAGTTTTAAGGGTAAGAAGAGAAAGATTTAAAACATTCCTGAGGGGCACACAAAGGGTGGTTCATTTGATTTGATTTGATTTGATTTGATTTATTATTGTCATATATACCGAGGTACAGTGAAAAGTTCTGTTTTGCATACAGGCATATCGTAACGTACAAAGTGCATTAGGGTCATAGAACAGAACAAGATGTACAATGTCATGGTTGCAGAGAAGGCGCAAAGAGAGCGAGATCAACACTAAATTTAAAATTTGAGAAGTCCATTCAGAAGCGAGGAAAAAGCCGTTCTTGAATCTGTTGGTCTCTGTGTTTAACTGCCAGAGAAAGTGGTATACGCATGTATAGTGATAACATGTAAAAGACATTCGGACGGGAGTAGGAAAGGTTTCGAGGGATATGGACCAAGCCTGGGTAAATGGTTTTCGTTTAGCTTGAGAAATCTGTTTGGCATGGATGAGCTGGACTGAAGGGTCTGTTTCTGTGCTGTATGGTTCCATAGGCTTCTTCAGTGTTGTTGGAGCTGCACTCATCCAGGCAAGTGGGGAATATTCTATCACACCCCTAATTTGTGCCATAGATGGTGGACAGGCTTTGGGGAGTCAGGAGGTGAGTTACCCACTTCAGTATTCCTCCCGACTTACTGCTATAACCAAAGTATTTACCACCTTCCAGAGCTGTCCAGTCTTGGGGTGGGATTTGAACATGGAGCTTCTAGCCTAGAGGTTGGGATGTTACCCATTGCACCACAAGAGTCCCATAACAACGTAGATCATTTAGGTGAGTTAGAGTGGGGAGTGGGCAAGTGCCTGGTGTGGCATTGGTGTTGTGGAGAGTGGTGGAGAATGAATACAATTGTGTAAAATAAAGGGGAGTGCTGAGAGTTACTTGTCCATTAAGGTTAGCCCATACCAACCGAGTTAATCACTTCTACTCTGTCCTTTGACTCCTTCACCTTTGCCATGTCATCTTGGAGAGACACTGAAAAGAGCAAAACTCCAGGTAGCTTTTTTTAATGTCTGGCTTTGCTACAGATGGGGTAAAAACAGACTTGTTCCAGTAAACATGAACGAGCTGATCCATAACATGAACACAAGTATTTAGTAACATTGAGACTTCACATAACTTCTCATTATCTTGGTTTTTGACTAACTATATCCAACATTAATCAGGCCAGCTGACTGCAGTAACATTTTTTGTATCACAATAAGAGAAATGCAACCAATTTGTAATTCTAAATAAAACAATGAAAATTAATAAGGAGAAAGTGAGGACTGCAGATGCTGGAGATCAGAGTCGGGAGTGTGGTGCTAGAAAAGAACAGCAGGTCAGGCAGCATCCAAGGAGCAAGAGAGTCGACATTTTGGGCATAAGCCCTTCATTCCTGATGCCCGAAAGGTCAATTCTCCTGCTCCTTGGATGCTGCCTGACCTGCTGTGCTTTTCCAGCACCCCATTCTCGACAATGAAACTTAGCAATATGACTGTCCTCGCCTTGACTTTGGTCAAATCATTTAAACATAGCAGTTTACCTTATGTAATCCTGAATTTTGACACAAGTCTGCCAGCTGTGAATTTTCTAAAGCACACCAACTGCAGACATAAGTGCTGAGCACACAGTGACTGCAATACCAACAAACACATTTCCAATAATCTCATTGGAATAAGCAAACCTTAACTTTTCCAGCTAGTAATTTTTCTGTATGATACAGCAATGATAGATGTAGTGATGATTTGTCACCCTCCCAACTCCCTTAGTTATTCAGGAGCTGTATTATTTCAGGAACACTTTCTATTGTTTCTTAGTACTCAACAAGCGATTAGTCTCAAAAAATGCTCAAGGACCTTTTCTTAATTTACCCTAAAGGGTGATGTAGACATCGAGGGCTGGCTCAGAATTTGTTGCCCAACCCTAATAGCTCCTGAGCCATGATGGCCAGCCACTTTCTTGATTTCTTGCAGTCCATGCAGTGGTAGGTGATGTTAGCAAGGGAGTTCCAGAAATTTGACCCAGCAACAGTGAAGGAATATCTATATAGCTCCCAGTCAACATGGTGTGTGACTTGGAGGCAAACTTGCAAATAGTGGTGTTCCCATGAGTATGCTGCCCTTGTTCTTCCAACTGAGAGAGTTTGTGAATCTGGAGGGTGCTGTCAAAGCAGCTAGCACACATTGTCACCAATGAGCATCATGGTGGAGGAAATTAATATTTATGGTGATGGAAAAGGTGCATGCCAATCATATAAGTTCTTTTGTCACAGATAGTGTCAAGCTTCTTGAGGGTTGTTGGAGCTGCATTCATCTGGGCTAGCGGAGAATAGTCCATCGCAAACCTGACTTGTGCCTTGTAGGTGGCAGACAGGATATGGGGAGTAAGGAGGTGAGTTACTCGCTACAAGATTCTTAGCCTCTGACCCGCTCTGACAGTTACAATATTCATAAAGTTAGTCCAGTTCAGCTTCTGGTCAAAGGCAGCCCTCAGGATATTGATAAAAGGGAGATTCAATGATAGTAATGCCACTGAATATTGTGGAAAGATTCTGTCTTGTTGGAAATGCTCATTGCCTAGGACTTGTGTGGCCAGTTATCGGTCCAAGCCTGAATGTTTTCTAGGTCTTGGAGGCAGCTGTTATCTTTTTTGAATGCCATCCTCATCCTCCAAGAGGAGGAACCCCACCCTCTTGTCAAATTATCACTGAAACCTGTACAAATCTGTAATACCCAATGCAATCAGTTGACTTTAAGGTCTCACATTCTGTGTACACAGAGACGGTGCTGGCATGTGGTCATTGTTGCTTCTATAAACATAATGTTGAAAAATATCTGTGTCAGGTAAATACAATGTAATGAAGATAACACTGCAATAATTCCTTGGAATGCTGTTTACTACATAACTCTTGGATGTGACATGTTCTATTTGGTGACCTCAGTATTTTAACCTTCTGAAATCCATATACTTCATGTTACTGCAATCTATATTTCCAAACTTCAGATTGGAAATTTTATATTATAGTTTCTGGGTGAGAAATAGGAATAAAAATTACCAATTCTGTTGCCTTGTCCTGTACCTCAAAATGCCTGAAGTGAGATGGATTACTCCAATTCAGGACCCTCTGAGTAATTCTGTAGTTCAGTCACAACAGGTGACACTACCTCACCTAATTTAAAGAAATGAAGCCCAAGTTCCAACTCCATACCAGCCCCTTTGGGTCACGTGAGGCACATGATGGGCGACACGGTGGCACAGTGGTTAGCACTGCTGCCTCACAGTGCCAGAGACCCGGGTTCAATTCCCGCCTCAGGTGACTGATTGTGTGGAGTTTGCACATTCTCCCCGTGTCTGCATGGGTTTGGTCCGGGTGCTCCGGTTTCTTCACACAGTCCAAAAATGTGCAGGTTAGGTAAATTGGCCATGCTAAATTGCCCGTAGTATTAGGTGAAGGGGTAAATGTAGGGGAATGGGTCTGGGTGGGTAGCGCTTCGGCAGGACAGTGTGGACTTGTTGGGCCGAAGGGCCTGTTTCCACACTAAGTAATCTAATCATGCAGAGTCTATTTGTTAACTGCTTTGTTTGCTATCAGGGGTAATGTAACTACCACTGGCAGTGCAGTGTTCCCTCAGTATCGTATTGGCAATAACGTGGATTGTGTGTTCAAGTCTTTGAACTGGAACTTAATCCAATAACCTTCTGACTAAAAGGGAATTTGCTATGGGATAAGATCTTAAACTAAGACCCTGTCTAGCCTCCCAGATCAATGTAGCAATATCCTCTGGCACTTTATGAAGAGGAAGTGGTGGATACAAGCACAGTTTAAAAACATTTAAAAGACATTTGGATAAGTACATAAATAGGAAAAGTTTAGAAGGATTTGGGCCAGGAGCAGGCAGGTGGGACTAGTTCTGTTTGGGAACGTGATCGGCGTGTACTAATTGGACTGAAGGGTCTGTTTCCGTGCTGTATGACTCTAGAACAGTTGTGACTGTTATAGCTGTAAAACCAGCACCTCTTCAATGTAATTGCTGAAACAGAACATCTAATTATTTATCTCATTGCTTTTTATGGCAGCTTGCTGAGGATAATTTGTTATTTTAGTTCCCGACAACATGTCACTATACTTCAAACCTACTTCTTTAGCTGTAATGGAATGTGGATGTGAAAGCAGTTGTTTAAGTGTGTTTTGTTTTGTTTGCTCAGCAAGTACTGATGCCTTCCAAAGCATGAATTATTCAATACTCTATATTGTATTTGAGCGGTTTTGAAGAAAAGTCATAAGGTGCTAACAAAAGGTAGGTATTGCTGTTTTTGTTAAAGAGGTAAGGAATAGGGTGGTAGGGTGGCTCAGTAGTTAGCACTGCTGCCTTAAAGCACCAGGGACCTGGGTTCAATTCCAGCCTCAGGTAAGTGTCTGTGTAGAGTTTGCACATTCTCTCTGTGTCTGCATGGGTTTCCTCCCACAGTTCAAAGATTGCAGGTTAGGTGGATTGGCCATGGTAAATTGCCTTATTATCCAGAGATGTGTAGATGAGTTGGATTAACCATGGGAAATGCAGGGGTGGGGGTGTGTGAGATACTCTTTGGAGGGTCAGTATGCAGTAAATGACTTGCTTCAACACTGTAGGGATTCTTTGAAGTCAACATGAGGATACTTTTTTTAGATTAGATTAGATTAGATTAGATTACTTCCAGTGTGGAAACAGGCCCTTCGGTCCAACAAGTCCACACCGACCTGCCGAAGCGTAACCCACCCATTCCCCTACATTTACCCCTTTACCTAACACTACGTGCAATTTAGCATGGCCAATTCACCTGACCTACACATCTTTGGACTGTGGGAGGAAACCGGAGCACCCGGAGGAAACCCACGCAGACACGGGGAGAATGTGCAAACTCCACACAGTCAGTCGCCTGAGTCGGGAATTGAACCCGGGTCTCTGGCGCTGTGAGGCAGCAGTGCTAACCACTGTGCCACCGTGCCGCCCACTTTGTTTATGATATTTAATCCAAGTCTTACCCTGATTTCTTTGACATGTTTAAAAAAAGTAACAATCTTGTTACATCAAGAAAACAGAAATTTCTGCAGAAACTTAGTAGGTCTGACAATATCTGTAGAGTGAAAGCAGAGTTAAGATTTTGAGTCCTTGACCCGTCTTCAGAATTGATCGTAGCTGGGAAAGGGGGGGTTGGGAGGCAGAGGCGTTAAATGGGCAGGGAGGCAGAGGTGGAACCCAGAGAGAGAGAGAGAGAGAGAGAGAGAGAGAACAACAGTTAGGCAGATAGATGATGGTACACCAGGGAGAAAGAAAAGTTGATAATGGGACCAGAAGTAAGTGGAAATGGGTTGGTTGTGCTAAAAGCAGCCCAGATCATGAGAGGCCTTATGCTGAGCCATAGTGGAACATAACAGCAAGCTGGAAAAACAATTCAGGTATTTCTGGTATATGTTTCTCAATGCAAATTTGGCTATAAGATAATTGACGAATAGTGGACACTGTTTGGATAGTGCAAACTTTCGACTGCGCAGCTATCGCGATTTTCTATTGTGATGTTCCACAGCACGATTTTCTATAGCGCAAGGTTGCACAGGAACGCAACCATCGTGTTAAACAAGAAATATCTGCATCTTGTTTGGGGAACCTACATCCTTCAGGACTCAATGTCGAGTTCAATAATTTTAGAACGAGTACCCCTTCTTCTATGTCCCTTATTGAGCCTAAACCCCATTTTACAAGTAACCATGTGGGTGAGGTGGAGCAGGAATGTTTCCTCGCAAATCCCTAGCTCCCACACAATTGCATGTCACCCACTCTCATACAAAGCCCTCAGCCTGGATTCAAAACTGCCTTCCTCCAGCGTTTAGGGATTGGATCTTCTGCGATCACTCTGGATTGGGGAATAGATCGACAGCAACCTTTGCCCACCATTGGGGTTCTCCAGTCCTAACTGGAAGCCAAGGAGAAATGAGGACTGTAGATGCTGGAGATCAGAGTTAAAAAGTGTAGTGCTGGAAAAGCACAGCAGGTCAGGCAGCATCTGAGGAGCAGGACAGTCAACGTTTCGAGCTTAAGCTCTTATTCGGGAATGTAATGATGAATTCCTGATCAATAGCTCATATTCAAAGCATCAACTCTCCTGCTCCTCAGATGCTGCCTGACCGGCTGTGCTTTTCCAGCAATACACGTTTTGACTCTAATTGGAAGCCAAGCCTATCAAAGAAGAATTTACTTCCAAATTACAACACAGAAGAAAGGCCAGCCCATCAGGTCATGCCTTTTCTAGCACGCTACCTGAAACCATATATTGTAATCCCACTTTTCTGTCCTTTCTCTGTGTTCATTCATATCTTCTCTTTCAAAAAAGGATCTCACTTTCTTTCATTAATAACTTGCATATGGAGAAGCACCTTTAAATTAGAACATTACATTGTTAGTCTTCTGTCCTGAAATTCGGGGAGGAGAGAAAAAAGAGATTTAACCTGTAGTAGGGAGGGTATGAGATATTTGGGCTGGAATCCAATTCCAGTGGAATCATGCTCCTTTAAATTTCTGTTGCTAGGGTGAACGTCAAGGATGGGTAGCTTGTTATCACTCCTTCAGCAATGTCAAGTGGTCACACCTGGAGCAGTTCCTGAATTACACCAGGAAAATACATGCCGTTAGGCCCACACAGGACTTACAAATGCTGAGAACTATTCTTGCTAATGGTCTCCAAGAATGTGTCGAAATTTTGCGAGGGAGAGAACATCAATCCCAGAAAAATCACACTGAGCAGGCCCACTAAGTTACAGCCCGCTGCACAAGGCCTTATTACCAGCACTGCTGGGTTACTGCTGACTTGTACCAGGAGACTGGATGCTGTCCTGACCTTTAAGGGAAATGCTAGAAGCTGGAAATGAACTCCATCCTGACTGAAATCCATTAATTAAAGACAGGTCAGTGACTTACCTTGAGACCCTCCTGGTACTCAGTTATCACTTCTATACTCCCACCACATAATGGAGAAACAAAATGGTGGACTGCCAGGAAAGTGGAGCTAAAGCCACAATCAGAACAACCCTGATCTTATTGAATGGGGAAAGCAGGCTCGAAAGGCCGAATGGCTCTTGCTCTTACTTCTCATGTGTGTCTGTTCTTTCAGGTAACATCCTGAACATGATAGAAACCAAAAGCATTGGGCCAACTGACTATCTCCAGTTGTGTGACAATTCCAGCCTCAAGTGGCCTCTTATGAAGCTGTTAGCTATATATAAGAAGACTTGGCTCCAAGATGTTCATAACAATCTTAGATCACTAAGCTGCTCATTCAATCATCCTGATGCTTGTAGACACAAAACAAGCTGTTGTATTTCCCCACATAACTGAGTTATTAAACGCAATGCAATTTGGCATGAGCTGAGGCCCTGCTGGGTCCTACATAAATTATTATTCCTTTCCTACCTATGGTTCATAGAATCCCTACATTGTAGAAACAGGCCATTTGGCCATCGAGTCAACACTGACCCTCTGAACAGCATCCCTCCTAGACCCCTGTCACCCTGCATTTCCAATGGCTAACCCACCTAACCTACACATCCTTGGACTTCTTAGCATGGCCAATCAACCTAAACTGCACATATTTGGACTGTGGGAGGAAACCGGAGCACCCGGAGGAAACCCATGCAGACACGCGAAGAACGTGCAAACTCCAGGCAGACAGTCATGGAGATGTACAGCATGGAAACAGACCCTTCCGTCCAACTCATCCATGCTGACCAGATATCCTAAATTAATCTAGTCCAATTTGCCAGCACTTGGCCCATATCCCTCTAAACCCTTCCTATTCATATACCCATCCAGATGCCTTTTAAATGTTGTAATTGTACCAACCTCCACCACTTCCTCTGGCAGCTCATTCCATACACTCACCATCCTCTGCATAAAAAAATTGTCCCTTAGGTCCCTTTTAAAATTTACCCTCTCACCCTAAACCTAGGCCCTCTAGCATCGCCCTCATGACCTGTCCCATCTATCAATCTTCCTTCCCACCTATCTGCTCCACCCTCCTCTTCGACCTATCACCTTTACCCCCATCTCCACCCACCTATTGCACTCTCAGCTACGTTCTCCCCAGCCCCACACCCCTCCCATTTATCTCTCCACCCCCGAGGCTCCCAGCCTCATTCCTGATGAAGGGCTCCGCCCGAAACGTCGATTTTCCTATTCCTCAGATGCCTCCTGATCTGCTGTGCTTTTCCAGCAACACACTCTCAACTATGCCCTCTAGTTCTGATCTCCTCCACCCCAGGGAAAAGTCCATGTCTATTTACCCCATCCATGCCTCTCATGGTTTTATAATTCGGAGATGCCGGTGTTGGACTGGGGTGTACAAAGTTAAAAATCACATAACACTTGGTTATATCCAACAGGTTTAATTGGAAGCACACTAGCTTTCGGAGTGACAATCACCTGATGAAGGAGCGTCAAGGAGCGTCGCTCCGAAAGCTAGTGTGCTTCCAATTAAACCTGTTGGACTATGACCTGGTGTTGCATGGTTTTATACACATCTATAAGGTCACCCCTTAGCCTCTGATGCTCCTACCTGATGCTGGAATCGAATCCAGATACCAAGTGCTGTGAGGCAGCAGGGCTAACCACTGAACCACCATGCCCGCCCCCTGCCAGGTTTTAGGTGAGGTTGTAACATTTCGTGACAAGGGGTATTCTATCAAATAGCCTGTAATCTTCTGCCTGTTCACCCTAATGGATGGGCTGTTAACATTGGCCAACAGGGGTGTGTTCTAGCCACAGGGCTATGCTTTTAATTCTCTCTGGAATATTTCCATGTTGTTAGTTTAGGAGTTAAATTTCATTCAAATGACAAGTGGGTAGAACAGCAAATGTATTTTGCAATGAGAAGACAACTGCTTTTTTTCCTCCTGGCTGTGTTAGAAGTTTTTGCTGTTTCTAATTAATCTATTACAGAGTGTAACAATCAAGCAGCAATGGGCTGTGGTGGGTAACTGCCAGATTATTAGACTCTGAGGGAGAGCTTCCTGTTCAGAAAGTGCTGCAACTGAATGCATGGTTCGAACAGTGAAGAAAGAAAAGCCTTTTGTACAGTTTGGCTTGTCTTTGTTTCAGTAAAAGTTGTTTATCAGGGCGGGGTGGAGTGCAGAGATCAAGCACACATATGTGAACTAGCAGGTATCACAGGAAGCCCTGAGAAATCTTAAACATAATCTGGACACAAACCATGAAGTGGTACAGAAATTCTGATGCCCCACTTAAGCAAGGCTGTCTCCAGCATTATTAGAATTCCTTTGGTGGATGTGGAAAGATTTTGCATTATACTCTTGTGTTCAGAAGCTGCACTCTTCCTTCTTCAGCTCATAGTTTATAGCTTGCAGAAGCGTGCTGGGTGTGGTCAAAATACTCTATCCCACCTCTTACACCCAGGGTCCAGAACCTTCTTTAATGTTATTGACTTGCAGTTGTACACAGGGTTTATCTGCTAAAACCACAATTTATTGTGAAGATGCACATCTTCAAAAACAACTACATTTGATTAAATGCAACTCAATGTCAAAGCACAAACTGGAAGTACTGAATAAGAGCAATTATTTCAAGAATCACTGGGGCTTAGTTTCACCTCCAGCACAGGTAGAAACTGATTCTTGCCAATCATAAGATATGGTCCTGCTTTTTTCCCTTGTCCATTTTACTGAATTTAATCAAATGGAGGTTTGGGTAGGTGCCACGAAGCTACAATCTTCAATTTGCCAGCTAAAAGAAGTGAATCATTGACTCATTGATCAGAAATCACCCAGGGCACTGGGTGAACTCTCTTATTCTTCACTGAATTATGACTATCCCCTGGAGAGGACAAGTGGGAGCTTAATTTATTTACTCATTTGAAAGGTGGCACCTTTGATAGTTCAGCAATCCTACTGTACCCAATTGAAGTGCCAGACTAAGTTATGTGCTCATGTCTCTCTTGAATGGAACTTGTACCAGTGACCTTTCCGATTCAGAGGGTAAGAGTGCTCCCACTAAACCACAGCTTACACCTGAAATAGAAATTTAAAACAGAATCACCTGATGGTACACTTGTAATGTTTACAATGACAAGAATCACAATAACTCAAAGCCGTGAAAGACACAAGACTTTTAATTTTGGTTGTGAGATCAATGTGTTTTATCTCCTGTTTTCACTCACTATAGAGCAGTAAAATTAGAAAGAACAGTTTGTAGATTTAAGTTTTTGGAAATTACGTTGGCGACTGTAAAGATAAATATTTTACAGGATGTATTCAAGTTAATTGATTTGATTTATTATTGTTATATGTACCTAAATACAGTGAAAAGTTTTGTTTTGCATGCAGTACAGGCAGAAGATTGCAGGTTGGTAGCACTTTGTATCCCCCACCCAAATTTCCATTTGATTAAATTCAATAAAATGAACAAAAAAAAAGCAGCAGGACTATATCTTATGATTGGCAAGAGTTAGTTTCTACATATGCTGGGGAGCCCCAGTGCAAGAGACAATTGGAATTCCTAAACCCCAGTGATCTTTGAAATAATTGATGTTATTCAGATCTTCCAGCTTGTGCTTTGACATCTGGTTGTATTTAAACAAGTGCAGCTTCTCAATAAACTGTGGTTTTAGCAGAAAAACCCTGTGCACAACTGCAAGTAAATAACGTTAAAGGAGGCGCTGGCTGATTAATGCTAGCAGAAGACAAATCCAGTCCACGTAATTTGCATTAGTTAGTCAATGAACAGCACAAACAGTTAGTTAGATTTGCCATTGACAATTTAATTGCCACAACCTTTTGGGTGGTGGGAAACTGCAATAAACTGGGATCTGAGTAATCAGAGTGAGCGAGTGAGGAACCTCCATTAGACTGAAGAATGGTGGAAGAAACAGCACAAGAGTTAGCAAGGGAGTATAAATTCAGCATCAAATCTGATACAGAAAGGAAAATACTGGGAAAATAAGAAAAAGTGGATAGAGAGAGGGAGGGAAAAAAGGCCAAATAATGATGGCAGCATTCTCATTTCCTTGTCTATTTACAGACTTATCCTTTGCCTAGAGTTGCTGTGCTGTTTTCTGTTTGAATAATGATAAGCATCATGAGACTCCACATCATGTTGACCCCCAATTCCAGACCACCTCATATCTGTTGCTTAGTTTCAATAAAAACCCTTTGATTAGAATGAAAAATGGAGAAAAACAGAAAACGCATTTTTTAAACTTCAACTCAGGAGAGGATCAGTGGAATTTGGATTGAGTTCAATCACACTGCTCTATCATTGTCAGTGCTATTGTTTCAGCTGCACTTTGTGCCAATAGATCATCATTGCAGATTAAGATGGAGGCATTGGACTGAGACCAGTACAATGTAGCAATAACCTGCTTGCTGCATGACTGTTCTCTGGTCTGATTGGACCAAAGGATACATTTGAATGCCAACAAATGCTCTGATACTCAGCAAGATTGACACATTTACCTAATACAGAAACCAACCTGTTCACACTTGTAAGTTTATATACAATTAAAATGAGTGCACATCAGAGAAGCAGGCTACTTAACCCATGCTCCACTCATAGTTCCTCACATCGTTCCTCATCAAACAATATCCACATAACCCTCTACTCCTTTCTTCTTCATGGGCTTTATCGGCCTCTCCTGAAATGCATTAATGTTAAGTTACCGCACATAATTTCACTTTTATTACTTCTAAGAAGTTATTTTGAGTAAAGATGATCCTTTCAGATGCATGCAATCTAAGGGAGATGCTTGAAGAAGGAGATACATATTGTTTAAACTGGCAAACAAGTGAGTGACTTGCTTCTCTGGCCAGTATTTGATTAAATACAATTCTACATCCTGGGAGCTGTAAAGAAAAGTATTTGTGTCAAAATCAAAGGCTGTGGAAGGTAAAACATCACTTAGACAAATGGCCACATGGATTTCTGTCACCAACTGTGAGATAGAGATCAGTTACGATTGGTTCGGATGGCTGTTGCAGGTTGATGGACCGAATGGCCATCTCCTGCCTCTATTCCCCACGTTCCTATTCTATTGGATATTGAAGGCGTTGTAAAACTGCCAGCTGGGAGCTGTGGGAGATCAACCTGAAGGCATTTTACAGGCTGCATGCAAAAATAATCTTAGCTTTGCTTTGTCAGAGGAAGGGTATAAATCTGCATTCAACCAATCTGCAGAGGCCAAAAATATCTTAATTTCTTTTTCCACTTCTTCTACACAAACTCTTGAAAGCCAAACACATGCTAAATAAATGCAATGCACAGCACATCAAAAAAAAACTTTGTTCTGTATCAATAGCTATGGAACACTATGTCTGTTACATGAATTATTGAGGCAAATCTGCCCTGTCTACCCTCCCTTCCAGTATCAAGAGGCACTGTACCGAGTAAATATTCTTGCACACAAAAACAAAGTATCATGTTCCTAGATTTTTCTGACAGAACTTTGACAGATCTGAATTATTTTACAATGTGCTTTCAAGTTGAAGCTGGGTATAGAGGACTTCAGTAGAAACTTAAGCGATTTGGAATGTGTTTCAAGGTCAATTATCTTAAAACACAAGTAATAAGAAAGGAATATTTCCATCTCCATCCATGTTTGTTTGATTTTTCCTTCCTCTCAGTTATTAGTAGATTCATGTTTCAACTGTCTTCTTTTCGAAAGCCTCAGGTAAGTAAAAGATTTTGTTTACAACAGAAGTTCAGGCTGTATCTGCCCTTGTGTAAAGAGACCAAGCTATGTTTTCATAGTTACCAACAACAAAAACCGAAGTTGCTGGAAAAGCTCGGCAAATCTGGCAGCATCTGTGAAGAGAAATCAGACTTAACGTTTTGGATCCGGTAACCTGAAACATTCACAGATGATGCCGGACCTGCTGAGCTTTTCCAACAATTTCTGTTTTTGTTTCTCATTTACAGCATCCACAGTTCTTTCGCTTTATATTTTTCTTTAAGTGTTTGACCTTCTTTAAAGGTCAGAGGCAGACATCCAGAAAGTTGGGGGGACATTTTGAGCAATTTGGGAATCAAGGTGATATCTTAGTAAAGAAATTAATAGGCTGCAGATGATGGAATTCAGATCTTTCACTCCTTACATTCTGCACTCATTAGACAAATCATTTAGCCTGTTCTTCCTGGTACACAGATTGCCTACTCAATAGACAGAATATAACAATCCTGGCCAATTCTTAAAGCAATATCGATATACTTAACATCACAGACCCAACAAGGATTTGAATGAATGCATATTTAGTCCACTCCATGCAGTTAGTGGGGATATACAGATGGGAAGCGTTTCGGAAATCACATTCTGTTTCATTTGCCTAAGCTTCAGATTTTCTTGATGGCACTTTGAGCCCTTTCCTTCACTGGAAAATAGACTGCCTTTATTTGGTGAGCTGGCTGTTCATCTTCCTTATGTATTGTTGAGGCATTCCAATCACTGTATCATGGAGGAACCAGTCACTTTCACTTCCTCTGGCAGACAATTAAGATGAAACGTATCACATTCGTATTTCTACTGGAAGCAGACTGCGTCCCAGAATCATGGATTTCCATGTATTTCTTTTGCGGCAAAATGACAATTTTGCCAAGTGTCACGTGAACTAGGGGGAAGGCAATAGTGGAAGAGCCAAACGTTGCACCATCAGGATAAGGTTTATAATTATTGAGAAGGGTTGGGGTTCCATGGCTTTTCATTTTCTCCATCTTCACCATCACCATCACTGACCCCAGTCCACCCACATACACCCACACACATACAAAAGCTGTTAATTTATTTTGCTCTACAAAAAAACATTGCAGAATGGCCAACGACCTTGATGAATTGAAAAGAAGCATGTTCTGAAATGCTCCTTCTGTTGATGACAATTCCTGTGACAAAATGAAATGAATGCAACTTTATAATGAAATAACGAGGTTTAATGTGACAGGGATTGTGATGGATAATGCTTGTCCGTCTGACTTTCAGCTTGCTTACCTGAGCAAGGACACCCCAGGATCAGAATTGCCTGAGCTGCTGTCTTTAATAAGACCTGAAATGCATCCATCAAGATGTCCTTCATTTGAAATTTCTGTTGAAATACACAAATACTGGAAAATGCAGAAAAGGAAATCTTGCAACTAACAGAGAGGAAAAAAATCTTACGCTTACTCCTGCCCCAGAACTAACATACTGGTATGTGTCTTGGCTGTGATGAAAAATCTTATTATGGGAGTATTATAAAATTAATCTGTCCAGAAAATCTTGTTGAGTCTGGCCTCAAGAAGTTAAAAGTATTTATAAAACATGACCATATATTGCAACTTTTGTCCAGTATATACCAGATCTGCAAAGTCTTATTTATAATGAACCCATGATAACGTTACACATAGTAGACTAATCAGTAAAATTAGATCACATGGAATTCAGGGCGAACTTGCCAATTGGATACAAAGTTGGCTTAATGGCAGGAGACAGAGGGTGATGGTGGAAAGTTGGTTGTCGAACTGAAGGCCCGTGACCAGCTGGGTTCCACAGGGTCCACTTTAGTTTGTCATTTATACAATTATTTGAATGTGAATGTTGAAGGCACAGCAAGTAAGTTTGCAGATGACACTGAAATTGGTGGTACAGTGGACAGTGAAGGTTATCTAAGATTACAAAGAAATCTTAATCAATTGGGTCAACGGCTGAGGATTGGCAGATGGAGTTTAATTTGGATAAATGTGAGGTATTACATTTGGCTAAAACAACAAAGGTCTACTTATCCACTACAATTAATGTTAGGACCCTAGGTAGTGTGGTAAAACAGAGACCTAGGGATTCAGGTATATAATTCTTCGAAATTTGAGTCACAGGTAGACAGTTGGTTAAGAAGTTGTTTCACATGCTTTTCCTCATTGTTCAGACCTTTGACTATAGGAGTTGAGACATCATGTTATGGTTGTACATGGTGTTGATGAGGCCTCTCCTTGAGTACTTTATGCAGTTCCAGTCGCCCAGTAATAAAAATTTTAAAAAATGGAAAAGGTTCAGAAAAGATTTAATGGGATGTTGCTGGAAATGGAGGGTTTGAGACATAAAAATTTACTGGAAAAACTGGAACTTTTTTCACTGGAGCATTGCAGGTTGAGGGGTGACTTTATTGAAGGTATTCACAAGGTGAATGACAATGATCTTTTCCCTAGGAGGGACAAGTTTGAAACTAGGGAGTATATTTTTCAGGTGAGAGGATAAAGGACGTGAAGGATAACTTCCTTACACAGCCTGACTTATGTATGGAATGAACTTTCAGAGAAAGTGGTGGATGTAGATACAGATACAACATTTAAAAGACATTTGGATAAATACATGAATAGGAAAGGTTTCTTCAATGCAAATTGGCTATAATGCAATTAAAGAATTCAGACCATTATTTGCAGAACGAGAACTTTCTTACCTGTATTGGCTATAATGCGATTCTGATCTCATTGGTTTAAATGGTGCTGCTATTATGCAATTTTCTTATAACACATGATTGCACAGGAACGGAACTATTGCGTTATATCAGAACAGACTGTATCCTATTGCCAGATCCGGATATTAAAGAAAAACATGATAAGCTACTATTGTGGGAAAAACTACAAATAAGCATGCTGTTGTACTAATGATTTGACAGTTATACTTTTAAAATGTAAAGCCAGCATCTCATACTGCCAAGGAGATTTACAGAAAGCCATTCTGATGCGTCATAACCAGATATTGGTTAGTTGTTTATCAATGATCTGAATGGCTAACATGACGAGTCAGATCTGCAATTAACCCACAAGTCGCTCCCAAAGCAAGATCAACAAGAAGCATGCACTCTGTTCCCATTCCATCCAATTTCACAGTAAGTAGGTTTACCCAGGAATGTACCTTGATGGCTGTGTCGTAACAGAAGTGTCAGCTCCAGCTTCATTCAAAAAGCTTGACACCATCCAGGAAAAAGCAGCCCGCTCGATTGAAAAACATCTACAAGCATCCACTTCCTCCACCACTGATGGCCAGTAAAGGCAGTGTGTATTATCGACAAGATGCACTGCAGAAATTCACCATTTGGCCCTTCAATACCTGCTTCACCATTCAATATGATTGTGGCTGATTATCCCATCTCAGTCCCCTGTTCTCACTTTCTCCCCATACCTTTTGATCCTTTTACCTCTAAGAACTGTATCTAATTCCTTCTTGAAAATAGTCAATGTTTTAGCATCAACTGCTTTCTATAGCAGAGAATTCCACAGGTTCATCACTCGCTGGGTGAAGAGATCTCTTTTCTCATGCCAGTCCCAAATGGCCTACTCAGTGTCCGTAACCAGTGACTCCTAGTTCAGCCACCGCCGGTATTAACTCAGCGTAGGGTGGAGATTGCTGGGGGATGGCATCTTACTAGAAATGAACCTGTTTGAGGATGGGTCAGAAGCTGGGTCACTCTTCAATGAAATTTGGTGCCTGATCGAGGAACCCTACATTTGGAAAGGAAGAGAGGTGGACACTGAAAACTAACTTCCTGCCTTTACTGTCAAATCCCCCAAATCTGTTTGCCCCCTCCATGCAGCTCCTCTCCACCTGTCACCACTGAATTGTGGTCTACGAGCTAGCGACAATATGAGGCCTTGGACAGATGTCAAATTGGCTGCAGCCACCACCTCCTTGGTGGCGCTTTGTTGGGCCAGTCTCAGACCTTTGACCCCCAAGGGTAGGCCTGCTCCTGACCAACCTGAGTAGCACTTAATTTAGCAAGGCCTTCCTGAAAAGAGTTGACATAGGGCTGTCCGTGACTTGTCAGCCAGCAGCCAAGGCTCCATTACCTCCATTTAATACTGTCCATTTGTGAAGTGGAATAATTCCTCTTCCAGACACTGTTCATAGTTATTGTATTGTTGTCTGTACAAGTCCCCAACTCTTCCCACCTCTTGCTCGTCTAACAAGTTGCATTTACAAAGCACCTTAAACCTGGTAAAACATCCCAAAGTGTTTTGCGAAACTGTCGTCAAGCAAAATTTGACAACTTGCCACATATGGTGATTAGTTGAGAACATCAAAGGCCAGATGCCATAGAGGAAGTTCCTGACATACGTTTAACAATCAGGGAAGCATTCTGATCCTATTTTCCAGGTTGAACCTTAGAATATTTTGGCAAACAGTCATTTTCATTGAGACTTGGCTAGTGTCCCACATTCACCTCACTAACTACATACAATACCGCTGCGGTATTCCCCTTGTCCAAATCCAGCCCTGATTTTCTCACTCACTGTAGACAGAAGGACTCGCTTTGGCTGGAATATCTGTGGCTCCCCTTGTGCTGACCATGGTGTGCCTAGACCAATGCTGTCAGTCTGGAGCTGCCCTGCACAGTTGGGGACATTTGTCCCAAACATGACAGATCAGGGGAAATAGCTGCTATGTTTTGTAGACAGTGACCCGGGATCCTGCTGGGTGTAGACAATGACCCGGGATCCTGCTGGGTGTAGACAGTGATTCGGGATCCTGCTGGGTGTAGACAGTGTCCCGGGATCCTGCTGGGTGTAGACAGTGACCTGAGGGCCTGCTGGGTGTAGATAGTGACCCGGGATCCTGCTGGGTGTAGACAGTGACCCGAGATCTGCTGGGTGTAGACAGTGACCTGAGGCCCTGCTGGGTGTAGACAATGTTCTGGGATCCTGCTGGGTGTAGACAGTGACCCGGGATCCTGCTGGGTGTAGACAGTGTTCTGGGATCTTGCTGGGTGTTGACAGTGACCCGGGATCCTGCTGGGTGTAGACAGTGACCCGGGATCCTGCTGGGTGTAGACAGTGACCTGAGGGCCTGCTGGGTGCTGACAGTGTCCTGGGATCCTGCTTGGTGTAGACAGTGACCCGGGATCCTGCTGGGTGTAGACAGTGACCTGAGGGCCTGCTGGGTGTAGACAGTGACCTGAGGCCATGCTGGGTGTAGACAGTGACCTGAGGGCCTGCTGGGTGCAGACAGTGTCCCGGGATCCTGCTTGGTGTAGACAGTGTCCCGGGATCCTGCTTGGTGTAGACAGTATCCCGGGATCCTGTTGGGTGTAGACAGTGTCCCGGGATCCTGCTGGGTGTAGACAGTGACCCGGGATCCTGCTGGGTGTAGACAGTGTCCCGGGATCCTGCTGGGTGTAGACAGTGACCTGAGGCCCTGCTGGGTGTAGACAGTGACCTGAGGCCCTGCTGGATGTAGACAGTGTCCCGGGATCCTGCTGGGTGTAGACAGTGACCTGAGGGCCTGCTGGGTGTAGACAGTGACCCGGGATCCTGCTGGGTGTAGACAGTGTCCCGGAATCCTGTTGGGTGTAGACAGTGACCTGAGGGCCTGCTGGGTGTAGACAGTGTCCCGGGATCCTGCTGGGTGTAGACAGTGACCTGAGGGCCTGCTGGGTGTAGACAGTGACCCGGGATCCTGCTGGGTGTAGACAGTGACCCGGGATCCTGCTGGGTGTAGACAGTGACCCGGGATCCTGCTGTTACTCTTACCAAAGTGAATCACCTCACACTTACCTACATTGAACTCCATTTGCCACCTTTCTGCCCAGTTCTGCAGCTTATCAATATATTCTCTTTAAACCAGGCAAGGTCACAGATGATTGGGGAATAGCCAATGTTGGTTCCTTCATTTTAAGAAGGGTAATAGGCATATGGAGGGTATTATATGTCGGCAAATCATTCATCAGTTGTCGAGAAATTATTGGAGAAGGTTCTTAGGCACAGGATTTAAAGAATAAGAATAGATGTTACAGAAAAAAACGTGGCTTGTTGCAGTGTCGACCCAAATTGAGATTTTTGAGAAAGTAACAAAGATGATTAGAATTAGAATTAGAATTAGAATTAGAAGAATACAGCGCAGTACAGGCCTTTTGGCCCTCGATGTTGCGCCGATCCAAGCCCACCTAACCTACACTAGCCCACTATCCTCCATATGCCTATCCAATGCCCGCTTAAATGCCCATAAAGAGAGAGAGTCCACCACTGCTGCTGGCCGGGCATTCCATGAACTTACGACTCGCTGAGTAAAGAACTTACCCCTAACTTCAGTCCTATATCTACCCCTCCTTAATTTAAAGCTATGCCCCCTTGTAATACCCGACTCAATACGCGGGAAAAGGTTCATACTGTCGGCCCTATCTAACCCCCTAATCATCTTGTACACCTCAATCAAGTCACCCCTAAACCTTCTTTTCTCTAATGAAAACAGCCCCAAGTGTCTTAGTCTTTCCTCATACGATCTTCCTTCCATACCAGGCAACATCCTGGTAAACCTCCTCTGCACCTGTTCCAGTGCCTCCACATCCTTCCTATTGTATGGCGACCAAAACTGCACACAATATTCCAGATGCGGCCGCACCAGGGTCTTATACAACTGCATCATGACCTCAGGACTCCGGAACTCAATTCCTCTACCAATAAAAGCCAGTACGCCATATACCTTCCTCACCGCACTATTTACCTGGGAAATAGTGTAGACAGTGACCTGAGGACCTGCTGGATGTAGACAGTGTCCCGGGATCCTGCTGGGTGTCGACAGTGACCTGAGGCCCTGCTGGGTGTAGACAGTGACCTGGGATCCTGCTGGGTGTAGACAGTGACCTGAGGGCCTGCTGGGTGTAGACAGTGACCCAGGATCCTGCTGGGTGTAGACAGTGACCTGAGGGCTTGCTGGGTGTAGACAGTGACCCGGGATCCTGCTGGGTGTAGACAGTGTCCCGGGATCGTGTTGGGTGTAGACAGTGACCTGGGATCCTGCTGGGTGTAGACATTGTCCCGGGATCCTGTTGGGTGTAGACAGTGACCCGGGATCCTGCTGGGTGTAGACAGTGACCCAGGATCCTGAGATCCTGCTGGGTTGGTTGATCTAGACAGAGATCTGTCCACACACGAGCAGCAGAGGAGACCACCCGACCTTGTGGGATTGGTCGGAGATTGCCATGTGGTCTCAGAATTTTGAAGGAACGCCCGGCAGAGTAGGAAGAAGGTCAATGACTTTCTTCACTTTTCCATCTATGCTCATGGCCTACCACCCACCCTGAAGTATGTAGCAGCTTTCCCCACTCGGTCTCATCAGCCTCAGAAACCTCCACATCACTCATCCCACATGGTCTCTGCGCTGCCTCTTCACTGACTTGGGGCACCTCACCACCTTCCCCCCCGCATCGCCTCACTCCAGCTCCAACAGCTGTGCTAACCACTTTCCTCTCACTCAAAACCTCCCTCTTTCCCTCATCCCTGGGAAAAAAAAGAGCTCACAATAAGGTATAAAGAACTAAGATGACATCTGACTCTGACCGCCCGACTGGCTGAGTGACCATACCAGAGCCCTGATCTTTATCAGCAGCTGCCATTGACCTACAACTTGGGACTCCCGGCCTGAAGGGTGTTTGCCTTGAAGTGATTACTTTGAGACATGGTCATTTGCTTGAGGCACACACAGCGTGTTGCTTACACATGGTGCATGTCTGACCTTGAAATAACTTGATGTTATCCAGCAACAGGATCACCCCATTGACTGACCATTACTGACAACCAATGACAAGCCTTGTGTCTGTGCTAAAAAGGGCAAATAAGGTAGAAATATGGTGACCCTGTTAGCTCTGGCTGAAGGGACAAGGCATTATAAAGTCAAGGCAGGGATGCAGGGAGCATCCAGGGAGGTGCTAAGTGAGTGAGCACTAAGACAGCAAGCGAGCAGCCCTGAGATGCAGCAAATCCATGAGCCTGGTGTCTTTGAAGAATCGTTGTAATAAGAGGTGCCACTGCACCCCAGAGCACAGCAGTGAAGTGCAGAAGTGTACTGTAAGTAGATCAGAGACCTGCCCAGATAGTGCGAAATGGGTATCAGATGGCAGTGTCTGTGGATATGAGGCATGTGCAGCCAATGCTCATGGAGAATGCCCTGAAATGCTGGTGCTGGACGTCCATGATGGAGAAGTGGAGGAGGACGGGGTGAGGTGGACTTACCAGCTACCTGCTCAGACATTCATGTTGGGAATTCTCATGGTTCTTTTTTTTTAATCTAGTGGTAGTGGTAGAATGAACCTGCATATTAATTAGGTAGTAATGGGGGTATAATGATCGCTGTATAATAGGCCGACTGTGCTCACAAGCGTGAATCTAGCTTCGACATCCAGAACTTTGTGACTTTTTTGTTGTTTCCAAAGTTGAGAAAGGCTTCGCTTAACATTCCTCAGCGTAGCCCACTTTGTTCAGGGCCTGGGAAGATTCCAGCCTTTGTTTCAGCACATGCCGCCTCTCTGCAACATGGTCGGAAAGCACAGTGTCACTATTCACCTGTCCACTGATGGCTAGCAGTTGAGAGTGTGTTGCTGGAAAAGCACAGCAGGTCAGGCAGCATCCGCGGAGCAGGAAAACCTTCGTGGAGAGAGGTGGAGAACTTCTTCAAGGTAGCCATCCTCGGAAGCGGCTTCACAGTAAGGTTGAAATGGATTCTGGGTAATCCAAGATGAAGGATGGGAAAAATTTCTGGCTGTAACAGTTGCTCCTTTTTTGAGGTATTTTAGGTTTTGGAGGTGCTTTCCCTGGGCTGTTTTCCCTGGAGCGTTGGAGGCTGAGGGGTGACCTTATAGAGGTTTATAAAATCATGAGGGGCATGGATAGGACAAATAGACAAAGTGGGTAAAAACAATGACTGCAGATGCCGGAAACCAGAATCTGGATTAGTGGTGCTGGAAAAGCACAGAAGTTCAGGCAGCATCCGAGGAGCAGGAAAATCGACGTTTTGGGCAAAAGCCCTTCATCAGGAATAGACAAAGTGTTTTCCCTGGGGTGGGGGAATCCAGAACTAGAGGGCATAGGTTTAGGGTGAGAGGGGAAAGATATAAAAGAAATCTACGGGGCAACTTTTTCACACAAAGGGTGGTACGTGTATAGAATGAGTTGCCAGAGGAAGTGGTGGAGGCTGGTACAATTGCAACATTTAAGAGGCATTTGGATGGGTAAATGAATAGGAAGGGTTTGGAGGGATATGGGCCGGGTGCTGGCAGGTGGGACTAGATTGGGTTGGGATGTCTAGTCGGCATAGATGGGTTGGACCGAAGGGTCTGTTTCCATGCTGTACATCTCTATCACTCTAAATCAACTAGGAGACAGTGAGGTCTGCAGATGCTGGAGATCAGAGTTCAGAGTGTGTTGCTGGAAAAGCACAGCAGGTCAGGCAGCATCCGAGGGGCAGGAAAATCTACTGTTCCAGCTTTTCCAGCAACAGACTCTCAGCGCTGATGGCTAGCAGCTCCACCTCACCACCATCTCTCCCCAACCTTCCAGCTTTGTGAAATTACCAAATCGCTCACGGGAGCAGAAAGATCCTCCAACTAAATATCAGGAAGCTTGAAGTCACTGTTTTCGGTCCCTGCTTCAAACACTTCACTATAACTTGCATTCCTGCCTCTGGTCAAGAGCTTTGAGATTAAGCCAGTCCCACAGTTGACACCAAGATGAGATTATGGCCTCAAAGACAACGACTTTCCATCTCCATAAATCCTTTGTTTCCCTTTTCGGATTCAGTGGTATATAAAGTGGATAGGGCAGTGCTTATATATTCTTCTATAGTTAGTGTTTCCTGGAATAGTTAGCTAGCCTGTCTTGTGAGGAGCACTACTCTGCATCAAGTGTGGCTGACCAAGATGTCCTGCATTTAGCTTCTGCTAAAAGAATAAATGAAGGATTTACAAGCTGATAATCAACTCATTTGTCTACAATATGGACACACCTTCAAACCTGGAACCTTTGGCTCAGAGAGAGGGATGCTACATCAAGGAGCTCTCCCAGCTTTCTAACACGATCTACACTGAATTTCAATTTTAATTGCACCACCATTGGTGGCCTTCAGTTGCTTGGGCTCTATACTTTGGAACACCTGTCGAGAGTGTGGTGCTGGAAAAACATAGCAGGTCAGGCAGCATCAGAGGAGCAGGAGAATCGACATTTCGGGCATAAGTCCTTCACCAGGAATCCAGTGGTGCATAAAGTGCAGAGTAGCGCTCCTCAAGAGACAGGCTAGCTAACTATTCCAGGAAATAATAACTTTCAAAGCAGATCCATGCACTGCCTAATCCACTTTATGTACCACTGGATTTCTGATGAAGGGCTCATGTCTGAAACGTCAATTCTCCTGCTCCTCGGATGCTGCCTGACCTGCTGTGCTTTTCCAGCGCCACACTCTTGACTCTGATCTCTAGCATCTGCAGTTCTCACTTTCCACTTTGGAACACCTGTCCTACACCTCTCTACCTCCTTTAAACCTATTTCTTTTGCCAAGCTACCAGTCGTCAGATCTAATATCTCTTTTTGTGACTCCTGGGAGGAGTCTTGTGGTGATTTAATATGTTAAGGGAGCTGTATAATTATAAGTTGCCGTTTCAGTAATGAATAGATTCTTTCTCCACTTGTTTCACTTCTGTTAGGCTCTTGTTTTGCTCATCGTGCACCACATTGCTCAGCCCACTCCCAGTGCTGCTCTGAGGTGACCCATTGGAACATTGACACAATGCCTCTCTCATAACGAACAAGAGTTTTGTGTGTTCTCTGCCTTCTGCCCTTGACCTGTTACCCTGCGCGCCTTCGCCATGTCAAGAGGTCATCATGTCAAAAGGCAACAGCAGCTTTCCTTCTTTGTTAAAAAGGCTCTGGTTAATCTCAACTCTTTACCTGCTCCTTAGCTGTGTGGTACACCTGGTTAAGTTAACCAGGGCCTTAGCCTCTGGAGATCAGATCTTGTTGCTGCTTCTTGTTGAGTTAAGAATTGGAGCTGGGGATTAAAGGCAGTACGATTACCCTCAGAGTCATTAGATTGTAGGAGGGGGAAAGTGGCTCTGATGGACAGAATCGGCCGGGTCCCGGAAGTTCAGTGATAGGAAGCGGGAAGGCAGCTTGACTGGCTGGGTTGGTGGTGTTGTAGAGTCCCATCACCTCCCCACCTCCACACCAGGATTCAGGTCTGAGCCCGAAGGCCCCATATGTGGACCTTTCTGTTCCTCTGACAGTTAAGGCCCTTCCCTGGTCAATGAAGGAGTACAGAAGGGCTGATTCTTGCCTGCAATGCAATCGGTCAGATGGGCCAG
Source organism: Chiloscyllium plagiosum (assembly GCF_004010195.1). NCBI lineage: Eukaryota > Metazoa > Chordata > Chondrichthyes > Orectolobiformes > Hemiscylliidae > Chiloscyllium > Chiloscyllium plagiosum. Next base: position 13,120,022 of record NC_057737.1, on the reverse strand, counting down.
GCAACAGTCAGGATTAGAGTGGTGCTGGAAAAGCACGGCAGGTCAGGCAGCATCCGAGGAGCAGGAAAATCGACATTTCGGGCAAAAGCTCTTAATTGGGAAGTTTTCATCAGGATTCCTGATGAAGGGCTTTTGCCCGATAGGCCGTTTTTCCTGCTCCTCAGATGCTGCCTGACGTGCTGTGCTTTTCCAGCACCACTCTAATCTTGACTCTGATCTCCAACATCTGCAGTCCTCACTTTCACCCTGGGACAGGCAAGAGGTAGCCAACCCAACTGGGGAACCAGTGCAGGCTGGCTGTCAGCTTGGGGTGGAGAGGGTCCCTTGATTGGCACCAACTTGTGCACAGTTCAGGGTGAGGGCAGAGTCTGGGAGGGGAGGGGATGGGCGGGGAGCTGGGGGGGAGGGGAACTGGA
>NC_057737.1:13065657-13119546 GCF_004010195.1 Chiloscyllium plagiosum | reverse complement strand
GGGGGAATAGGGAGGTGGAAGGACAAGGGGGAGGAGAGAATGGAGAGGGGAAGTGTGGAGGGGTAAGGAAGTGTGGAAGGAGGAGAGGAGGGCCGAGGGGAAAGGGGAAGGGGAAGAGGAGGGAGCTGGGTTGTTGATGACCAGCTGTTGTTAACCATTCCCATGCCCTTCCTTCTGGCCTCTTGACCCTCCTATCCTTGATGTCTCCCAACCTCAGAAATCAGCCCCATCACAGCCCCCCCCACCCTGCCCAAGGGCATTCACCAAGTGACACATTGAGCCTGGTGGTCTTGACTGTCCTTCCCACAGCACCAGCCTGGGCCTTTGCCATGGCACTGCTGAATGTGGGAGCTGCTGCTGTTTGATTGGGGCAGAACCTCTCGCTCTGGGGACTTGATTTCAGAGGAAGCCATAAGTGCCCTTTAAACTGCCTGATTCGGAGAAGGTAGGCCCTTCCTCAGATCACCTCCTGAGCAAACAAGCAAGAAACAAAAACAGAAGGTTCTGCCCTCTTTATCTGCTTCTCTCCACAGATGCTTTCATGCTAAATACTTCCAGAATTTTAACTTCATTTTTTTCTTAAATTACATAAAAACTCAATCAAGGTTGATTCAATTTTTTTCTCAAATCAGTATCCAATGACGACTGGCAATAAACATATATTGGTGGGATTTTAACATACACCTGGGTAAATCCTCACTATTCCGTGACCTACAGTTAACAAGCTTGCCATTATTCCCAGATCATATAATAACATTTGATCCAGGCTCCTCTGTGCTCCAGCTCCAAGCCCACCATCACAGTCGCAAGAAGCTGATTACTCTCACTGTCACGTTCACACTAGACTTGTTTGGGGAAGTGTTATGATGTAAACTACAAGACAATAATACTGTAATCATTTTTTTAGGATACAGTGACCTCTGCAGGAATGAACACACATTGCAGTTGTTAAAAAATGGCAGGAATGACTGGATCATTGCTTATTCGCCACTGACATTTGTATCTAGAGTTGTGAAATTTGCAGTCCCTTTGGACGTCAGTCGTTGCACTATAGGCTGAGACCAATAGATGGAGCTTGGTGTATTAACACCTTTCATTTATTTCAGTTTTTAAATTATAATATGGTAGTTATTCAGAAGCTGTGCATCACCTGGATTGGGATATCTGGTTGGCATGGACAGGTTGGACCGAAGGGTCTGTTTCCATGCTGTACATCTCTATGACTCTATGACACATATAGACAGAGTGGTTAAGAAGGAGAAAGTGAGGACTGCAGATGCTGGCGATCTGAGTCAAAAAGTGCGGCGCTGGGGCAGCATCTGAGGAACGTGAGAGTTGATGTTTCGAGCATAAGCTTTTTAACAGGAATTTGGTGTGGGTGGGGGGAGGGGAAAGAACAAAACTGGTGAAATTGACATTGATTCCATGTGGTTGGATGGTCCCAAGGCAGAAGATGAGGCATTCTTCCTCCAGGCTTGGATTTGGTGGTGGAGGAGGCCCAGAACTTGCATGTCCTTGGCGGAATGGGAGGGGGAGTTGAAGTAATTGGCCACAAGGCGGTGGAGTTGTTTAGTCTGTGTGCCAGAGATGTTCTCTAAAACATTCCGCAAGTTGGTGTCCTGTCTCCCCAATGTAGAGGAGACCACTTTGAGAGCAACGGACTCAATAGATGAGGTGTTTGGACATATAGGAAAATCTGCTCTACCCTCCTCTCTGACCTATCACCATCACCCCACCACCTTCATCCACCTGTAGCATTCCTAGCTACCTTCCCCTCAGCCCCACACCCTTCCCATTTATCTCTCAGCCCCCTTGGGCCCTACCTTCGACATTCCTGATGAAGACCTTATGTTTGAAACGTCGACTGTCCTGCACCTCAGATGCTGCCTAACCAGCTCTGCTTTTCCAGCGCCACACCTTTTGAGAAGGGTTAAGAATGTGTTTAGCACACTTGCCTTCATTGCTCAGACCTTTGAGTACAGGAGTTGGGACATCATGTTGAGGTTGTACAAGATGCTGGTGAGGCCTGTTGTGGAATGCTGTGTCCTGTTCTGGTTGCTCTATTATTATCATGATGCAGAGAGTTCAGAAAAGATTTACCAGGATATTTCTGGGTTGGGAATGTTTGAGTTATATGGAGAGGCTGGATTGGTTGGACTTTTTTCACTGGAGCAAAGGAGGTTGAGGGGTGACCTGAGAGAGATTTTCAAAATCATGAGGGATTTCAAAATCTTTTCACTAGGGTGGGGGATTTCAAGACTAGGGGCATTTTTTAAGGTGAGAGAAGAAAGATTTAAAAAGGACATGAGGGACAACTTTTTTACACCAACAGTGGTTTATGCGTGGAATGGACATCCAGAGGGAATGGTTGATACAGGTACAGTTTAAAAGACATTTGGATAAGTACATGAATAGGAAAGGTTTGGAGGGATATGTATCAAGGGCAGGCAGGTGGGACTAGTTCAGTTTGGGATTATGGTTGGCATGGGCCCATTGGACCAAAGGGTCAGTTTCCATGCTGTATGACTGTATGTCTGATGGGCTGAATGACCTACTTCTGTTCCTACATCTTATTGTCTTATTAAGGCTGAGATAGACAGATTTTTAATCAGTGACGGAATCGAGGGTTATGGGGAAAAGGCAGGAAAGTGGAGTTGCAGATTATTAGATCAGCCATGATCAGCATTGAAGAGCTGAACAGACTCAATGGGCTGAATGGCTTATTTCTGCTCCTATGCCTTATGGTTGTGGAAATGGTCTTGTTTACACATGTGCGAGTCTGAACCTCTGGTCCTTATAAGATAATCACTGATAAATCTACTAGGGAATTGACAGGAAATGCTCTTGCTCAGGATGTGGGGAAATGAGGTACAGACTAACACACGGAGTACTTGGAGGTGGACAACATTAACACATTTAAAGGGTAGCTGGATAAATGCAGGGTTGCATAAGACACAAACATCAACATAGTTAACTGTCCCATTTGTTAGAACCATATAATTTCTACAGTGTGGAAAAAAGGCCATTCAGCCCCTCCAAAGAGCAGACCACTAAGACCTACCCCATTCCTGTAACCCTGCATTTCCCATTGCGAATCCACCTAACCTGCACATCTTTGGACCGTAGGATGAAACCAGAGCAGCCGGAGGAAATCCTCCAGGGACACAGGGAGAACGTGCAAACTCCACATAGACAGATGCCCGAGGCTGGAATCAAACCCAGGTCCTTGACGCTGTGAGGCATCACTGAGCCACCATGCTAGCCCATACTTTGTTATGTTTGTGGGACCAGCCACTGACAACTAGTGGCTGGGGTAGAATACAGCCACCCATACTCCTTTTTACTTCTTTTTTTGCTTTTTTCAGCCTGTATAAATCCCCTTGAAGCATCTTTGCATCCTCCTCACTGAAATAACTCCACAGAGGCTGGTATCCCATCACCAAGTCACCCTTTATTTACACTTGGAGAATCCTTCACAGTGATCCAGCTCCCTCAAGCCAGCTCTCAGAGTGAGCAGAAACTCTGACACTCTCGTTTTTTAAAAAAAAATTAACCCCCTCACTACCGCCTAATTGCAGTAGTACTTATTTTTTCCCCAGCATCCATGGTGTGTGTGTGCAGGTGTGAGACACAGTGAGAAACACAGGTGTACGAATCTTTATTCAATTTCCACCACCAGGAAGAAAGGAAACACCTGGGTGGCCAGTGACAAGCAGTGCCCTTCACATCTAAGGACAATGCTGTGTGATCAGACAGTGACGGGGAGGGCAGGGATTAAATCAAAATAGAGTTGGATTGGGAAATAATGCACTCCACTCCCTGCGGCACCCACCTCTCCCTGAACAACTCCAGGGTGTTGGTGGACACCGCGTGCTCCTTCTCCAAGGACACCCGGGCTCTAACGTAACCGCGAAGAGGGGCAGGCAGTCGGCCCTAACGACCCCCTCCACGGCCCGCTGCCTTGACCTGTTGATGGCCAGTTTGGCCAGGCCCAGGAGCAGACCCACGAGGTGGTCTTCAGACCTGCCCTCACTCCTCCGTACCGGGTGCCAGAGATCAGGAGCGTGGGACTGAAGTACAACCAAAAGCAGAGGAGGAGGTTTTTAAGAAAATCAAAAAGGGAGTGCAAATGCCTACACCCAATATACACATGGTTCACGGACTCCACAGTGCCACAGAACAAACAGTTGGGCTGGGTGTCCGTGAACCACCGCAATCTGCGGTTGCAGGGGACCGCTGCATGCAGCACCCTCCACCCCAGATCCCCGAGAGAAAGGGGGAGGACTCCCACGTAGAGAGCCCTCCACTGGGGATCCCCACCGCCCGGTGGCAAATGGGCACGCTAAGGCGTGTCCGGACGGTGGATGAGGGAGAAGAGGTGGACGGTGTGCAGCAGCAGTCTATACAGGGCCCGCCTTTTTATGTCCTTAAAAGGGACATACTCCTTTTTACTCTGTGTCAAACAATCTGTTCAATTAACAGCAATAGAGGAGGAAACATAAATGCATCTTGACAAGGAGAGGCATTTGACTTAAGAAGAAAATGTAATTTATTGCATGATAGCAATAGGTGAAAGTAAACTTGTCCAGTTAGACATTATTACTGAGACCGACAGGAAGGCAGTGATTATTGTACAGTATAGTGTTATAGGTCTGAAGGTGTTAATGTTCATGTTACATTTGCTCCACCTATTCTACTGATTTTAGACACAGTCTATGCATGGAGATAAGTATTATTGTAGATTTTGGTGGGAACAGCTCTCTCTAGAGTCCTAGTAACTATGCTTGATATTCCTGTTATCTAAGAACAATGTATCTTTTGTAGATACTCTACAATAGTAAATCCTCAGCTATTAATCTGGCTTCCATGGAATTGTATGCATTTCCTCACAATTATGTTCAAGCCAATCTTTACTTTCAAACCAATGATACATCTTTGAGGAAGTATGTAAGCAGGTTACTTCAACAATCCAAGTTCATTGGACATCATTGCCTACCATGCATGTCTTTGATGAACGAGACATTTTCACATCCACAATCATGATACAAGAGGATTGCGACTTACTGACCACTTTCCTTGTCATAGATGGCTGCTTCTGACTGGTGCAGACCTGATCGGCTGAAGGGCCTTTTTCTGTGCTACAGACCTCTATGACTGTGGGACTATGTACTGAAAATGCAGACACTGGGAGAATGTGCCAACTTCATGCAGACAGATGCCCAAGGCCAGAATCAAACCCAGGTCCCTGACGCTGTGAGACACCACTGAGCCACTATGCCGGCCCATACTTTGTTGTGTTTGTGGAACCAACCACCGACAACTAGAGGCTCGGGCAGAGTATTGCCCCAGTAGTGAAAACAGCTTTTTGAAAGGATTGAAATGTTGCTCTTGTACTTGTGTGGGTTGTCATACAACGTCAAAGTCTGCTATATCAAGTTGTTTTACTGTCTGAACAACTTCAGTTACAGATTCATCAAGTTGCACTGCTCATTCTCGTTCTTATTATTAGCTTCTTATGACGAACATTGCTAACTTTTAACTTCTGAATCTTCTTCAGTGATTATAGGAATAGAAAACATTTTCACTAATCCTGTATAGTTCTTGTGTAGATATTGTTTAGCATTTTTCTTCCTGTTGACAGTATAAAACAATCCTCTTATATTAACATAGGTAATCTTAATGAGTCCTTTTATCTTTTTGGCTTCAGCTAATAGTCTAGGAAGCCCAACCAAAGCTTCTACAAGTCGACCCTTTGCCAATTGATTAACAAAAGTTTGATTCTGAACCAGTTGTTCTCTTGGAAGGCTGGTATGGACGCCATGGGCTGAATGACCTGCTTCCATGACGTAGGGATTCTATGAATTGGAACTGATTAAACTCCTGCTATTGCCAGGATATAGAGGTCAAGATGTATGTGCAGGCTCAAATGGCATTGAATGTAAATTACATGCATTTTTCAGTTCTGGAACCCCCTTAGTATTGCCATGCTATTTGAATCATACTTTCTCTCTTAAGTATTATTCCACCTGGAGCATGTAATTTCAATACTGTAGGCTGCAACTTCTGTTTCTTCAGACATGTATTTGATCAAATAGGATTGTGACACTCACCCCTATATGAAGGTTAAAATTACTGAGGTGTCCATTCACATAAACAAGTCATGTCAGACTTGAATCCATTGAATGATCAATTTCTCCTGGGAAAGTGTCTTTTTTAATGGTGGAGGAACTCTCATTAATGTTTTTGTATGAGTGAACATTTACTGCTGTGGAAGTGTCCTATTTCTGCACATTTGGAAGTGACCCATAATCTTATGGACATAGCATTATTTTATCTTAGCTGGGCACTGCCTGTGTTTGTGAGGCTTTTTTAGTTCAAAAGTACTGACAAGGATTGTACAGATCTGCTGCTTGGCATACTCTGAGTTGGCTTGTCTCATGCGTCTGTAGTGTGTTTACACCTTATAAAGTAGATAGGTTCTGTTCCTGGGGTACGGTTGTCCTTCTTCTCTTAAGATTTCTCTGGAAATCTTCATGGTTTTTGCTACCAGCAGGTGTGAATAGCTTGCTCCAAAGTCAAATCTTCTTTGTACTACAAAAAATCTGACTAAGACTCAATAATGTCAACACCAAGTTTGCCTCTTTTGAATTCTGATTTCAAAGTTCCATAGCCACAATTTTCAATTAATCTGTTGAGATTGTTAATGAAATTACTTACAAATTCTCTTGGGTGCTGAACTCTTCTGTCAAATCTTGCTTCTTCAAGATATTTATTTGTTTTCGGATTAATTATCAAAGGCTTTTAGAACCTTCTTTGATTCCTCAGTGACCAAAAACCTGTTGATCTCAGACTTTTATATATCCAATGACTGAATATCCCTAGCTTTTCAGGGTAGACACCACAAGATTCACAACTCTCTAAGGGAAGAAATTCATCTTCGCTGTACTAAATGGTTGACCTCTTATCCTGAGACTATTCCCTTTGCTTTAGATTCTTCAGCAAAGGGAAAACAGCTTTTCTGCATTTACCTGTCAAGCCCTCGGAGAACATTTTACGTTTTAATCAGTCTACCTCTCATTCTTCAAACTTTCACTTCTTTTATGGTCAGGGACATGAAAGAACCCAAGCTAGGCCTGGTTACAAATGATTACTAACTTTTGTTTCATAACTGTGCTTATGAGCGAGGAGATGTGAATGTTCATGAACTGATTAGAACTAAAGAGGAAATTCTCTTCCATTGTGAAGCCAATAGATTACAATTGGTTGTGTAAAAGCAGTTTGAATTGTTTGACTTGGCAATGGGCCTCCTTCACTGCCGCTCCCTCACCACCAGGCGCCTGGAGGAAGAACGCCTCATCTTACGCCTCGGAACACTTCAACCCCAGGGCATCAATGTGGGGCTCTCTGCCTTTATTCCTGATGAAGGGCTTTTGCCCGAAACGTCAATTTTACTGCTCCTCGGATGCTGCCTGAACTGCTGTGCTCTTCCAGCACCACTAATCCAGAATTCACACATTAAAGAAAAGTCTCATTTGCATAAAGGGGCAGTTTCGGCATTGCACTAAGGATAAAGTCATCCCTTTGTATATAAAGCTTGCTTGAGATCAATTGTAGCGTGTTCACAGAAGTGAGAATAGGAAGTTTTGTATTATTAAAAGTATACGCACCCAAATTACACTCTCAATCCTAGAATCCACAACTGCCCATGATATGGCATTGATTGTTAGTATAAGGAAAGTAGGCCAACAAGAACCTCAGGCTAACGAAACGAGAAAGGCACACTGTGCTCTCCAGCAAGATTAAGGTACCTCATTGATTTCCTTGAGACACTACTGTATAGAACCGAACTGCGTATGGAACTATATACACACAAAGACATTTTTTATGAATAAAGTATATTTTTGAAATTAAAAAAATCACGCAAAGGATGTTTTATTTTCTATGAATCCTTCACTGTTGTTAGAATTGTTACTGAGCAGAGGTCTGCATAGTCCAGAAACAAACTTAGCTTTTTCAGCCACATTTTGTATCTTGAAGAATTTGTTTGATACGCAGACAATTATTCCCATACTCTCCCTCCCTGTTTGCTAAATTTGCTATTCTTCTTCTTGCTGGTATCCATATCATATTGCATCGAATCTACTTTTCTCTGTAACTGTCAGCATTGCCTTCCACTTTATACTCTCTGGACAAGGGTAGCACTGGAACACAAAGCAAAATGCAATGGTGTGGAGTGAGACATTAAAGATATTAAAGCTGGAGATAACCTCAAATGTAAAGTAAGCAGCTGGCAGCTCGAAAGCATGGGGAGAGTGGGAGCAGGAAGATAAGACAAAGGCAGGAGCATGGGCAACTTGGAGGGGACCCAATATCAAACAAAAGGTAGAGAAATAAATTATGAGTTTAATCTGTTTTGGCAAACAATATGAAAGGAAACTGCAAGAGTTGCTATAGGTAAATGAAAGGAAAGAGAATTGTTAAAGTGAATGTGAGACTCTGAAAGGATATCATTGGGGAATTGATAATAGGGAACAGTGAAATGGCAGATATTTAAACCAATATTTTGCATTGGTCATCACGGTGGAAAATGCTATAAGCATCCCAAAGATAACAGATAAGCAAGGTACTATTGAGAAACAAGGTCTTTTAACAGTCTCTATCCAAATGGATAAAGTACTTGACAAACTAATGGGACGAAAGACAGACAAGTCACCAGGGCCTAGCGGCCTGCATTCAAGGGTATTAAATGAAGTGGCTGCAGAGATACTAGAGGCATTGGTTGAAATATTCCAGCTCACTGGATACAGGAAGGGTTCCAGCAGATTGAAAAACTGCTAATATATTCAAGAAATGAGGGTGACAGAAAGCAGAAAACTATATTCTGGATTAGTGGTGCTGGAAGAGCACAGCAGTTCAGGCAGCATCCGAGGAGCAGTAAAATCGATGTTTCGGCAAAAGCCATTCCTGATGAAGGACTTTTGCCTGAAACGTTGATTTTACTGCTCCTCGGATGCTGCCTGAACTGCTGTGCTCTTCCAGCACCACTAATCGAGAATCTGATTTCCAGCATCTGCAGTCATTGTTTTTACCTAGCAGAAAACTATAATCCAGTCAGCTTGACATCTTTTGTACGGCAAATACTAGAGTCCGTTATTAAGGAAGAAATTGAGGGACATTTAGAAAAGCTTTATGCAATCAAACAGAGTAAACATGGTTTTGTGAAAAAGAAGTTGTGTTTGACAAATTTGCTTAAGTTCATAGAGGATATAACAAGCAAACTTGATAACAGCCAGCTGATAAATGTTGTGTATTGGATTTTGAGAATGCATTTGATAAGTGCCACATGAAAGGCTATTGCAAATTATAGGAACTCACTGCATTGGGGGTAATGGATTATAGTGCGTGTGGATTGGTTAACACACAGAAGAGAGGGAGTCAGGATTAATGGGTCTTTTTCATTTTGGAAAGATATAACTAATGGGGTGCCACAGGGATCAGTCCTCGGCCTTGATTATTTACTATTCATATTCATGACTTGGAAAAGAGGGGAAAAGTGTAACTTAGACAAATTTGTTGATGATACAAAAAGGGTAAGTTGTGATGAGGACATAAGGAATCTGCAAGGGGGTATTGATTGGTGAATGTGAGGGCAAAACCTGACAGGTGAAGTTTAATATCGGGTAGTGTGAGATCAAACATCGTGATAGTAAATATCAAAAGGCAGACTATTATTAAAATGGAGGGAGACTCCAAAAAATGCAGCAAAGATGGATCGGAATATTCTTGTGAATGAAACACACAAAGTTAACATTAAATTGAAAATCTCTGCTTAGTGCCTAAGGTTACTGAGGATGGAGTTGAAAAATATTTCACTGATTTGAAATTTACCTGGCTAGGCAATGTGATAATAAGGAGGACTAGAGGGTTTGAGCTATAGGGAGAGGCTGAATAGGCTGGGACTGTTTTCCCTGGAGATCAGTGGCTGAGGGGTGACTTTATAGAGGTTTATAGAATCCTGAGGGTGTGGATAGGGTGAATAGCCAAGGTCCTTTCCCTGGGGTGGAGGAATTCAAAACCAGAGGGATTAGGTTTAAGGTGAGAGGGGAAAGTTTAAAAAGGACCTGAGGGGTAACATTTTCATGCATGCACTGGCAGAGGAAGTGGTGGAGGCTGGTACAATTACAACATTTAAAAGGCACTTGGATGGGTATATGAGTAGGAAGGGTTTGGAGGGATATGGGCCAAATGCTTGCAAATGGAACTAGGCCAGACTGGGATATCTGGCAGCATGGACAAGTTGGATCAAAGGGTCTGTTTCCTTGTTGTATGGCTCTGTGATTCTATGTGCAGTGGGTAGTTAAGAAGGCATATGGAATTTTGATTTACAATGTTAGAGGACTGAAGATTAAAAAGAAAAATGTCCTGATATAACTACTTTGGGGTGTTAGTGAGGCCGCACCTAGAGTGCTTTGTACAGCTATACAGTCTCTGTATTTAATAAAAGATGTAGTGGCATTGGAAGCAATTCAAAGAGATTACCAGGAAGATTCTTCAGATAATAGAGTTGACTTATCAAAAATAGATAAAAATATTAAATCTATATTCATTAGAGTTTAGAAGATTGAAGGTGATTTTATTGAAACATACAAGATCCTGAGGGACATAAATGGAAGTTGTTGGAAAAGCTCAGCAGGTCTGGCAGCAGCTGTGAGGAGAAATCAAAGTTAATGTTTCAAGTCCAGTAACCCTTCCTCAGTGGGGTTACTTGGCACGGTAGATGTTGAGAGGATATTTCTGTTAGTGGAGCAGTCACAAACTGGGTAAGTAGTTACATAACAAAGGGACAAAGCTGAGATGCGAAGGATTTTTTCTCCCAGAGGATGGTGAATATCTATCCCAGAGAGCTGTGGAGGTTAGATCACTGCCAGTAATGAGAGAGGAGGAAGAGAGATTTTCGTACAATCAAGGAGCTGAGGGCTATGAGGAATTGGCATGAAAGAGACGCTGAGGCCTGGGACGGATTATAGAGTTAAAAATCACACAACACCAGATTATAGTCCAACAGATTTATCTGGAGTGTACAAGCTTTCAGAGCTCTGCTCCTTCATCAGGTAGCTAGTGCTACATAGTTACCTGATGAAGGAGCAGCACTCCGAAAGCTAATACTTCCAAATAAACCTGTTGGACTATAAACTGGTGTTGTGTGATTTTTAACTCTATGATCCATCCCAGGCCTCAACGTCTCTTTCATGCAACTCCTCATAGCCCTCAGCTCCTTGATTGTATGAAAATCTCTCTTCATGGTATTGTGTGATTTTTAACTTTGTCTACCCCAGTCCAACACTGGCACCTCCACATCATTATAGAGTAGCAGGTTAGGAGTGAAGGGCTGAATAGAATACCTCTGCTACGTTTCATATGTCCCAATGCTTTAAAATGATGAAGTACTTGTCAGCATAAACAGAGAAACTACTTTATCAGGTTGAGAAGTCCAGAACAAAGTTTCATAAAATTAGAATCTTAAAATTCAAGGGATGTCACTTGGAGGAGCCATTTTCAGACTAAAGAGTGATGAAAACCTAGAATTCACTGCTTGAGAGGTCATTTCTCAAGACTTTGTTTTATTAGGTAAGGCTATCAAGAGGTATGCAGCAACAGAGACGAGATTCTGACCAATCACTGAAAGGACAGAATAGGTCAGAGGGATTGAATGGCCTGCTGTTGTAACTAAGTGTCTATAGAGTAGCTCATTGAATTCAGTAGCAGGAAAAAAACGGATATTATTTTCTTCCGACCAGCAGCTTTCCAGCCTGTGTTATTTACTGTTGTGATCCGAAGATAGGATATAATTACTGATGTCTTGGTTACTGCGGAGAGGTTTCTGACAATCAGTTAGTCAGCCTTTTGTTTTAAAAAGGCACAAGAATTAAAGTTGACATTGTTGCATAAACATAGCTGATACACAACTGGGAAGGCTCTGTATGTTTCCAACACTCTCAAATGACCTCAGTAACACAGTTGTGCAAGTCTTTCTTATCTAAATTTACTGATGACACAAAAACAGCAGGCCTGGTATTGTAAGACAGGATAGGATTAACTAATGTCCACATAGTGAGGGTGGCCCTTGATAGCAGTAATATTTGTATTTTAAGTTTAGTTTGAGAGAGAGAAGGGAGGGCCCTTCAAACATGAATAAGGCATGAAAGCAAGTGAGTGAAGAAAGAAAAAGGCATAAGACCAAAATGGTGAGAAATCGCTGAGCTCTGGGATGCAGTGGGATCTGGGTGTTTTGGTGCATGAAGCACAAAAGGTTAGTATGCAGTTACAGCAAGCAGCTAGGAATGTTATCATTCATTGTGCAGGGAATCAAATACAAAAGCGGGGGGTTCTGCTTCAGTTATAAGGCACATTGGTGAGACCATGTCTGGTATGCCTTTGTTCTGGACTTCTCAAACTCATAAAGTAGTTCCTCTGTTTATGCTGAGTATTGGTCTCCATTTTTAAGCAAGGATGTGACTGCATTGGAGGCATTTCAGGGAAGGTTTATACGTCTAATCCTTGAAGTGGGCAGTTTGGTAGTGGAAGCAGAATCTTTGAATATTTTTAAGGTACAGTTAGATAGATACTTGATAAGGGAGGGGGTTGATGCCCCTCAGGGGTAGACGCGAATGCAGAGTAACCATATCAGCCATTATTGTTCTGAATGGCAGAGAAGACTTGAGGGGCCAAGTGGCCTACTCTTACTTGTAGTTCCTGAAGAAGGGCTTATGCCCAAAACATTGATTCTCCTGCTCTTTGGATGCTGCCTGACCTGCTGCGCTTTTCCAGCAACACATTTTTCAGCTCTGATCTCCAGCATCTGCAGTCCTCACTTTCTCTTATTCCCTATCTCTATCCACCCTTACAGAGAGAGATGGCAGCTTCAGAGTACTGTCCATTACATACCTCACAGCAGAAACAGAACCACAGTATGAGTGCTAGCAAATTAAATTTCATTTATAATGCTTGCAGATTCCTGATTCGAGCCTGTCATTTTATTAGATTGCACAAGTTTAGCTTCCTGCCTTTGGATAAACTAACTTCCTGAATTTTATCAGTGGAGATAGGATACGTACAGTCGGACCTTATGGCTGAATTCCCATTCAGCATTAAGGAGTGCAGCTAATGCTTTTTTTCTATTCAGAGCCAAAACTATACTTGCATTAATTGATCAGACTTCTTCTATGACATAAAAATTGGAACCTGGAACAGGTAATCTCTCCATCTCAGTTTCCTCTATCCTGTCCCTTTGCAGATTAGCTCTTTTCTAAGTACCAGGAGACAATTGTTTGAAAGGCTTTTAAAGAATTTGCTTCTTTAAAAAAATTCAGCAGATTACCTTGCAAGTCTGAGGTGGATTACAATCAGATAATTTTAAGAGTAAGCATAATTATAGCTACCATACATACAGGCATATTTAAGATAGATTACATTATATACAGATAAACCTCAGACAAGGTTTAGGTAAAATTGTGATGCAGCATTTAGAGGAAATAACATAAAGATCCAACTGTAAATCATTCCTTAAATTGCAATGGAATAATTGCTGTCATTTAATAATCTAATATGACCATCACCATCCAAAGCACACACACTGAACAGTTCCCAGTATGAATAAAAACCCCAAACATCACACCAGATAGAGGTTTTATACAATCATTAGAAAGAAAACACAATAACAAGCACCATGAACTGATCTGAAGGCTGCAATTTCCTCTCAGTATTCTGAAGGCTAATCTGCTTGAGCTATACTCAGTGCTGGGTATCAACTCCACCCTTGGTTATATCGAAGCTGTAGAATCATTTCCAGATATTAAACTTAATGTTTCATTTTCTTAAAAAATAGAGCATTGTGTTACAATATAAGATGTATTTATGCAATTAAATATTGCTGAGTTTGAAGAGAAAACTATCAATCAATTCAACATGTTGTTTAACCCTTTAACAGCACCACCAATGCTGCAGCCACTGTAAGTGTGGAGTTCAATAAGCAAGTCCATCTCATTTGTGGTTCATTTTTTCTAAAAATGCTATAATGAGTAACCCCTCCTCCATTATCACCCCCTCCCCATTCTCTTGGATACTCGATAGAGGGCTGAAACATCTTTGTATAATCCATTGCACGAAAAGCATTTTTGAACAAGTCACCATTCAAACCTCTCAAATATGAATTTCCTACTAATCAAGATTTTGACTCATATTTTGATTTAATACTCAATTTATCAACAATCATTCATTTGCGTTTCACATAGCTCTTTCCCACTATTTCAAATACATTAAATCATTAAATCCCTTGTTGTCTTCATGTCTTCTATTTTACTGTTTCGCCCACTCTCACCCTCTCAATCTTCCTTGTGGTTTTCAGACATAACAGTGCATATTATACATATCATATGCCCCCAGCTCAAATGAATAGCTTCTTAGTAATTGTGCCGGAACCACTCATTCTCTCAAGAAAAATCATTACTTTTAGTTTTATTTCAAAATGACACAAGTATTTACTGCCTTACCTTCTGCGTTCTACAAAACACTTCAGATGGGGAAGGAACAGTCAGCAGTTGCCCAGAATGATGTCAGCACTTTGCTGATGCAGTTGCACAGTGACTGAGCTTTCCCGAGGTGGAGCTACACACAGTAAGGACTGTCTTGGTTTGTTTCACCAGTTTGCCAGGAACTGTTGCCCTCAGCTGCTTTTGAAAGCTCCACTCTCTCCAGGCACAGAGGCAGGCAAGTGTCAAAATCCACTGACCAATGAGTAAACAAGTTGAAGATGATCACGCCTGCTGAAATTCCCAGTTCCTGAGTTGCACTGGGATTTTCTCTTCATTAAAATAAACTTGATTGACAAGCGCTTCCTTTATTGAGTACAAAAGACCCAGGAGCCAAGATTTATAAGTAACATTGGGACAAGAATAACTCATTTAGGCCCTCAATCCTATTCTTCTATAGAGTGGGGATCATGGCTCTTTCTGTAGCTAACTTCATGTACCCATCTTAATATCAATCACACATTTTAAATTAACAATTGATCCAACGTTGACAATTTGTCATTTGTAGCAGAATTCCAAATGTTTATTTTACATCTAGAATGGTTTCTAATTGAATCACTGAAATGCCTGCTTTAATTTTTTTGAATATTCTTCCTATTCTTCCACCAGTGGAAATGATTTCTCTCTTTATGAGGCTTTTCAGAACTCCCAAATATCTTGAAAGTTTTCATCAAAGTTTCCCTCAATGTTTTAGGGAAGGTGACCCTAGTTTTTGTAATTTCTCCTTATAATTTCATTTTTGCAGTACAAATGTCATTCTGGTAATTCTTTCTTGCTCACCTTCTAAAGTCAATACATCCTTCATACACTATGGGATCCAGCTCTCAATACTCCAGGTGCAGTCTAACCAGGGCATTGTAGAAGCAAAACGTAATTTCTACCCTCGCATAATTTAGTCTTCTCAATATTGATATCACATTCCTCTAGCCATTTTAATTATTTTACCTAGTTGCTTATAACATTTTAAATTTCAGTGAGCAAGAGCCCCCAAATATCTTTCACTGTTTCCAGCTTTAGCCAATTTAGAGAATATTTTATTCTACTCCCAATGTGAACATATGGATTAGGAGTAGGCCACGCAGCCCAGGAAGCATGCTCCACCCTTCAATAAACTCATGCCTTATCCCCTTACTCCACTCTCCGACCTACCCCTGATAACATTTCACTCCTTTGTTTATCAATAATCTACCTGTACCTGCATACTAACCTTCTGCAACTCACTCACGAGGACACCCAGATCCCACTGCATCTCAGAGCTCTGCAATCTCTCGATATTTAGATAATATGCTCTTTTTGAATTCTTCCTGCTGGCAAGCACTCTGAACTTATGCATTTATTCAGTCAGCGAAGGTGGTATTGGGGAGACAAGATGGTGCCAGGTGTGCAGAGGGAGTTGTTTTCATGAATTGGGGTGGGGGCACGTCTCAGATCCGAGTCTGGGGCATAAAAGGGTAGGCAAAGTTTGGGGGGAGCGGGCATCATCGGTGTGTTGAGAGTCAGTTTAATAGCTCCAGAGGAGTTAGAGTGGGATTTTAATCTTCCAGCTTTCCCTCAGTAAATATGGGCTTAACTGCATAGCACCCCTGAAGAATCAGGGTGAAATGGATAGCTTTGGATGGTTGCAGGGATTTGCCGATCAGAATTTTCAACTTCATCAGCAATTCTCTTGGGGTTTGCTATTTTGGGATTTAGCAGGATCCAATGCATTGAAACAACTCTCTGATCTTTGGAAAATTTGGGTCACTGGAATATTATTTTTAATAATAATAGCTTCTAACATTTTCCCTGTGACATACATTAAGTGAGCTGACTTGTAGTTTCCTGATTTTGTCTGAATTGAAATCAATACATCACTGTGCTCACTAGCCACATTTCGTAAGACCTCGGGATGACATCCATCAGGACTCTGAGATTTGTCAGCCCTGGATTTATCAATTTGCTTCCTGAGTGATTGTAATTTTCTCGTGTTCCTCTCATTTCTTTTTGCTGTTTTTCAGCAATTTCTGGTAGGTCACCTGTACCCACTATAATGAAGATAACACAAAATACCTGTTCAATTCATCTGCCATCTCCTCATTTTTCGTTGTTACTTCCCCAGACTCACTTTCACATTCCTAATCATTTTACATTTCTACAGAACTTCTATTGTCTGTTGTTATAGTGGAATTTTACTCTTTTATGTCTGAGTGTGAGTTGCGTTGTGTTTTTGGAGGGCATTTTCCATGAGATCTGGTGAGATTTCTCAGTATCTCTTAACAAATGTGTCTCATCAATGATCTACCCCACTCCCATGGCTTCCCATATGTCTGATTCCAGCCCCATCTTACCATGCACCCTTCCTAAAACAACTCAAACGCAGCGGATATCGCAGAATGCATTGGCATCCCTTGCCTTTGTGCCAGCTTTAAAAGCTTGTTGTGTACCCAGACAAGTCTGTCATCTGGAGCTATGCTGCATTGTTCCTGACATTTGCCCCAGACATGGTAGACAGGGGGAAATTGTCACCCCCCCTTTATGGGTAGAGACCTGGAGCTCCTGCTTGATGAGGTGGAGTGGCAACCTCTTCCTCAGGAACAGCAAAAGTCAGACCATGCCACCTGGGTTCAAGCACTCTCAGTGTCTGGGGGAATAGCCCAGCAATGTAGGAAGAAGGTCAATGTCATTCGCTGCTTCACCAGTGTAAATGTTACCACCTTCTCTCTGATATCTCACACTCACTCTGTCTCTGCTACTGTACCCAAGGACTGTTAAGATTCAGGCTCTACCCCTCTCACTGTTTCCTGCAGCTCTCTCATTATCAGCCACCAACCCCTGACACCACTAACCCCACATGCTCTCTGTGCTGCCCACCCTCTCACTTGGGACACCTCCCCACCTGCACCAAGCTGCGCCAACCCACTTTCACCTCTCTAATACCTGTCGCTCTTTCATTCCAGGAGGAAAAACAGCCGCCAATAGGGTAGAAAGACTCAAGATGAGTGATGGACTGCCTGACACTCAGCTGCTGTGGTGACCATCCTAATTCTGACCAATCCATGGGGCTGGCTGACCGTATCCAAGCTCCTAGAATAGTATCAGAGGCTGCCCTTGACTTACTGAGTGGAAATTCTTTGGCCTCCCTTGACTTGACTGAGGCTTGCTTCAGCCCTTCGACCCTGTTGTACCAACCTGTAAAACCAATCTGAAGCCCATTTAACCTACACTATTCCAGCTTCATCCACATGTTTATCCAATGACCATTTAAATGCCCTTAATGTTGGTGAATCTACTACTGTTGCAGGCTGGGCATTCCATACCCTTACTACTCTCTGAGTAAAGAAACTATCTCTGACATCTGACCTACATCTATCACCCCTCAATTTAAAACTATGTCCCCTCATGCTAGCCATCACTATCCAATGAAAAAGGCTCTCACTGTCCAATCCTTTGATTATCTTGGATGTCTGTATTGAGTCACCTCTCAACCTTCTTCTCTCTAATGAAAACAGCCTCATGTCCCTCAGCCTTTTCTCATAAGACCTTCCTTCCATACCAGGCAACATCCTGGTAAATCCCCTTTGCACCCTTTCCAATGTTTCCACATCCTCCTAAAATGTGGCGACCAGATCTGTACGCAATACTCCAAATGTGGCCACACCAGAATTTTGTACAATCCCTCTGCCAATAAAAGCTAACAAACCGTATGCCTTCTTAACAAATCTATCAACCTGGGTGGCACCTTTCAGGGATCTCTTTACATGGACACCGAGATCTCTCTGCTCATCCACACTACCAAAAATCTTACTATTAGCCCAATAGTCTGTATTCCTGTTAATCCTTCCAAAGTGAATCACCTCACACATTTTCAAAATAAACTCCATTTGCCACCTCTCAGCCCAGCTCCACAGCTTTTCTATGTTCCTCTGTTACCTGCACTGATCTTAGTGTCATCTGCAAATTTATTAACCCATCCTTCTCCGCCCTCATCCAGGTCATTTATAAAAATGACAAACAGCAGTGGCCCCAAAACAGATCATTGTGGTACACCACTAGTAACTGAACTCCAGGGTGAACATTTCCCATTAATCACGACCCTCTGTCTTCTTTCAGCTAGCCAACCTCTGATCCAAATTTCTAAGTCACCCTCAATCCCATGCCTCCGTATTTTGTGCAATAGCCTACCGTGGGGAAACTTATCAAACGCTTCATTGAAATCCATGTACACCACATGAACTACTGAACCCTCACCCACCTGTTTGGTCACCTTCTCAAATAACTTAGTAAGGTTTGTGAGGCACGACCTACCCTTCACAAAACCGTCACCCTCAATCCCATGCCTCCGTATTTTGTGCAATAGCCTACCGTGGGGAAACTTATCAAACGCTTCATTGAAATCCATGTACACCACATCAACTACTGAACCCTCACCCACCTGTTTGGTCACCTTCTCAAATAACTTAGTAGGTTTGTGAGGCACGACCTACCCTTCACAAAACCGTGTTGACTATCCCTAATCAAATTATTCCTTCCTAGATTATTATTAAATCCTATATCTTGTAATCCTTTCCAACACTTTACCGACAACTGAAGTAAGGCTCACTGATCTATAATTACCAGAGTTGTCCCTACTCCCCTTCTTGAACAAGGGAACAACATTTCTATCTTCCAATCTCCTGGTACTATTCCTATAGACAATGACTGCATAAAGATCCAAGTCAAAGGTTCTGCAATCTCCTTCCTAGCTTTCTAGTGAATTCTCCAATAAATTCCAACCGGCACAGGGGACTTACCTATTTTCACACTTTCCAGAATTGCTTAAACCTCCTCCTTATGAACCTCAATCCCATCTCGTCTAATAGCCTATATCTCAGTGTTCTTCTCAACAACATTGTCATTATCCAGTGTGAATACTGATGAAAAATATTCATTTAGCGCCTCTCCTATCTCCTTGGACTCCACACACAACTTCCCACTACTGTCCTTGACTTGCCCTAATCTTACTCCAGTCATTCTTTTATTCTGTGCTGGAGAAACTCAGCAGGTCTGGCAGCATCCATGGAGAGAGAAATCAAGTTAACATTTTGAGTAAAAAAGTCAACTCTGTTTCTTCACAAAGTTGCTAGAATCATGGAGTTTTTCCAGCTCTTCCCATTTTTAATTTAGATTTCCAACATCAGCAGGATTTTGCTTTCACTGATTTACAAACGACTTAATTGTCCATCCCTATAAGAAACATAAGCTAAGAGTTTAATTCAAACCCATTCATCTCCCAGGTGATTGCTTACTGCAGCCATCCTGTTATCTCTCCCTTAAAGCTTGACCCCCTCCTTGATTCTCCATCCTCTCCCTAAACTATTCCAGATATTCAAACTTGACCAGGTTGGGTCTGGGATTCTGGTATCAAAGTCTGGTCAGTTTGAAAAGAAGCTTAAAGACAAGCTCCTTCTTGGCAGCTGAATCTCCACCCCCCTGAAGAAGGCAGAAACCTCTGAATAATACAAGATGGAAAGCCTGAGACACAGACCTTAGCATAACTACCACTTAAATTCTGACTGTCTTTGTGTAGGTACTGAAAGAAGAGTGTAGGTGTGCAAAGGACAAAAGGACCTTACTCAAGAACCAACAAGTTAAGCTGCCCTCTACCATTTTTAAAGGGACAAGTGCAACTGAATCTGATATCTGATCAAATCGAGGAATCAACTGCTTAACTGGATGGACCTCATACTCAGGAACAAACAGAGCCTTGTAATATTGCAGGCTGATAATAAGCATTTGATGTTGATTAATTTTGATTAATGTACATAAAGGGACAAGAAGGCACACACAATCTAAAGCTCAATGAGGTCAATTGATATCTCAGCGCAAACCTGACAGGAGCAAATGATAGTGATAATTACTTTATAACCATATATAAAGTTCATCCTCCATATAGAGTTGGGTCCAGTTATAAAAGGAATCTCTGTTGAATTAGGTGGTGGTGTATTATCCTTTGTAAAAGGAGTGCAATGTATTTGGATAGTGAGGGTGCATGTTTGATAGTTGAATTGTAAAACATTAACCATTATTATCTGCATATTGTATGGCAAACTTTCCAGCTTTGCAAAGCAACCCAGGTACTGCGCTATTGCTAATTTACAGGAATATCAGCTTAATCTCTAGTCTTCCCTCCTCAAAGGCAAAGACAATGGGATACAATACTTAGAGTACCAGCTCCTTTCCTGTAAATCGGCCTTTTAAAAAATTAATTATTGGGATATAAGTGTCAATGACCAGCATTTGTTACCCATTCCAAACTGACCTCGAGCCTCTTTCTTCAATTGCTGTAATCTAAGCAGTGTTGCAAATTCCAGGATTCTGACCCAGCAACACTGAAGGAGTGGTGACACAGTCCCACGTCAGGATTGTTTGCGGCCGGGTGATGATGGACCCATGTATCTGCTGCCCTTGCTCTTCTAGGTGGTAGAGGTCACAGTTTTGGAAGTTGGTATCGAAGGAGCCTTGGTTAGATGTTGCAGTGCATCTTGTAGATAGTACACATTGCTGTCACTGTACATCAGTTGTGGATGATGTGAATGTTGAGGCTGGAGGTTAGGGTGTTAAGCAAGCAAGCTGATTTGTCCTGGATTGTGCTGAGTTGAGGAATATTGCTGGAGCTGCGTTCATCCAAATAGTTGATGAGTATTCACACACACTCTTGACTTGTGCCTAGCAGATCGTGGGCAGGTCTTAAGGAATAAGAGGTGAATTTCTCACTTAGGAATTCCCAGTATTTCCCTGTTCTTGTGGCTACAGTATTTTTATGGGCTAATTCAGTCAGGTTCTAATCAATACTAACGCCCTGGATGTTGATGGTGAGGGATTCTCTGATGGTCGTGCTGTTGAATGTCAAGAGAAGATAGTATGACTCTCTCTCTGATTATTGTCTGGCATTTGTGTGTCTTAAAGGCTACTTGCCACTTATCAGCCCAAGTCTGGCTGCTGTCCTCAAACTGTTTGTGGAGTTGTGATTAGCAGTGAACAATACTATCAGCAGTGAATATCCCCATTTCCAGTCAGTCAGGTTCTAATCAATACTAACGGCCTGGATGTTGATGGTGAGGGATTCTCTGATGGTCGTGCTGTTGAATGTCAAGAGAAGATAGTATGACTCTCTCTCTGAAGGGCAGTGCTCATTTGTGTGTCTTAAAGGCTACTTGCCACTTATCTGCCCAAGTCTGGCTGCTGTCCTCAAACTGTTTGTGGAGTTGTGATTAGCAGCGAACAATACTATCAGCAGTGAATAACCCCATTTCCAGCCTTGCGTAAGTCTCAGCATTGAGTGTCTGAAGGCGAAAGTGAGTACTGCGAATGCTGGAGATTAGAGTCGAGAGTGTGGTGCTGGAAAGGTACAACAGGTCAGGCAGCATCTGAGGGGCAGGAAAATCGATGTTTTGGCCAAAAGCCCTTCATCAGAAATGAGGCCTGAGGAATTGCGTGTCTGAAGCCCATCTCGCCACAGTGCATCAGAGCAAGTTTGATGCTTGATCTCCCCAAATATCTTACACAAATCATAGTGTGCGAGAGACTTAATTGGAACAGCAATCAACATTTGGAGTAATGATGGGTTTTATTTCCAAACTCCATTGCAATAGAAAACTGTCACCAATTTATACTGTCCTCTGTGTTCCAAATTGAAATCAATTAAATCGTTACAGACTAGTCTTTAAGCATAAAGCTTTGAATGGGTGCCAGCCGTCGTGTCCTAACTTCTGAGCCAGAAGGCCCAGGTTCTAGTCCCACCTGCCCTAAATATGTTTCACAACATGTCTGGTGACTGATAAAATAACCAAGCTTCATTTAACTTGATACACCTTTTTTAAATTCACTCATGCAACAGGGGGGGTCGCTGGCTGGGCCAAATTGGATTGCCCATCCCTAGTTGCCTTTGAGAAGGTGGTGGTGAGCTGCTTTCTTGAACCACCACTGTCCACATACTGTATTTGGACTCTCAATACCATGAAGGAAGGAACATCAGGATTTTGACCAAACAACTGTGAAGGTATGGCAACATATTTCCAAGTCAGTTAGGTGAGTGGCTTGGAGGGGAACTTGCAAGTGGTGGCGTTGCCATGTATCTGCTGCCCTTGTCCTTTTAGCTGGAAGTGGTTGTGAGTTTGGAAGGGGTTGTCATAGGACCTTTCATGAATTTCTCCATTTTGTAGATGGTAAACACCGCTCCTACTGAGCATTGGTGATAAAGAGAGTGAATGTTTATGGATGTTGTGCCAATTAAATGGTCTGCTTTGTTCTGGATAGTGTCAAGATTTGTGGGTGTTATTGGAGCTGCACCAATTCAGCCAACTGGGAGTATTCCATCAGACTCCTGACTTGTGGGTGGACAGGCTTTGGGGAGTTAGGAGGTGAGTTACTCACAGCAGGATTCCTAGCCACTGTGAATGGTTTAATGTTTTTCTTAACCACCAGATACGAGTGAATTTAATTAAAACAAATGGCTCTATGCACTGATATTACAATTAAGATTGGTTCTATCACCCTTTGCCAGAAAGATTTATTTCTTTGTTCTTGTTACTTATCTACTTTGTGTTTTGGTCCCAACTGAATTAGATCCTGTACTTTTTTATTTTATTGTTCTGACTCACAATTTTGTTTAGCCTGAAGGCTGCAGTCTTATTAGAAACTGCTGCATCAATATGGAGTAAATAATTTTTTTTTCAGTAATTGCATACGCCCTTCTATCTCATTTAGGCACCCAGAGAAATTCTCACAGCTCTTCCCCATGGCTTTTCACAATTAAATTGGATCTCTACAGAGGAAGGGGATCAGGCTTGCACCTCAGGGAATTGCCTGATCCAGCACAATCCTGCCTTCTCTCTCGGGGAACTTTTCAAGGTCAGAAATTCCTGACGGAATTGCAGAATTCCTCCTCCTGATCGAAGCCTGCTTCAATTCCCAGGAGCTAATACACAGCAGAGTTCTTTGCAACTACCATTTTCAATTAGAAAGGGGGGGGGGGGGGGGGCTGGAAATGTGAGGCAGTGTTACTGCAGGAGGCCGCTTCACAAAAAAAAAACACAAAATAAATTGTTGGAAATTTCCCCAACTGACAACAGAATTAATAGAATGTTATCATTCATTCAGCTCATCGGTTCTGTACTGAGCTCTCCTCTGCCTATACAAACCATCCACTCTAATCTCATTTTCCTGCTTGCTCCTTATGTATTAGTCAACATTGTTCATGATTTGAATTCTAATCTGTGTTCAACATTGTTTTCTGATGGGGAAATTCCACAATATAATTATCCTATGATTGAGAGGATTTTTTTATTTAATCACTTCTTTCATTTTTTGATTACCTTAAATGAAGATATAAAATTTTGAATACACGCACAAACAAATTCAAGAACAGCTTCTTCCCTGCTGTTAACAGATTTTTGAATGGACCTCTCAAATATTAATTCTGATCTCTCTCTCTCTCTCCATCTTTACTGTGGCTGCAACGCTGTATACTGCACTCGGTTCTGCTACCCTGATGCCCTTTCTGTAGTATGATCTGCCTGTAAAATATTCAAAATAGTACTTTTCACTGTATCACAGCACACATGACAATAATATATCAGTCACCTCTCTGATGTGTGAAAACAATCCCATTTATAACCATCATTATCTTGATAATCTTCATTGGGTTATATCATAATCTTCTCACCACTAGTTAAAAGTAAGATGCTGAAATGATAGTGGATCTTTCATTCATGATATCTTGGAATAATACATTGGTGAAAGATAGGCTTTGGACTCTGATTCCTGTGCAGCTTCTTTCACAATTAACTGGACTCCCAGTTTTTTTCTCAAGGCCATACAAACATTTCCATTTATCCTTTCAAATAGCCAATGTTTTCTATATGCAATTATGAAAGAGATATTAAATTCCCCTTTGAAAGTTATTATTGATTTTTTTCCCTCTGCTCTTTCAGGCAGTGCATTCCAATTCACAACAACACACTGCAGAAAAAATAACTCTCCTCAGCTCACATCCAATTTTTTGTCAATTATTTATTCCACGTTTCTTCCACTGGAACCAGTTTCTTCCCATTAACTTTATCAAAACTCTTCATAATTTTGAACAGTCCTATGGAGCTATGAATACTGTGAGGATTGAGGGATCTGAGGATAATGTGGGACAATGTAGATGAGCTGGAAGATCAGCCATGGTCTTAATGAATTGCAGAGCAGGCTCAAGGAGATGGCTGACCTCTTCCTGCCTCCATTTCATATCTAAGACGACAACTCCAGGGCTAGGAGAAAGTGACAACTGCAGATGCTGGAGAGTCAGAGTCGAAAGGTGTGGTGCTGGAAAAGCACAGCAGTTCAGACAGTATCTGAGGAGCAGGACAGTTGACGTTTCGGGCATAAGCCCTTCATCGGGAGTGTGGAGGGGGAGGGGGAGGCAGCTGGGAAGGTGAGAGGTGGATGCAGTTGCTTGTGAAGTCAATGTTGATGATGTGTGATTGGGGGGGGGGGGGGGGGGTAGGGTTGGGGGGAGTGGGGGGGAGAGGGGTAGGTGGTCCCAAGGTGGAAGATGAGATGTTCTCCCCATGTAACTGAAGTCCTCTAACCTTGGTACTGTGGTAGTAAATTTACTCTGTACCTACTCTAAGGTTTCATGATTCTATTCACTTTATTTTGTGCCTATTCCAATACTTATATCCTTCCCATAATAAGATGTCTAGACACAATACTCTAACAGTGGTGTGAGTCAGGTTCAACATTACCTCTTGGTTTTGCCTCCCTAAGTCCAAACTCCATTGAAAAGTGACAGCCATAACCAGGTCCAATTGTATTGGACTTTTAATAACCCATTTCCATACTTGCCAAAAGTCCGTACGCTTTTCCAGTTCAGGGAGCATTTTTTTTTGCATGTTTGTACCTGAACTGCACTTGACACCTTACTACGGACCTTGTCCATATCCTTCCAAATCCATCCATTTGTCAAACTGAGGAGCTGGTGTATGGGAGAACGATTCACATTTTTGGACCATTGGAATTTCTTCTGGGGTAGAAGTGACCTGTACAAAAAGGATGGATTACACCTGAATTGGAAAGAATTAACATACTGGCAGGGAGGTTTGCTAGAACTGCTTGTGAAGATTTAAATTAGTAAGATGGGGGAAGAGCTGGAATGGGATCCAGGGAGATAGTGAAGAAAGAGATCAATCTGAGACTGGTATAGTTGGGGAAAGGAGAGAGTCAAACAGTCAGGGCAGACAGGGACAAAGCAGAGAACAAGGAAGGACTGATTAATAAAAGTGCACTTATTTCATTTCAATAGGCCGAACAGGGAAGGCAGATGAATTCAAGGCATGGTTAGGAACATGGGACTGGGATATCATACCAATTACAGAAACTTGATTCAGGGATGGACAGGACTGGCATCTTAGGATACAAATGCTACAGGGAGGACAGAAAGGGAGGCAAGAGAGAAGTGGGAGGGGGAGGCATTTTTGATAAGGGATAACATTACAGATGAACTGAGGGAGGATATTCCCGGAAATATATCCAGGGAAGTTATTTGGGTGGAACTGAGAAATAAGAAAGGGATGATCACCTTATTGGGATTGTAATAGTTCGAGGGAAATTGAGAAACAAATTTAAGAAGGTCTCAGTTATCTGTAAGAATAATAAGGGGGTTATGATAGGGGATTTTAACTTTTCAAACATAGACTGGGACTGTCATAGTGTTAAGGGTTTAGATGGAGAAGAATTTGTTAAGTGTGTACAAGAAAATTTTCTGATTCAGTATGTGGATGTACCTACTAGAGAAGGTGCAAAACATGACCTACTCTTGGGAAATAAGTCGGGGCAGGTGACTGAGGTGTCAGTGGAGGAGCACTTTGGCCAGTGACCATAATTCAATTAGTTTTAACATAGTGGTGGAAAAGGATAGACCAGATCTAAAAGTTGAAATTCTAAATGGGACAAAGTCAAAGATCACACAACACCAGGTTATAGTCCAACAGATTTATTTGGAGGCACTAGCTTTCGGCGCACTGCTCCTTCATCAGGTAGCTGTGGGCCATACTCCACAACCACCTGAGGAAGGAGCAGTACTCCGAAAGCTAGTGCTTCCAAATAAATCTGTGGAACTATAACCTGGTGTCATGTGATTTTTAACTTTGTACACGCCAGTCCAACACTGGCACCTCCAAATCAAATTCTAAATTGGAGGAAGGCTAATTTTTGACAGTATTAGGCAAGAACTTTCAAAAGCTGATTGGGGGCAGAAATTCTCAGATAAAGGGACGGCTGGAAAATGGGAAGCCTTCAGCAATGAGATAACGAGAGCCCTGAGACAGTATATTCCTGTTAGGGTGAAAGGAAAGGCTGGTAGGTGCAGGGAATGCTGGATGACTAAAGAACTTGAGGGTTTGGTTAAGAAAAAGAAGGAAGCATATGTTAGGTATAGACAGGATAGATCGAGTGAATCCTTAGAAGAATATAAAGGCAGTAGGAGTATACTTAAGAGGGAAAACAGGAGGGCAAAAAGGGGACATGACATAGCTTTGGCAAATAAGTTTAAGGAAATACAAATACATTAAGGATAAAAGGGTAACAAAGGAGAGAATAGGGCCCCTCAAAGATCAGCAGCCTTTGTGTGAAGCCACAGGATATCAGGGAGATACTAAATGAGTATTTTGTATCAGTGTTGACTATGGAAAAGGACATGGAGGATATAGACTGTAGGGAAAGAGATGGTGACATCTTCAAAAATGTCCATATTACAGAGGAGGAAGTGGTGGATGTCTTGAAATGCATAAAAGTGATAAATCCCCAGGATCTTATCAGGTGTACCCTAGAACTCTGTGGGAAGCTGGGGAAGTGATTGCTGGGCCTCGTGCTGAGATAGTTGTACCATTGGTAGTGAGGTGCCAGAGACAGGAGGTTGGCTAACGTGGTAAGGGTGGTAAGAAGGGTGGTAAGGACAAGCCAGGGAACTATAGACGGATGAGCCTGACCTCAGTGGTGGGCAAGTTGTTGGAGAGAATCATGAGGGACAGGATGTAAAGTATTTGGAAAGGCAAGGACTGATTAGGAATAGTCAACATGGCTTTGTGCGTGGGAAATCACGTTTCACAAACTTGATTAAGTTTTTTGAAAAATTAACAAAGAGGATTGTTGAGGGCAAAGCAGTAGATGTGATCTATATGGACTTCAGTAATGCATTTGACAATGTTCCCATGGGACACTGGTTAGCAAGAATAGATCACATGGAATACAGGGAGAAGTAACCATTTGGAGACAGAACTGGCTTGAAGGTAGAAAACAGAGGGTGGTAGTAGAAAGTTGTTTCTCAGACTGGAGGCCTGTGACCAGTGGAGTGCCACAAGGATCGGTGCTGGATCTCTACTTTTTGTCATTTACATAAATGAGCATATGCGAGCATAAGAGGTACAGTTGGTAAGTTTGCAGATGACACCAAAATTGGAGGTGTAGTGGACAGTGAAGAGGGTTACCTCAAATTATAACAGGATCTTGACCAGATGGGCCAATGGGCTGAGAAGTGGCAGATGGAGTTTAATTCAGATAAATGCAAGGTGCTGCATTTTGGGAAAGCAAAACTTAGCAGGACTTATACAGTTAATGGTAAGGTTTTAGGGAGTGTTGCTAAACAAAGAGACCTTGGAATGCAGGTTCATAGCTCCTTGAAAGTAGAGTCGCAGGTAGATAATATAGTGAAGAAAGCATTTGGTATGCTTTCCTTTATTGGTCAGAGTATTGAGTACAAAGGTTGGGAGGTCATGTTGCAGCTGTACAGGACATTGGTTAGGCCACTTTTGGAATATTACATGCAATTCTGGTCTTTGTCCTATTGGAAGAATGTTATGAAACTTGAAAGGGTTCAGAAAAGATTTACAAGAATGTTGTCAGGGTTGAGGATTTGATCTATAGGGAGAAGTTGAACAGGCTGGGGCTGTTTTCCCTGGAGCATCGAAGGCTGAGGGGTGACCTTATAAAATTGTGAGGGTATGGATAGGGTAAAAAGACAAGGTCTTTTCCCTGTGGTGGGGGAGTCCAGAACTAAAGGGCATAGGTTTAGGGTGAGAGGGGAAAGATATAAAAGTGACCTAAGGGGCAACTTTTTCATGCAGAGGGTGGTACGTGTATGGAATGAGCTGCCAGAAGAAGTGGTGGAGGCTGGTACAATTGCAACATTTAAAAGGCATCTGGATGAGTATATGAATAGGAAGGCATTAGAGGGATATGGGCTGGGTGCTAGCAAGTGTGATTAGATTGGGTTGGGATATCTGGTCAGCATGGACGAGTTGGACCGAAGGGTCTGTTTCTGTGCTATACATCTCAATGACTCTTTGACTCTAATCAGGCAACAGTCGCCTTGCTGCCTCACAATAAACTGACACTTCAGCCCAACCACAGTTAGAATAAAATGGTAGCCTGGAAACCTGTGGTACTGATTTAGTTCTGCCACAAACCACATTGCCTCTGGGGACAGATTAAACCATTTTGTGAGCTACATTTGCTGCCCTGGAAACATACATTAGTACATTTATAATAATGCTTCATAGAGAGATGAGACTCGATATAAATGATGTAAATGCCAATTCTGTGCACCCTGTGTCACTTTCCCATGTGTCACTGAAGAATTTATTGACAATCTTTCTTCAGAGTGTCTGATGTGAAGTAAAAATGCTGTGGCTGACTTTTCAATCACTCTTAATACGATTAAAATAAGAAGTAAAGTTTCTGAAAATTCTGCAATGCAGAATGGGGATCATTCAACCCAGTAACTGCGTGTTTTAGACTGGGAGCCTGTCCAACCAGGAGTGGTATACTGCAGGCAAACAGCTCAGGATTTTCTGTACGTTATTGAGGGTTGAATGTTGGCCTGGATATCAGAATAATTCCTTGAACTTCTTTGAATATGGTTTGTGGAGATGGTCAACAGGCAGGCAAAACTTCAGTTTGTGTCGTAGCCAAAAGACAGCACCTCTGACAATGCAACACTTCTCAGATACTGCACTGGAGTGATAGCTTGGATTGTGTGCTTGAACTTTAGTGGAACCTAGTCATACTGGGTACACAAACAGGTTTTGCCTTTTCTTCCCTTGTGCTGAATCAGGAAATATTCACTTTCATCAGCATTGCGAAGCTCCAAACTCCAGCTGTGGTTCCACCCTGATACATTCCCCCTTCCAAGCTGGCTGCTGTCAAATTGTGTTCTTGGAAAAATTGTCAAAAAGCCAGAAATGAACTTGGCAACAAGCTCTGTCAAACAAGTGTCATACTGTGAGATCCTGACAGCCTGTTGAGCAGTTTTATGAGGATTCATCATCACGTCAATCAATAACACAGCCAGAATCACATCAACAGCCTGCCTTAAGAGAGGATGTATCACTGCCATCTGCAATTTGGGAAGGCAAGGCTGCACTGTTAGAAATTCTACAGGGAACTGAAGCTTTGCTAATGCACCAGGGCAGCCTCTAGTTAAAGGCTACACGCTGACAGCTTGCTGTGAATCTGAAAGGACAATCGTGTGTTTGAGTACCATCTTGTCAAAAGTCCATTGTAAACGTAACTGGGCAGCTCCTGGTTGAGGGCTTTTCTCTCAATAAGGGAGAGTAAATATAAGAGGACACTCTACAGCATCTTGCTGAACGGAGAACAGAGTGTTGGGGGGGGGAGGGGAAATCAACTGGCAAGTGAAAAAAAATTAACACATACTGTGGCAGTCAGAGACAGAGTAAGAAAATGCTGGAGAAAGAAACAGAAAGTAAAAAGAGAAAAGGAAAGCCAGCAATGAAGAAACAGACAGTGAACTCATTCTCACTTTACTGTTGTGTGATGGAATAGTCTCTATTTCTCTAATAATGACCTTCCCTCCATCAAAAGTTCAGAAGTGGGAATGTTTACTGGTGACTGCACAACATTCAGCACCACTCCCAACGCCTCAGACACTGAAGCAGTTCACATCCAAATGCAGCAAGATCTTGACACCATGCAGGCTTGGGCTGATAAGTGGCAATTAACATTTGTTACACAAATGTCAGGCAATGAACATCTCAAAGAAGAGAGAATGTACCACCTTTCAATGGCATTCAGTGGCATTATTATTTCTGAATCCCCCTTTATCAATATTCTAAGGGTCGACCAGAAACTGAACTGGACTCGCCATATAAAGACATCATCTATAAGTCAGGAGTGGAATGGAGTACTCCCACTTGTCTGGATGAGAGCGGCTCGAATAACACTCAAGCTTGACAGCATCCAGGACAAATGATTTGACTGATGACACATCCACTCTCTCCACCACTAATGCTCAGTGCCAGCAGTGTGTACCACCAACAAGATGCACAGTAGACATTTAGCAAGGCCCCTTGGATAGCACGCTCAAAACCCATGATCACCACCATTCAGGAGGACAAGAACAGAAGATACATGGGAGCGGATAGAGGGGAAGGCAAGCTCCCCTCCAAACCACTTACCACCCTGAGTGGGAAATTCCAATCATACTGGGTCAATGTACAACAATGGTTTGGAGTTGGGTACCAAATGTAATATTTCCAAATTTGTGAACAATACAAAACTAAGTAGGAATTTGTGCTGTAAGGAAGATATAAAGTAATTTAGAAGAATTTGGACAAGCTGATTGAATGGACAAGATCATGACAGATAGAGTATAATATGGAAAAATATGAGGTTATCTACTTTGGTAGGAGAAACAGATGTGCAGAGTCTTTCTTAAATGGTAAGAGGTTGGAAAGTTTGGATGTGTAAACTGACCAAGATGACCTTGTCACTGAAGGCTAACATGCAGGTGCAGCAAGCTATTAAGAATATTAGTCTTTATTGCAGGAGAATTCGGATACGCAGGATGAGTAATTAGGTCTTGTTTCAATTGTATAGGAGCTTGGTTAGACCACACCTGAAGATCTATGTAGAGATAGAGGGAGTGCCTTGAAGGTTCATCATCCTTGTTCCTGGGATGGTGGGACTGACCTGTGAACAGAGATTGGGCAAACTGGGCCTCTAGATTTTTGAAAAATGTGAGCGGTGATCTAATTAAGCTTATAAAATACTTAAAGGAACAATCGAGTAGATGTAACACCCTTAGTTGTTTCATCTAGAACTAGGGACACAAAGTAAAAATATTGGGGTTGCCACTTAGGTCTGAAGTGAACAATCAAAGTTTCACTCAGACAGTCTTGAATCTTTGGAATTCTTAAACAACAAAGGGCAGATGAGGCTCAGTCTAGAATATGTTAAAGATAGAAATCGATCGAGTTATGGTTTCCATGGTAGACAGTTATAGAGATGGGTGGCATTGACATGTTGGAACAGCCATTACTCTATAGAATGGCAGAGCAGGCCTGAATGGCCCATTCCTATTTCTCTGATCATATCAGCACCCCTTCAATACACCCTCCACCATCTTTATCTAGTCGCAGTGGTCAGTTGCACTTACAAGTTGCACTGCAGCAACTCAGCAACATTCTTTCAAAAACACCTCCCAAACATCCTCCTCCCGTACCTAAGAAAGCCAAGGCTGGCAGCTGCATGGCTACACTACCATCAAGATTCCCTCCAAGCCTTACCATACACCACACAGCCCTGAAACTGCATTGCCAGTTCCTTCACTGCAGCTGAGTCAACATCCTGGAATCTCCTTCATAGCAGCACTGTGGGTATATTTACATTATATGGACTGCAATGGTTCAAGAAGGTAGCTCATCACTGCTTTATCAAGGGATAGGCAATATGTACCTGCCTAGCCAGTGATGTCTATATCCTGTGAATGAATTACTAACATGCAGCTTGGGATGCTGGGGAGATAATAAGGATTGTAGAGTTGACCTGAACTACTCTTATGATTACATACATGTCCATCAATTAATGGAATTCCATGGAAATGATGAGCACCATGTAATAACAGCTCTCTGCTTGACAGGTTGAAACACATCCAGAAATTGACCTGTTGGTCTCTGTGATGAAACTGACGATTTCAACAAACCAAGCACTCAACCTTCAAAGTGTGATCCATTCTGGATCCAGGCTAGCAGAAGGCATTAAGGAGTATGGAGACAGAGCAGGAATGTGCTGTTAAAATAGAGGATCATTCATGACAACAATTAAATAGCAGAGCAGGGCTGAATGGCCTTCTCATGCTTCTGGTTTCTATGTGCAACTTGGAAGCCTGTAAGTAGCCAAAGTAACTGGGAAAAGCCTTGAGCTTTTGACAGGGAACAGCTGGTTTGTGAGCCTTGGGGAAAGAGTCTCATTTGGTGAACGTGCGGAAACTTGTCTGTTCTTCGCAAGGAAGAGCTCAGTTTCAAGCGTGCTTTCTGCCTTAAGAAAGGGAGTGTGACTCAGAGGTCAGGAAAATAGTCAAGGAAGAGAAGTAGAAAGTATGTCATGGAAATGTTAGGATTTTAACATTATTCTTCCAAGGCTAGTCTTTCTCTTTTATGTGGATGGACAAAACAGGCAGTTTTGCAGAAATATTACAGGTAGAAAATCTGGGCATAAACGATTCAAATTCTGTGGATAAAGAATCCAAACTATAAAGGGGTAGAACCAGTTGTCTTTCTAATTCTATTTCGGTTTTTGGTGATGATATCATGTTGTTGACAATCATGGTGAACTCCAGTGCAATAGCCGGTCAGTTGGACCTAGGGTTTTTTGCCCGAGTTAGAAATTATTTTCTTTTGAGTCCTTTAATGCTAGGGTTTTCTTTTACTCACCAAGATCGAAGGAGAGATCTGTCTTGGCTTCTAACTTTTGGAGGTTTGCGTGCAACTATCCCTCAGGTGTTGACAAACTGCTAGTTAAAACAAATCCAAAGGCTGTTTCCAGGCAATGTATCTTGAAGCCAAGGACACTTGGTGCCAACTAATCTCATAAAAGTATCAAATTCAGTTTCTCCAAAAGTTATATGCCAATTAACCAATAAGTGAACACCACACTGCCCCACTTTTCTGTGAACTGTTAAAGAACGGTGATATTCCAACCTTCTATTTTCCAGTTTATATTTCCAAATAAAATAAACTTAGTCCTTTCAGAGGGGGCATAAGTGAATTCAAGTGGGGTCAGGGGAAAAGGTTTGTTTTTATGCCAGTTCACCAGCATGAGATCACAGAGATTCTGGTACAAGGTCTTTTGATAGGGTGTCATTCAGGGGAACATTGAAGAGGTTGTACACTGAGATGCCACGTGTGTGGGCTGGCCTCCATCACAGTGTCCAGGGACATAGAGGACCTCAGCTCCAACTGGTAGAGGACATCGCGCAGAGTTGGCCCTCTCCCCAAACTCTGCCTCATCATAGGATTGTGTTGTAGACCCAGAAGCACCTCCACTGCTGCCCCCACTTGCAGCCTTTATGATTCACCAGATCCTCCATCGATGAGGAAGTGGAAACTTACCCTGCTAAATCCAGCAACTCACCAAAGCACCTCTAAAAGCGTTCCATAGTATTTAGAGTCAATGAGTCATAGTGTCATTCATCACAGAAACAGACCCTTTGTTCCAATTTGTCTGTGCCGACAAGACATTCCAATCTGACCCAGTCCCATTTGTCAGCATTAAGCCCATATCCGTCTAAACCCTTTCTGTTCATATACCCATCCAGATGCCTTTGAAATGTTGTAATTGTACGATTTTCTGGCATACTCTCAATCTACAGATTAGGAAAATGGTGAAATGAGCTGCAATTCAGCAGGAATTCCTTCAGTGCTGGTGGCCTTGTGGACTCTTAGCTGTCACAGAGTCATTGAATCCCTACAGTGTGGAAGCAGGCCATTTGGCCCATTGAATCCAACACGGACACTCCAAAGAGCCTCCGACCCCCCTACCTCTGTTAACTCTGCATTTCCCTTGGTTAACCCACCTAGCTTGCACATCCTGGATACTATGGGCAATTGAGCACAGCCAATCCACCTAACCTGCACGAATCTCTGCAAATGTACAAGTTAGCATGAATCTTGAAAGTCAAATGACTGGCTCTTTAAAGCACACCAGTTTGGGAGTGTTGTGATGAGTGACAAGTGAACAGATCTAGGTTTTTAAATTGTGAATCAAACCTGTCAGTACAGTGTCTGGCATCACAACTGGGAGGAGTCTGGAGTGCTGGTTGTGGTAAAAGCCCATCTGGTTCACTCATGTTCCTTACCCGATGTGGCCTCCATGTGATGCCAGACTCATAGCAATGTGGTTGTCCATTAACTGTCCTCTGAAATAGCCCAGCAAGAAGCTCGGCTCAAGGGCACATGTGAATGGGCAACAAATATGGACCTTGCCTGCAATGCCCACTTCCCATGAAAAACCAGATAAAAATTAATATAAGTTTGTGACTTTCCACTTTTTTGATGTCTAACCACTGTTTGTCCAAAGCTCACAGAACTTGCTCATGATATTTAAATACTGACTGTGTATCTCCATTGTGCGAGACCTGAAAACCACAGGAAATGAAATGGATGAGGCCAGGAGGCAGGAATGCCCCTGGGCCTGCCCAAAACCTAAAGGTTAAATTCAAACGTTTGGCAGCAACTACACTTTTGCATAATTTATATATTTTGTACAGCAATCAAGATCTTAAAATACTGTCCAACCTAATTATATCTACAATCTATTTCAATAACATACTAACTTTAAGAAACACACACTTTCTCACACTCACAACCCCCACCCCAGACAGACACACACACAGACAGACAAAGACCCACATGCACACATATTATTAAAGTGTTTTGTGATTTACACATGAAAGAAGTGAAACTATCACTGTATTCTAACAGATGAAAGGCTTAACAGACAATCAATTCTTCAATGTATAATTTCAGTTACATCACACTGCAAATTTTTGCTATAAATTCTATGTTACGATCGAGCCCTCCACAATCACCTGATGAAGGAGCGTCGCTCCGAAAGCTAGTGTGCTTCCAATTAAACCTGTTGGACTATAACCTGGTGTTGTGTGATTTTTAACTTTATAATCAGTATCAGTTTCCTTCAGAAATGGTCTGATCAGCTTCACAGTTAACATTGTTTTGAAGACAATCAGACAGGTACATTTTCTCCAATAATGCAGCAGAGATTTTACTTTTTCTCTTCATTGGTATGTGTTGTCCCCCAATTGATTTTAGGGGCCATTGTGAATCTATCATTACAAATATTGTGCCTGTGACAATATTGACATCAATTCACAGTCAGCACAGTGTTGTTACAACTGCTGGAACCGGAGACTGTCACAGCCTGTAATTAAGGATTTAAGCTAACTGCATGTCATCCTGAATCACAATATTGTTAGGCACTAAAATAACATGAAAAGTACTGCAGATTCTGGAGATCTGAAATAAAAACAGGAGGTGCTGGACGGACTCAGCAGACCTAGCTGCATCTGTGGAGAGTCAATCTGAAATAACATATGGAGTCCAGTAAGGTTTTTCTTTGACAATAAACCAGATAAGTTGGTGATTAATTGCTTAACATAGCAGGGATAAGTACAGTGGCATACATTAGGAACAGGTGGTACAGTGGCTCAGTGGTTAGCACTACTGCCTCACAGCACCAGAGACCCAGGTTCAATTCCAGCCTTGGGCGACAGTCTATCTGGAGTTTGCATATTCTATCTGTGTCTGTGTGGGTTTCCTCTGGGTGTTCTGGTTTCTCACAGTCCAAAGATGTGCAAGTTAGGTGGATTGGCAATGTTAATGTGCCCAGAGGTATGGGGGTTGGATCGGATGGGATGCTCTTTAGAGGGTCAGCA
Organism: Chiloscyllium plagiosum; assembly: GCF_004010195.1. Classification (NCBI taxonomy): domain Eukaryota; kingdom Metazoa; phylum Chordata; class Chondrichthyes; order Orectolobiformes; family Hemiscylliidae; genus Chiloscyllium; species Chiloscyllium plagiosum. Next base: position 13,083,207 of record NC_057737.1, on the reverse strand, counting down.
TAGGCTGAATGGCCCCCTTCCACACTGAGGGTATTCTAAGTATGTTAACTTATTGAACATTTTCCTTAATTATATTTAAATTATTAATAGGCCAACAGGAGGGCAACAGACTAGTGAGCAGGACAGATGCTGCCAGACCTGCTGAGGTCTGTACTGTACAAAACAGTACTTTCTGTTTTCATTTCACATTTTTAGTGTGTGTGAAGTTGTGAAAAGAAAAGAATCTCAGAGTTTATTTTCCCCTGTTTGCTGTTTTAAGCCTCTGAGTAACATATTTGTGCTGAATTCATGCCCAATGCTCTTTCAATGGAACTTGTTTATTCAGATATCTTCAGGGAAATTATGCCACCTACTGATTTCAATGTGCATGAAAATATACAGTGTATTATCATAGAGACATAGAATGTGCTCATTTAAAATCCTCCCTTAGAAATTATAGCTGTTTACAATAAGCGTTAAATCGGCAGAGATGAGTACATCTAACATTGATTGTTAGAACACCTTTCTCTCACTAGCCTTGCATTATTAATGGACCAGCAGAGGGCTAAAGACCAGTAACGTAAGGTCCATTGTGACAGCTTTTGAATTCAATTAGCAAATAAACATAGAGTGTCGAACATTACAGTACAGAAACAAGCCCTTCGGCCCTCCATATCTGCACTGACCATGATGCCAAATTAAACTAATCCCATCTCCCTGTTCATGATCTGTATCCTACTATTCCTTGCCTGTTCATATGTAATCTGGAATCTTTTAAAAATAAAGCGAGTATAATGTCAAGCAGGGAATTGTCGCTAGTAAAATCAGACCTGGTTCACTAATGTTCCTTACCTGATTGATCTCCATGTGATGTCACATCCATAGCCATTCTGTTGGCTCTTAAATGTCCTCTGGAAGGGCCTAGCGGGCAGCTCAGTTCAACAGCAATTAGGGATAGGCAATAAATGCGGAAATGTAACTTTTCTTTCTCAGACAAATCTCTGATAAACCAGAATAACTCTGGTTATTCTGACAGACTGAGTGCATGGCCTTCAGTAGGCGAGCACTGAATTCAGGGAGTTGTCAAGAGGTAGGATTGCACAGTTAGCTCCCTCTCTCATGCCTGTGGTGTGGGGACAGAAGCCGTCAGAATTCCGTATAAAAAGGCATGTTGACAGCATGGAATAGACCAGCCAACAATGGCTGTGCAATTCCTGAAGGCTTCATCACATTATCTCTTGCTTGCAACAACTAACCCCCTACCCTCACACTGCTGCCGTTGCTCAACTGATATTCTCATCCAACCCTCACGATGTACCCTCTCCACCAGGAATGACAACAAGCCCTTTCTCACTCTATTGTCTGGTTCCTGACTGCCAGTTAACCAGTCGCTTTGCCCCAACTCCACTATTTTAAAATTGCTAAGGAAAGGGTATTCAAAAAAAATGATGAGAAACAGAAATCCTTCCAGTAATGCAAAGATTTTTCACTATATCAAGAGTGGTAATGTAAAATCCCCTCTCTCCCTCACAACTGTACCTCAAGCTCCCTTCAACATTTCCAATTCCCCTCTCTCTTGGATGCTGATCTTTGTCATTTGTCCACCCTTTGCTGAAATAGCAACTTCCACTGAATATCTGAATCAAGATCACCCACATTGCAGGAGGAGAATGGCCTGATAGTGAAGTACATACATTTCAAGCTATGCTCAGTATATCTTAGGTTTTAATGCTTTCTACCTTCTCCCCCGACTCCATGTAAAGAACTTCTCTTCCACAGAGATCACAGATTGTCTTTCCAAATTGGAAATAAAACAGGTTACCTTCAATGCCCACTGAATGAATTAATGGGAGACAAAATGAAATTGGTAAAGATAACAGTTACATCATTCTACTGAAGAAGACACCATTTAACTTTGCGCAGAATGAACTCAAGATTGTAAAAAAAGCAAAATATTGCAGATGCTGGAAATTTGAAACAAAAAAAACACAGAATAGAGAAATTTCCATTAAACCTACCAAGTTTCTCCAGCACTCTGTGTTTCTTGCAAAGCCAGGACTCTGCAGATGTAGCAAAGTCAACATAATCATTCCTTGCCCAGCCTGTAACATGCCTGCTGTTAGAATTACATCAAAAATACAACAAGGAAACATGCTTTTGAACCTGACCACACAGCTAGATATATTCCTCCCATCTGTCTTTTGTTAACTCTACCATGATCAGCATCCATTCCTCCTTCATGAGATTTGAGAAGATTTGTAGCTCAGGTTGGGATTCTGCATATAGGTTTGCTCACTGAGTTGGAGGGTTTGTTTTCAGATGTTTCATCACTATACTAGGTAATATCTTCAGTGAGCCTCCTAATGGAGCACAGGTGGTGTAGCCCGCTTTCTATGTTTGGGTTTCCTTGGGTCAGTGATATCATTTCCTGTGGTGATATCATTTCCTAGGTGATGACATTTTCTGTTTTTTTTCTCAGGGGTTGGTAGATGGGGTGTAACACGATATGTTTGTTGATAGAGTTTTGGTTCAAATGCCATGCTTCTAAGAATTCTCATGCATGTCTCTGTTTGGTTTGTCCTAGGATTGATGTGTTGTCTCAGTTGAAGTGGTGTCCTCCCTCATCTGTATGTAAGGATACTAGTGAGAGTGGGTCATGTCTTTTTGTGGCTAGTTAATGTATGTATCCTGGTGGCTAGTTTTCTACCTGTTTGTCCAATGTAGTGTTTGTTACAGTACTTGCAAGGTATTTTGTAGATGACATTAGTTTTGCTTGTTGTCTATATAGGGTCTTTCAAGATCATTAGCTGCTGTTTTAGTGCGTTGGTGGGTTTGTGGCCTACCATGATGCCAAGGAGTCTGAATAGTCTGGCAGTCATTTCCGAGATGTCTTTGATGTACGGGAGAGCGGCTACGGTTTCTGGATGTGTTTTGTCTGCTTGTTTGGGTTTGTTGCTGAGAAATTGGCGGACTGTGTTCATTGGGTACCCGTTCTTTTTGAATACACTGTATAGGTGATTTTCCACTGCTCTGTGTAGTTCCTCTGTGCTGCAATGTGTGGTGGGTCATTAAAATAATGTTCTAATGCAGCTTCAGAAGCAATCATAGCTGAAAATGTGTTGCTGGAAAAGCGCAGCAGGTCAGGCAGCATCCAAGGAACAGGAGAATCGACATTTCGGGCATAAGCCCTTCTTCAGGCTTATGCCCGAAACGTCGGTCCTCCTGTTCTTGGATGCTGCCTGACCTGCTGCGCTTTTCCAGCAACACATTTTCAGCTCTGATCTCCAGCATCTGCAGCCCTCACTTTCTCCTCCTCAGAAGCAATCATCCCAACATCCACCAATGATCAAAGCATTGCTGAGCTGTCCGCAGCTTCTCTCCTCCCATTTGGGCATCCGAATGATTACAGCACAGGAAGAGGCTATTTGGCATATCACTGATACTTTGCAAGATCAATTCCCACTCCCCGACCTTTTCTCCCGTAGTGACCAATCAGCCCTCACTGACCAATATAACCAGGAGATTAGAATCTCCTCAGTTGAGGACTGACTCCGAGCTGGCTGGCCACAGCCAATGTACTGTGCACTAGTAAACAAAGGGTGACTTGGTGATGGGATACCAGCTTCTGTGCAGTTATTTCACCTCCCCAATGTCTTCTAAAGTTTCTTTCTCTTATGACATCTATCCAATTTTCTTTGGAAAGCCTCTCTACCACATACCAAGGTATCCCAGATTCTTGCTACTCAGTGCAGAAGACCTATTTTCCTCATCCCATCATTGCATTTTTATTTCCACAAACTTTAACCTTTCCTTCTGCTCTGATGAATAATTTCTCCATGTCTAGACCCAGGACTTGAGTGCCATGATCTCCTTTTAATCTCCTCTTCTCCAAGGAGAACAGCTCCACATTCCTCACTCTAAATAACTGGAATTCTTCCTCCCTTGTAAATGATTAGATTAGATTAGATTAGATTCCCTACAGCTTGGAAACAGGCCATTTGGCCCAACAAGTCACACTGACGCTCCGAAGAGTAATCCACCCAGACCCATTTCCCTCTGACTAATGCACCTAACACTATGGGCAATTTAGTATGGCCAATTCACCTAACCTGCACATCATTGGACAGTTGGAAGAAACTGGCGCACCTGGAGGAAACCCACGCAGACACGGGGAGAATGTGCAAACTCCACACAGACAGTCCCCAAGGTTGGAATCGAACCTTGGACCCTGGTGTTGTAAGGCAGCAGTGCTAACCACTAAGCCATCTTACCACTCCCCTGAACCTGGAGCTGGGGTCCGGGCAACATCTTTCCTGAATCCTCTTTAATCCGTTCACATCCATCCTAATCAATGCTGCTGTTACATGTGAATTCCATGAGCCAGAGGAGTTCCAATAAACACAAAGTTGGCAAGGCACCGTGAGATGTGGCTCCTCATTCTATCCATTCCTGAAAAACAAAACCTGCTGAATTTGCAGCGACCGATCGCGGGGAAGAAACAGGCCATACCTTCCTTAGCAAACACGCAGTAAGATGCTAATGCATGGCCGATATCAGCTGTCATAGGTGTAATGTACTGATTTAAAAACTACTGAAATTATGAGAAATGGAAGGATTTAGTGTAGCGGAAAGAAGAGGAGTGTTATATGACCCTAAGACCAGAGGACGTAGGAGGCTATTCAGCCCACTGAGTCTGCTGCCATTCAACAAGATCATGGTTGGTCTGACAATCTTCAACTCCACGTTTATGCCTTTTCCCTTGATTCCCTTACCATTTTAAAATCTAGTTCTCTCAGGCTTGAATGCACTCAATGACAGCCCTTTGCAGTAAAGAACTCCACAGATTCAATTTATAGCCCAGCACAGCATGTTTACTGCCTCCAATCATTAATCAACAAGCTCTGGCAAGCACCATCTTCCAATTTTGAATTTGTTAGTCACTTTTATTTGGAACAGATGCCATATAAATGATTTGTGCCTCCTGCACCAATATTTCCTGTGTGAAACCTTATTAATATACAGACAGTATACAGTATGGATAATATGGTCTGGACATTTAGAGCAGGATTTTCCCATGTTTGGCTACCCATTTTCAGATGCATTGAGGAAGCCAATGGCATGAGATGAAGTGGGGGTGTGGGAGTAGGGAAGTTGAAGCCCAGCTAGAGGTCTCTGCCTCCAAAGACTGATTCATAAATCTTTCTTGAGGCAGGCATTCTTGCCTTCTCTGGCTTTGTGCTTTGTCTCAGTTCCTGTTTGGGTCCTGAAAGAGGGTGGTGCATTACCAGCACCCAATGCTTTTTTTGGGGAGGAGCATTGGCCAAGTACCCTGTCAATCCCGTTGGTCAATGCCCAAGCAGGCAATCAGGGGTGTAGACCATCATAATGATGGCTGTTGTTCCGAACAGCAGCAACATCCTGCACAAAATAAAACTGGTCCTTCCCACATTCGTTACCATGAAAAGTGTTGGCAGAATGCAGATGTTAGTCTACCTTGCTAACACACAGAGTGTTAATTCAAGCCCTGAGGAAGCAGTGAAGTCATTGCTATACGTTGAGATTCTGTGCCACAATATTTCAACTCATAATACTGTATTTAACTTGATAAACTGTAAGCAATATACAAAAATAATTTTATTTAAAAAGAAACACAAATACAAACCATGAAAAAGCCATTAGGCATTTCTCCACCAAAAACTGACAACATAGAAGTCTCTTCGTGTTTATTAATGAAATTACATGCTGCCACCAGGCTTCAAGTTCTTGTCACTACTCAAGTCAATAATTATTAAAACTCTCACTGCTGCCTCACAGCAAGTGTGCAAACGTTAGTCTTTCCATGCAGATCTCAGTTATTTTTCCAACTGACATCTTTGGCAAGATGCCTGGGTTCTGAAAGCAGATCTCACATACGATGCTAAATTGGAGAGAAACCATGTTTTTGGAAACAAGATGCGTTTGGGATTCAGTCTCCTGCTCTCCCTCACAAACCAGAGGCCGATCACATTCAACACTTAAACATAGGAAGAATGTAAATCTTTTACAGTTGGTGCTAAAAACTGATGCAATTAGTGGTTTCCAATATCTCCCACCATTAGAGACTAAAGTGAGTACCTGTCATTCAGCATTAAGACCTCAGACAGCCATGGGGATGGATTGTGAACACAGGATACTTCCAAGGACATGATAAAGGTCCCACATCACTTTCAATGTTGCACACAGACCCTGGGTGAGATTCCCCAAATTGCATCAAAGCTGGTTAACATGAGACTTGACAGAGATATGCAAATAATTTTGATGAAGTGATTCAGCAACAATGGCAGTAGGATTAGTAATTAAAGGGTGCAGATTAAAGGTGATTGACAAAGGAACCCAAGGTGACACAAGGAAACAATAAGTTGCTGTGATCTGAAATGTGCAGCCTAAAATGTGGTGGAAACACATTCAAAAGTATTGAAAGAGAACTGGAATAAATATTTGAAAGGTAAATTATAAATCTATGGAAAAAGTGCAAGGGAGTGGGATTAATTCAAAAACTTTACCAAAGAGCTAATACAGGTAGGATAGACTAAATGTTTCCTTGTAGGCTGCTGCAGCACCAAAAACAGATGCACTGGGTGGTATAATTTTTTTTAAAATGTGACTATTTATTCCTTTCCATTTATGAATCATTTTATAAAATTAGCTGCTGCATTTGTCAACATGCTCACATTTTGAAAGTGGCTGCAGAGTGCTTTTACACATCCTGAGAAAATAGATTATGTTTCGGAAGGGCAATCTCTTCCCTTGTTTTTTCCCTACCTGTTGGGAGATTCTAGATCAGCTCTGCTGACTATACGATGCTGATACGGAGTGTATAACCAGTTGAAAGCTGTGAGCGTCCTTTCTTCCATTTTGAATTTCCCTTCTCTCACGTACCTGAAAAATAAATGAGGGAGTTTCAGCACACAGTCTGTACATCCATTGGCTCACTGAACAGAACTTCAATTTAACATCCCCTTGAAAAGATGGGGCACATATTAAAAGCCACTAATCACTCAATTGGAATTGTATCTGATTTAGAGTCATACAGCATGGAAACAGACCCTTCGGTCCAGCCAGTCCATGCTGATCATAATCCCAAACTAAACTACGCCCACCTGCCTGCATTGGCTCATATCCCTCCAAACATTTATTATTCATGTACTTCTCCAAATGTCTTTTAAACATTGTCACTGTACATGCATCTACCACTTGCGTGGTAGTTCACACCATGGTATCAAAGCAACAAGCCTAAGTTTCAGTCGCCCCCATTATTAATAATTAAGGTAACCAGTGAACATATTTTCATGATGCTGACTGAATGTTTATATTTGAGCTAGGACATTGGGGATAGATCCCCCTCTTTTCTTCAAAATAGTATCAAAACATTTTTCATATACTAATAAAAGCAGGAGGGCCCTGGATTTACCATCTTTGAAAAATAAAAGCAGAAGTAATGGTGACAATCTCACTTGCTCTTCATTGTCAAAGAAGCTGTGATGTGTGTGGCATTCCAATTTGTTTTTTATTTTTAACAGGACAACTTTCACTTCTGCAGGCTGCTGGAAACACATCTTTCTTTTCCAAAATCTCAGCTCTTTGTCAAAGCCTCTCCATACAACACCACTGCTTCTCTGTCCCTCAACTCAATCAATTCAAAGCCATGCTCCGTATGAACATATGGATTAGGTTTTAAACATTGGTTTGTAAATTCTCCAATTTTTTTCTGCAACTTGCTCCAAGCATTATACCCTTGTCTTCAACTTCCAACTCTGATCTCCAGTACACCGACTGCCTTTGCCAATTCTCATATCCCTTGATGTCTTCAATATCTAGAAATCTATTACGATTTGAATATACTTACTGACTCAGCCTCCAATGCTCTCTGGGGTCGAGAATTCCAAAGATTTAACACCCTCCGAATAACAAAATTTCATCTCAATCCTAAATAGCCCACCTCTTTATTCTGACACCGTGCTCCCTTTCTCGAGTCTTTCCTGTTGTGCACAATAAGAGGTTTATCCCCCAAATGTGGGCAAAGATTTTCAACCAATAACTCAGAGGCAGCATGAGAAGTAAGTTTATCCAAAATGAGATTAAAATAGCGCAAATGAAGCTGGGATATGAGCCCATTCCATGGTAGTAGTTGGACATAGGACTTTCATTTTACCTTAGATAACACCCAGATCATTGGTTAATCAAATATTGATAAACCTTTGATCCTTCCTTATTGGAATAATATAGTGATTCATGATTGCCTTCAGTCTGTTTGGAGTATCACTGCATGTTGTATTTAACTGAAGTATCCTGTAATTGGCTGCAGTTACAAATGATAATTATCTCTTCAAATAAAATGCTAAACATTTATCTGAAGATGACAACAAAGTCTCGTACGCCTCTGTGTAAAATAATGGATTTGCATGCCTTCCTCAGTTGGTTTACACCAATGTGGAATTTCTCAGGTCAGAATGACTAATGATGGACAGTTATTCCATTTCCTTTAAGTTCCATTATTATAGCAGCTTCTGGGAACATTTCCAATAGCTGATTCATTCGGCTAGTTAGCAGTTAATCCTCTAATCCTTTCGCTATTCAAATTTCTGGTGAAAGCACAGCTGAAATGTGTTCACATTTTGCACCCACACCATAGAACAGATACATTGGCCTCAGAAAGAGTGCAGCATACCATAATAGTATCTGAACATAGAGTCATAGAGATGTACAGCATGGAAACAGACCCTTCGGTCCAACCCATCCATGCCAACCAGATATCCCAACCCAATCTAGTCCCACCTGCCAGCACCCGGCCCATATCCCTCCAAAACCTTCTTATTCATATACCCATCCAAATGTCTCTTAAATGTTGCAATTGTACCAGCCTCCACCACATCCTCTGGTAGCTCATTCCATACTCGTACCACCCTCTGTGTGAAAAAGTTGCCCCTTAGGTCTCTTTTATATCTTTCCCCTCTCACCCTAAACCTATGCCCTCTAGTTCTGGACTCCCTGATCCCAGGGAAAAGACTTTGCCTATTCACCCTATCCATACCCCTCATGATTTTGTAAACTGCAATAAGGTCAACCCTCAGCCTCCGATGCTTCACAGAAAACAGCCCCAGCCTGTTCAGCCTCTCCCCATAGCTCAAATCCTCCAACCCTGGCAACATCCTGTAAATCTTTTCTGAATCCTTTTAAGTTTCACAACAAAGGGTTAAGTTACAAGGAGAAGTCACACAACCTAGGATTATGTTCCTTGCAACTTCTATGATTAAGTGGTGATTTGATTAAAGCTTTCAAGATAGTGTCCTTCAGGGAAAGAAACTGTCCGCCATTATCCAGTCTGGCCTACACGTGACTCTAGATCCACAGCAATGACTCTTTAACCGCCCCTTGGGTAATTAGTAGTGGGCAATGAATGCTGGCCCAGCCAATGACATCCTCACTCTGTGAATGACTAAAAGAAAAAAATATTGAGGGCAACAGTGGAAGGTAGATTGAGGGAAAATGTTTCTTCTGATTTTTTTGCCCAAGGCTAGGAGTTACAATCAAAAAATCATTTAGAATTAGGAAATGTCCCTGCAAATAATGGGTGGTACAAGTTTTGAACTCTCTTCTGTAGACACTAATAAATGATAGATTGCAAAACTCTGTTAGCTAATGGTATCAAGCATATGGGCCAATGGTGGATATATGAATTAGGTGCAGATCAGTCAGGGTCTTTGAATGACTCAAGGCATTAAATGGTGTACCCCTATTCATATAAGACCAGAAGAAATAGAATCAGGAGTAGGCAATTCGGGCCCTTGAGCTTGCTCCTCCATCCTCCAAAGGGTGTCACGGTGGCTCAGTGGTTAGCACTGCTGCCTCACAGCACCAGGGACTCGGGTTTGAATTCCAGCCTCAGGTGACTGTCTGTGTGGAGTCTGCACATTCTCCCCATGTCTGTGTGGGTTTGCTCCGGTTTCCTCCCATGGTCCAAAGATGTGCAAGTTAGGTGAAATGGCCATGCTAAATTGCCCATAGTGTTCAGGGACGTGTAGGTTAGGTGCATTAGTCAGGGGAAACGTAAAGTAATAGGACAGAGGAATGGGTCTGGGTGGAATACTCTTCGGAGGTTCGGTGTGGACTTGTTGGGCCAAATGGTCACTGTAGGGATTCAAAAGGGTGACAGCTGATTTGACATTCGTCACATCCAATTTTCTGTCCTTTCCCCATTACCCTTGATTTCCCTATCATTCAAGAATCTATCTATCTATCTATCTATACAATGGATTCTGCCCCAACAGCTCTTTGTGGCAAGGAATTCCAAAGACTTATAATGTAGAATTCATTGCCGCAGAGTGCAGTGGAGGCTGAGACGCTAAATGTCTTCAAGGCAGAAATCGATAAATTCTTGATGTCACAAGGAATTAAGGGCCACGGGGAGAATGCGGGTAAGTGGAGTTGAAATGCCCATCAGCCATGATTGAATGGCGGAGTGGACTCGATGGGCCAAATGGCCTTACTTCCGCTCCTATGTCTTGTGGTCTTATGGTCTTATAATCCTCTGAGAGAAGAAATTCTTTTTCACCTCAGTCTTAAATTGGCATCCTTTTTATCCTGACACTATGCCCTCTGATCCTAAACTCACCCATAAGGAGAAACATGCTCTTGGTATTTTTCCTGACAAGCACCTTAAGAATCCTAGAGTTTTAAAGAAATTTCAAGTCCTGAAATTTGACCGGGAAAACCCAGCTTAGTTTGTGTCGTGTAATCCAAATATAACTGGAGTTTAGTAATTAGCAATGTAATTTTATTTTGAAGCAAAAAAATGAATTATTCCTTCATTTAAAATGACTAAATTAAGTGCTGGTTTATGGTGTAAAGTAATCTCCCCCGCAAAGGTACATGAAGATTTTGTTATTCATTTTATGCATGAGTTTAACCGGCGATTACAAGAAATTTGCTTTAATCCACTCTGACAGATCAGCCTTTTTTTTTACATAAACCCTGTTGCTTAGAAGGTACCTTAGTTTTAAAGGTCAAGTGACAAAGCTTCTCACATCCTTAATGAAGGGAAACATCTTCATGTTAATTTCTTCTGACAGTCACTTACTAAGAAATTATTCAGTGCAAATCGTTCAGACTTATCTGGGAATGAACTGATCACTTTTGCCCTTACAGAGTCTTGATTCACACAAATAGAAGTGTGTCACTTGGGAATAGACATCTGCTCATGACATGCTGGAGAAATTTTAAAGGTCTCTTGTATTTTTCAAGAAAAAGTACCGAATCTTAAATGAAGGGCCAGCCAGTATTGCGTGTCATCAGGCGACTGAGGTAAAATGGACATGAACTGAAACAAGGTTACGTATAATAAGAAGGTGTAAGATGGCATAATTGAAGTTGAGCAGGAACAAGACAGGAACTTTAGGTACATATTGACAATGACACAGCACTAGAATAAAATGTAAGGTTAGGGAACCAGAGTGGGTAGATGGAGTTATGATACTGCTCGGGACAAACCTCGACAAACACCACTGCATCTTCAAACTTCCTTTGCAAAGACACATTCCAGAAGGAGAAGTATGACAGTCTGTACACCCACGCCCCACACACAGCTGCTTCGAGGGCAGTGTGTGGTGGCACACAGGGTCCGGGCGTACAGGAAAGATCTCACAGGTCGTACCCTTGATATAACTGAATGGCAAAACGTGGTTGAGGGTTTACTCATCTTCGTAAAGATTGTTTGACAAACTACACTTCCACATGGCCATCTGCTCTGACATTAGGTAGTACATTTAAAATGGGTCAACAGCTCCATGAAAACAGCAGACAAATATTATGAAACCTTGTTATGTCTTCATCCTGTAATCTCAACAACTGTCTCCTGTGTAAATGGCACACAACTCCCTAATCATCCAAGTGTCATACTCAATAATAGCATGTCAGCCCCATGTCTTATTGCATTGGTGTTCTGCCATTATCATTGCTTTTTATTGGGCCAATATATCACCATGTTACATTTCACAGTGTATCATAAGAGAGGCTGCAATGGAGGGAGAGTGGGGGCTGAAGATGAGAGCTGGATCAAAGAACCAGCTTATTTGCATATCCATTATTTAAGAGCACAATGTTCTGAAATAGGCTGGAATAAAATGAAAAGTATAATTGCATTGATATGCTGTCTTTTGCAGTCTTAGTACATTTCAAACTACTGTACAGCTAACAAACGACTTTGGAGTGCACTCACCATCGTAACACAAGAAACGTGGTAACTAATTTGCAAGCTCTCATAAACTGCAATGTGGTAAGAGACAAGATCGCTTACTTTTAGGTATTGATTGTGGGACACATTTTGGCCAGGACATTTGCCAAGAGAACGCTGTTGACCACAAGTCCATCAGGAAGTGGTCAGCATGTGGTGTCCTTAAAACCCTGCGGGAAAAGGAGTGGATCCTGTCAGGTAGTTCCCTGAGCAGACTGTCAAAGTCATTTGGCAGAATGCCTCATCATCAGAACTTTCCAACAAGCACCAAGACATCACTTGATTGGTGGTGGGAAGGGCAGTACCTGTGAGATCCTTCATATCTGCCCGGACACTGCATGATGTCCTCAAAGTGGATGGGGTAAGGGGTGGGGAGGTGGTTAGAGACTGTTACACATCTCCTTCTGGAATGTGCCTTTGCAAAGGAAGTCTGGAAGAAAATGCAATGGTTTGTGTCAAGGTTCATCCTGAACAGCTCCGTGATGTAGGACTATGTGCTCTATGGTCTGTTCCCCGGGGCACATACTAAGACAAACATTGACTGTACCTGGAGGACCATCAACGCAGTGAAAAACCCTCTTTGGTCTGCCTGAAACTTGTTGGTCTTCCAGAGCAAGGAGTTGATCTCGACCGAATGTTGCAGACTGGCACATTCCAAGGTCCAGGACAATGTACTGAGGGACACACTAAAGCTTGGGGCAGCTGATGCTAAGGCGCCTTGGGGAAAGACCACCATCTGAGGGCTTTCTGCCAAAGTTATATGGAGGTTGGTTTAGTTATCAGACCCTCCTGGTACCTCAAATGCATGTAAATATAGTCAGGTTCAAGTAGGAGTTGTCTTTGGTTTGTTGGATAGAGTCAAACTTCAATGTTTTTGTTTCCTTGATACGCTACTGTTCAGAATCAAACTGTGTTTGTGACTATATATAAAGTTTTTTTTATAAATAAAGTATATTTTTGGAAGTATTTTTATTTCATGGGCCTGTATTTTAATCTCCCTCGCTAACAATTTTAAAGGCTTTGGGCCTGTATTTTAATCTCCCTCCCTAACAATTTTGAAGGCTTTGGGAAATGTAAATGATGTTTACAAAAAAATTAAAATGCTTTAATTTTAATACCAAAAATGGTCAAGTTGTTTTCCCGGATTACTGTTATCCGAAAGAAAACAGACTTTCACCAAGTTTCTTTAACAAACTCAATAGTAACCTGTTTCTTATAAATAAAAAACTTATCATAAACAAGTTCATTAATCAACTGGGTAACAATGAAGATACATTCAGGAATTGAACTATTTCCCCATAATCCCAAACAAATATATTCATATCGCAAACTCTGCAGAGGTGACATAGTTTCAAAACAAAGGGAAAACTACATAGTGGTTGACCGCCAAGGATTCAAACTCAAAGGATAAAATGGTGACTTCACACAGATTTTAGAGTTTTCAACTGATTCAATCAAAATGTTGACTACTGGAGGGTGATGGAAAGTCTTCAGACCAGATTTCAGTCCAGATGGAAAGTCAGTTAGACTTAGGGCTTTGAATTAAAGCAACAGTTCAGTTTTCTGGTTTTATGAGCAAACAGAGATACTGATATTTGAAACTTTCTCAGGTTCACAGAAATAGTTCACTGTGAGAGGTATCTTTTCAACTGGCCCTGTTTTAAGGTCTCTTCTTACTTCTTAAAAGGAGGGACAGAGTCATATTTACTGCACATTTTGATTGTCTTTTCCTTGTACTGACACAGCCAGGTATCCTGGAAAAACAGAGACTAACTCCAGAGAAATGTTGTTTCTGATTTTCTGCATCTGCAGTTTTTATGGGATTTTTTAATTTAGTGTTTAATTCACTGCCTACCTGGAAGAGGTTCTAGTCCTCTTCCTGATAGGATTTCTGTTCCAATCTTTTCTCTTGTTCACCATCATTAATTTCACTGTCGGTCCTGCTGTCTGACAAGTTATTTGCTAAAGCTCATTATCACAGCCACATCACATAAAAAAGTTGTATCTGTTCTGTTGATGCTAACTTTGACAATGGAGCCTCCGAAATGTCCACCTTCACCCTCAACTGAGGATTCCCCAGCAGTGTAGTTGACAGAGCCCTGAGCCAGGTCCAACCCATCTCCCATACTTCAGCTCTCATCCCCTCTCTTCCCTCCCACAAGAGCTTACCTACTATCCCAATGATATCTACATCCAGAGGATCATTAGCTGCCATTTCTGTCACCACCAGCGGAACGCCACCACTAGACACATATTACCCCCCAACCCTCACCACCCTTTCCTTATTTTGAGAATAGTCTATACCTCTATTCTTCCCACCAAAGCGTCTCACCTTATACTTTCTAACATTGTATTCCATCTGCCACTTCTTTGCCCACTCTCTTAGCCCGTCCAAGTCGTTCGGCAGCCTTAAGACCATAAGACATAGGAGTGGAAGTAAGGCCATTCGGCCCATCAAGTCCACTCCGCCATTCAATCATGGCTGATGCGCATTTCAGCTCCACTTACCAGCGTTCTCCCCGTAGCCCTTAATTCCTCGAGACACTTCCCACTTCCCACTTCCTCAACACTATCTGTCCCTCCACCTCACTTTGTGTCATCTGCAAACTTAGCAACAATGCCTTTGTCCAGGTTGTTAATGTAGAGCATGAATAGCTGTAGTCCCAACGTGGATCCCTGCGTAACTCCACTCGTCATCGGCTGCTATCCCGAGGTCATTTCATGATAGACATTCGCCCTGGTGGCCTCATCATGCTGTGGAAAAGTTATTGATTTTGCAACATTTTCAGTTTGTCTGACATGGAAGGCTCCATCCTGTGTGGCTTCAAAGACAGCTCTTTGCAAAAATAAAGTAAAGCTTACAGGTACCTGATGGCCCTGGACTATTGAAGGCATGTCAGAGAACCCTCCCATCGATGATAATCAGCTTCCCCTCAGGGAGGTTGGCACCAGAGCCCCTCTAACCTTGCCTTGGCATGACAGAGATTCCAGCAACTGCCCCTCATCTCCCAACTCTCTTGCTACCTTTCCCCTTGAACAGTAGAAGCTCCCAGCCAGAATGCCAGAGTTTATCGTAAACATAGAACCCCTATAGTAAGGAAGCAGGCCATTTTCTAAGATCTCATGAAGTCATAGAGTCATAGAGATGCACAGCACAGAAACAGACCCTTCGGTCCAACTCGTCCATGCTGACCAGATATCTCAATCTGACCTAGTTCCATTTGCCAGCACTTGGCCCATCTCCCTCTAAACCCTTCCTATTCATATGTAGATTCCATCTCGATGTCTTTTAAATTTTGTAATTGTACCAGCCTCCACCATTTCCTCTGACAGCTCATTCCTTACACATATCACTCTTTGTGTGAAAAAGTTGCTCCTTAGGTCCCTTTTATATCTTTCCCCTCTCACCCTAAACATATGCCCTTTAGTTCTGGACTCCCCAATCCCAGGGAAAAGATCTTCTCTACTCACCTATCCATGCCCTTCATGACGTTATAAACCTCTATAAGGTCCATATCTCTGGAGAATGTTGGACTTGAACCCAGGCAACTTGGCGTAGAGATAGGGTCACTACCACTGCACCAGCTGATGCCACCTGACATTAGGAGCTGGCACTTATCACGATGTATTTTGGTTCATGGCTTACTGAGATCTCCTTGCGATACGAGATCATGAGAACAGTTGATGACTGCGAAAGTGAGGACTGCAGATGCTGGAGATCAGAGTCGACAGTGTAGTGCTGGAAAAGCACAGCCGGTCAGGCAGCATCTGAGAAACAGGAGAATCAACATTTCGGGCACAAGCCCCTCATCAGGAAGGGGCTCATAATGAAAGGCTTATGGCTGAAATGTCAATTCTCCTGCTTCTCGGATGCTGCCTGACCGGCTGTGCTTTTCCAGCACTACACTGTTGACTCTGATCTCCAGCATCTGCAGTCCTCACTTTCGCCCCGATGGAGAATCATGATCAGCTGGGTTCAAATCCCACATAACCAGCACATCAACTGTTCTCATGACCTCGTATTTCAAGGAGATCTCAGTAAGCTATGAACCAAAATACATCGTGATGAGTGTCAGCTCTTAATGTCTCAGGTGGCATCTTGTGGTGCAGCGGTAGTGGCCCTATCTCTAAGCTAAGTTGCCTGGGTTCAAGTCCAACATTCTCCAGAGATATGAACCATGATTCCCCATCACTGGGATTCAGGATTAATGGCATCACCTTTTTCAGTAGGTCAAGCTGCAATCCACTCCCTTTCAAATGAAATCTCCTCCAATTTTGGATGCCAATTTTGAAAGGGCATTGCACAGTTCATTCGAATAAAAATGGCAGGACTCACTATCAATGTCTGACATTTCCAGTAGCAATCTGGGTGGCCCAGGGGCTCAGTGTTAGCACTGCTGCTTCACAGCACCAGGAACCCAGGTTTGATCTCAGCCTTGGGTGACTGTCTGTGTGAGGTTTACACATTCTCCCTGTGTCTGTGTGGGTTTCCTCCAATTGCTTTGGTTTCTTCCCACAATCCAAAGATGGGCAGGTTAGGGGACATGCCAAAAATGCACTGTAGTGTTCAGAGATGAGTAGGTTACATGGATTAGCTGTGGTAAATGTACAGAGACGGGGATGGAGTAGGGGGCCAGGTCAAGGTGGGATGTTCTTCGGAGCATCAGTACAGACTCAATGGGCCGAATGGCCTGTATCTGTACTGTAGGGATTCTATGATTGTGTGAACCTCCTCATCCACCAGATTTCCCGAATTCTCTTTTTTTTCCTCACTGGTTGGCTCTTCCGACTGTCCCTGTGAGCCTCCAGACTCTCCCTATTTCTGACAAGTTCTCAATGCCAGCATTGTTTAGAGTCATGGAGTCATAGAGATAGACAGCACAGAAACAACTTGTCCATGCCGACCAGATATTCCAACCGTATCTACTCCCATCTGCCAGCATTTGGCCCATATCCCTCCAAACTCTTCCTATTCATATACTCAGGTAAAAGCAATGACTGCAGATGCTGGGAACCAGATTCTGGATTAGTGGTGCTGGAAAAAGCACAGCAGTTCAGACAGCATCCTGTAAAATCGACATTTCGGGCAAAAGCCCTTCATCAGGAATACAGGCAGAGCGCCTGAAGGGTGGAGAGATAAATGAGAGGAGGGTGGGGGTGGGGAGAAAGTAGCATAGAGTACAACAGGTGAGTGGGGGAGGGGATGAAGGTGATAGGTCAAGGACGAGGGTGGAGTGGATAGGTGGAAAAGAAGATAGGCAGGTAGGACAAGTCATGGGGACAGTGCTAAGCTGGAAGTTTGG
>NC_057737.1:13007725-13065250 GCF_004010195.1 Chiloscyllium plagiosum | reverse complement strand
GGCGTTCTTCCTCCAGGCATCAGGTGGTGAGGGAGCGGCGGTGAAGGAGGCCCAGGACCTCTATGTCCTCGGCAGAGTGGGAGGGGGAGTTGAAGTGTTGGGCCACAGGGCGGTGTGGTTGATTGCTGCGGGTGTCCCAGAGATGTTCCCTAAAGCACTCTGCTAGGAGGTGTCCAGTCTCCCCAATGTAGAGGAGACCGCATTGGGAGCAACGGATACAATAAATGATATTGGTGGATGTGCAGGTAAAACTTTGATGGATGTGGAAGGCTGCTTTAGGGCCTTGGATGGAGGTGAGGGAGGAGGTGTGGGCGCAGGTTTGCAATTCCTGCGGTGGCAGGGGAAGGTGCCAGGACGGGAAGGTGGGTTGTAGGCGGGCATGGACCTGACCAGGTAGTCACGGAAGGAACGGTCTTTGTGGAAGGCGGAAAGGGGTGGGGAGGGAAATATATCCTTGGTGGTGGGGTCCGTTTGGAGGTGGCAGAAATGTCCTCGGATGATTTGGTTTATGCGAAGTTTGGTAGGTGAGCACCAGGGGCGTTCTGTCCTTGTTACGGTTGGAGGGGTGGGGTCTGAGGGCGGAGGTGCGGGATGTGGACGAGCCATCCAGGTGGCTTTTAAATGTTGCAATTGTACCAGCCTCCACCACTTCCTCTGGAAGCCCATTCCATATACGTACCACCCTCTGTGTGAAAATGTTGCCCCTTAGGACTCTTCTTTATCTTTCCTCTCTCACCCTGAACCGATACCCTCTAGTTCTGGACTCTCCACCCCAGGGAAAAGACTTTGTCTATTTACCTGATCCATGTCCCTCATAATTTTATAAACCTCTATAAGGTTACCCCTCAGCCTCCAACGCTCCAAGGAAAACAACCCTAGCCTATTCAACCTCCCCCTATAACTCAAATCCTCCAACCCTGGCAACATCCTTGTAAATCCTTCCTGAACCCTTTCATGTTTCACAACATCTTTCCGTTAGGAAGGAGACCAGAATTGCACACTATATTCCAACGGTGGCCTAACCAACGTCCTGTACAGCCGCAACATGACCTCCCAATTTCTGTACTCAATACTCTGACCAACAAAGGAAAGCATACCAAATGCCTTTTTCACTATCCTATCTACCTGCGACTCCACTTTCAAGGAGCTATGAACCTGCACTCCAAGGTCTCTTTGTTCAGCAACCCTCCCTAGGACCTTACCATTAAGTGTATAAGTCCTGCTAAGATTTGCTTTCCAAAATGCAGCACCTCGCATTTATCTGAATTAAACTCCATCTGCCACTTCTCAGCCCATTGGCCCATCTGGTCAAGATCCTATTGTAATCTGAGGTACCTTCTTTGCTGTCCACTACACCTCCAATTTTGGTGTCATCTGCAAACTTACTAATTCTTATGCTCACATCCAAATCATTTATATAAATGATGAAAAGTAGTGGATCCAGAACCGATCCTTGTGGCACTCCAGTGGTCACAGGCCTCCATTCTGAAAAACAACCCTCCACCACCACCCTCTGTCTTCTACCTTTGAGCCAGTTCTGTATCTAAATGGCTAGTTCTCCCTGTATTCCATGAGATCTAACCTTGCTAATCAGTCTCCCATGGGGAACCTTGTCGAACACCTTACTGAAGTCCATATGGATCACCTCTACCGCTCTGCCCTCATCAATCCTCTTTGTTACTTCTTCAAAAAACTCAATCAAGTTCGTGAGACATGATTTCCCACGCACAAAGCCATGTTGATTATCCCTAATCAGTGCTGAAAATGTGTTGCTGGAAAAGCGCAGCAGGTCAGGCAGCATCCAAGGAACAGGAGAATCGACGTTTCGGGCATAAGCCCTTCTTCAGGAATCAGACCCTCAAATTCATCTGGACCGTCTCAGACCCTCAAATTCACCTGGACGGTCTCAGACTACTCCCTCCCCTTCCTAGACCTTTCCATTTCTATCTCGGGATTCCTGAAGAAGGGCTTATGCCCGAAACGTCGATTCTCCTGTTCCTTGGATGCTGCCTGACCTGCTGCGTTTTTCCAGCAACACATCTCCAGCATCTGCAGTTCTCACTTTCTCCTGTCCCTAATCAGTCCTTACCTTTCCAAATATATCCTGTTCCCTCAGGATTCCCTCCAACAACTTGCCCACTCCCAACGTCAGGCTCACTGGTCTAGAGTTCCCTGGCTTGTCCTTACCATCCTTCTTAAACAGTGGCTCCACGTTCACCAGCCTCCAGTCTTCCGGCACCTCACCTGTGACTATCGATGATACAAATATCTCAGTAAGAGGCCCAGAAATCACTTCCCGAGCTTCCCCCAGAGTTCTCGGGTACACCTGATCAGGTCCTGGGGATTTATCCACTTTTGTGCGTTTCAAGACATCCAGCACTTCCTCCTCTGTAATGTGGACATTTTTCAAGATGTCACCATCTATTTCCCTACAGTCTATATCTTCCATATCCTTTTCCACAGTAAATACTGATGCTCATTTAGTATCCCCCCCCATTTTCTGTGGCTCCACACAAAGGCCGCCTTGCTGATCTTTGAGGGGCCCTATTCTCTCCCTAGTTACCCTTTTGTCCTTAATGGATTTGTAAAAAACCCTTTGGTTCTCCTTAACTCTATTTGCCAAAGCTTTCTCATGACCCCTTTTTGCCCTCCTGATTTCTCTCTTAAGTATACTCCTACTGCCTTTATACTCGAAGGATTCACTGGATCTATCTTGTCTATACCTGACATATACTTCCTTCTTTTTCTTAACCAAACCCTCAATTTCTCTAGTCATCCAGCATTCCCTATACTTACCAGCCTTTCCTTTCACCGTGACAGGAATATACTTTCTCTGGACTCCAGTTATCTAATTTCTGAAGGCTTCCCATTTTTCAGCCGTCCTTTTACCTGCGAACATCTGTCCCTAATCAGCTTTTGAAAGTTCTTGCCTCAAACTGTCAAAATTGGCCTTTCTCCAATTTAGAACTTCAACTGTTAGATCTGGTCTATCCTTTTTCATCACTAGTCTAAATCTAATAGAATTATGGTCGCTGGCCCCAAAGTGCTCCCCCACTGACACCTGTCACCTGCCCCGACTTATTTCCGAAGAATGGGCCAAGTTTTGCACTTTATCCAGTAGGTACATCCACATACTGAATCAGAAATTTTCTTGTACACCCTTTACAAATTCCTCTCCATCTAAACCCTTAACACTATGACAGTCCCAGTCTATGTTTGGAAAGTTAAAATCCCCTACCATAATCACCCTATTATTCTTACATATTACGAAGATCCCCTTACAAGTTTGTTTCTCAATTTCCCTCTGACTATTAGGAGGTCTATAATACAATTGCAATGAAGTGATCATCCCTTTCCTATTTCTCAGTTCCACCCAAATAATTTCCTGAGATGTATTTCCGGGAATATCCTCCCTCAGTATAGCTGTAATGCCGCTCCCCCTCCTCTTTTGCCTCCCTCTCTGTCCTTCCTGTAGCATTTGTATCCTGGAACATTAAGCTGCCAGTCCGGTCCATCCTTGAGCCACGTTTCTGTAATTGCTATGATATCCCAGTCCCATGTTCCTAACCATGCCCTGAGTTCATCTGCCTTCCCTTTTAGGCCTTTTGCATTGAAATAAATGCAGTTTAATTTATCAGTCCTACCTTGTTCTCTGCTTTGTCCCTGCCTGCCCTGACTGTTTGACTCGCCATTGTTCTCAATTGTACCAGTCTCAGGTTGATCTCTTTCCTCACTATCTCTCTGGGTCCTGTCCCACGCCCTCCTCCACCTTACTTGTTTAAATCCTCCTGAGCGCCTCTAGCAATTCTCCCGGCCAGTATATTCGTCCCCTTCCAATTTAGGTGCAATCCGTCCTTCTTATACAGGTCACTTCTACCCCAAAAGAGATTCCAATGATCCAAAAATGTGATTCTTTTTCCCATACTTCAGATCCTCAGCCATGCATTCACCTGCTATATCCTCCTATTCCTGGCCTCATTAGCTCGTAGCACCAGGAGTAATCCAGATATTACTACTCTCAAGGACCTCCTTTTTAAATTCCTGCCTAACTCTCTGTAATCTCCCTTCAGGATCTCAACCTTTTCCCTTCCTATGTCATTGGTTCCAATGTGTACAATGACCTCCTGCTGGCCCCTATCCCCCATGAGAGCATTCTGCACCTTCTCTGAGACATCTTTGATCCCGGCACCAGAGAAGCAATACACTATTCTGATTTTTCGCTGCTGGCTACCGAAACGTCTGTCTGTACCTCTGGCTAGAGAGTCCCCTAACACAATTGATCTCTTGGAACCCGACATACCGCTCATTGCATTAGAAACCTGGCTGTTTGTGCTATGTTCCCCTGAGAATCCATCACCCCATACATTTGTCTAAACAGCGTACTTGTTTGAAATGGGGATAGCCATAGAAGACTCCTGCACTACCTGCCTACCTCTCTTACATTTCCTGGAGTAAACCCATCTACGTGACTATATCTGCAACTTTTCCCCCTTCCTATGACTGACATCCATCACATTCCCTTGCTCTTGTAAATTTCTCATTGCCTCTAACTGTCTCTCCAACCGATACATTCGATCTGCTAGGATTCGCAACCAACAGCATTTATTACAGCTATAATTCTCAGTAATCTGTAAACTCTCCTTAAACTCCAACATCTAACAAGAAGAGCATATCACTCTACTAGAGGCCATTTTTGCTTCTTCCAATCTGCAGACCCAGAAAATAGCACTGTCTTATTCCTCTACAAAACATTGCTCCAGGTTAAATTAATACTTATGGCTTATATTTTAAGTTTAATCAAGAGACATACCTCAATAAAATGTATAATCAAGAAAGAACCCACTTTACTCACTACTGCACACTTACTGTAAGGCCACGCTTAAAATATCCACTTATCTGTTTCTGTGCTGTGACCTCTCCCAAACAGGTTCCTCCAAGGTCAGTTGTAATTATGCCAAACCCCTTCATTATATAGGTCCCATTGCCTTTGCTAAAGCTCAGCTCTCCCCAGACTGAGGTCACATGCAAACTGATGTTCTCAATTCTATCGCTACAACGGTGTATGTTCCTCAACCATCCCAAGCACCACCTTACGACACCAAACTGCTCCCTATGATTGTGACCCTCTCTCCGCTACACAACACCAATAGAAAGATCCCCAGACATGAGTCAACCACTGCAGGGAGAGTGCTCTGGACAAAGCTAAGACCACCCTCAGACTGACTGCAGCATAACTCCAGGATTACAGGGGGCCCCACCTTCCCTTGGGATTGACCTGAGCACACCCTTGCTCAGCCAGCTTTCCCTCCCCTTTCTCACTTTTGTGGCTCTCTACCCTTTGCGCAGTTTGTATCCACCGTTTGAACAACCACCTATCCTATGGCCAGAAGCACAGCTCTGTTTGCCGTTAGCCAGCAAGGCTTTAAGGTGGCTCTGGGTCACAGCCCCGCTTCCTACCACTTGGGCTAGTGTATGTACCTGCACAGCTCACAGCGGAATGGAAATGTCACACAAAGCTGCATCACTGTAAGGATGAAGCAGTGGCTATTTTCTCCAAATTCCAAGTAGAGGTGCAAGTGGCTTTGGGGCAGCACGGTGAGTCAGTGGTTAGCACTGCTGCCTCACAGCACCAGGGATCTATGTTCAATTCCAGCCTCGGGTGACTGTCTGTGTGGAGATTGCACATTCTCCCTGTGTCTACATGGAGTTTCTCCGGGTGCTCTGGTTTCCTCCCACAGTCCAAAGGTGTGCAAATTAGGTGAATTGGCCATTCTAAATTGCCCATAGTGTCCAGGGATGTGCAGGCTAGGGGGAATTAGCCATGGGAAATGCAGGGTTACAGGGATAGTTCTGAGTGAGATACTCTTCAGAGGGTCAGTGTGGACTCGATGAGCCAAATAGCCTGTTTCCATGTTATAGAATAGTACAGGCCCTTTGACCCTCGATGATCTGCCATGCTTTTATCCCAATTTAAGTTCAGACTAACCCACATACCCTTCATGGTACTAACTTCCATGGGCCTATCCAAGAATCACCTAAATGTCCCTCGTATGTCTGACTCTACTACTGCTGCAGGCAGTCCATTCCACGCACCCCCACTCCCTGTATAAAGGACTGACCACTAACATCTCCCCTAAACTTTCCTCCAATCACCTTAAAATTATGCCCCTTGTGATAGCCACTTCCGCTCTGGGAAAAGGTATCTGGCTATCCACTCTATCTATGCCTCTCAATATCTTGTACATCTCTATCAAGTCACCTCTCATCCTTCTTCACTCCAATGAGAAAAGCTCTAGCTCCCTTAACCTTTCTTCATAAGACATGCTCTGCACTCCAGGCAGCATCCTGGTGAATCTCTTCTGCACGCTCTCTAAAGCTTCCTAGAACAAGGCCACCAGAACGGAACACAATATTCCAAGTATGGTCGAAACAGGGCTCTATAGAGCTGCAGCATAACCTCACAGCTCTTAAACTCAATCCCCCTGCCAAGGAAAGCCAACACACCATATGCCTTCTTAGCAACCCTAACAATTTGGGTGGAAACTTTGAGGGATCTATGAACATGGACCCCAATCTACCTCTGTTCTTCCACACTGCTAAGAATCCTGCCTTTAACCCTGTATTCTGCATTCAGATTTGACCTTCCAAAGTGAATCTGTGTCCACATCCACTTCATGTGGTGAGTTATCTGAAGTGTGCATTTTCCGATTAGACAGAAATTAATTGGGAAAGCTATTCTAAATCCAGCGAGTTGTGTTTCAAATCAGATGCTAATGGGCCTTGTTTGTAGATAAGTAATTGGCTATGTGGGTGATTACTGGTGCTGGTTAGTAGCTTAAAATGAAACAAAACAAGTCACGGTGAATTTGGTGGTGGAAAGGTGGTCAACTGTGTATGATAGCACTCCTGGGTATTAAAGAAAGGCAAATAAAGGATAAGTTAAATAAGACGCTAATACAGTTAGCTCAGTTGGCTGGATGGCGCATTATTAGTGCAGAGTGATGCCAACAATATGTGTTCAATTCCCATCCCATCACTGGCTGAGGTTATCATGAAGGGACTCTCCTTCGCAACCTCTCCTCTTGTCCAAGGCATGGTAAGCCCCAGGTTAAACTATCTCACTGATAGGCAAGCATTATGGTCTGGCAAGATTACGGCGATAGGGTTAGGGTTAATACATGTCCCTAAAAGTCTCGTCATGTGCTGGTGAAAACCCACCACCCGAGAGGGAAACTTCTGCTAAAATTTATGTCGACATTGAGAACCAAGTTTCTGGCCTCTCACCCCATTAAGTTCGCCCACTCGCTATTCTCTGTGCTTCCTCTGCCAGTTTGTCCAGTAAGCAAACAGATGACTCCAGCAAAACAGTACATTCTGCAGATTTGTTTGCAGCTTTCATTTTGCTTGCTGCTCCTTTTTACAGCTGAGGTGATAAATTATCTCCACTAACCTGACTGCTTTTGGCAGAACTGCAGTTTCTTCACTCAGTTCCATATGCACAGCAGAGAACACTGCAACGTGACATTAAAGGGGAGCAGTGAGCTGGTTTAGTGGAGAAATATTGGGAGCTGAAAGAGAAGGATATTCTTTCATATCATGCTCATGGCTTAGCTCCTTTACAGAGTCAAAAGCAAAAACAGCATTTTGATGTAAAAACTGCATAAGACATGCTGATGTATAAATGCGACTACTATGTTGACACCAGTGAACAAACCAATCTTCCACTTCAAGGATTTATGCTTAATAATGCAAAGTCAGGTTTTTCATGCTGGCAAACAGTATTTATAAACAGCACAAATGGCTTGCCCACTGCTGAAAGAGAACTGCGAGGGTTTTAGACACATAGAAACATAGGGAAGTAGGAGAAGGAGTTGGCCATTCGGCCCTTCAAGCCTGCTCAGCCATTCAATATGGTCGTCCAATTCTGTGCCTTGCTCCTGCTTTCTTCCTCGATCCTTTAATCCCTAAGAACTATATCTCACTCCTTCTTGAAAAGCTTCAACGTTTTACTCTCAACCGTTTTCTGTGGCAGAAAATTCCACAGGCTCACGACCTTCTGGGTGAAGCCATTTCTCCTCACTTCAGTCCTAAATGGCCTAGCCTGTATCATTAAACCATCACCCCTGACTGTGACTCCCCAATGATTAGGTGAGAGGGGAAAGATATAAAAGGGACCTAAGGGATAACTTTTTCACACAGAGGGTGGTGCGTGTATGGAATGAGCTGCCAGAGGAAGTGGTGGAGGCTGGTACAATTACAACATTTAAAAGGCATCTGGATGTGTATATGAATAGGAAGGGTTTAGAGGGATATAGACCAAATGCTAGCAAATGGGACTAGATTAATTTAGGATAGCTGGTCAGCATAGACGAGTTGAATCAAAGAGTCTTTTTTTTGTATTGTTTAACTCTATGACTCTATGATATTAGTGAATCAAATGAGCTTTTATGACAATTAACAGTGGGTACATGCCACCATTAGGCTAAAGGTTTCTAAAATTCAAATTTCTCTATTTGCCATGGTGGGATTTGAACCTATGTCCCTGGAAAACATTCACCTGGGGTTCTGCTTTGCTGATCCAGTGACATTACTCATCCAGCACCACTTCTCCCTAACTTGCAATGGGTCAAGATAGCCTTATCAGCCCTGATCACGTTTGTCCCTTTCATTTCATGTAAATTAATAAGAAGGAAGCTGGAGGTTCAATGAGTCAAGGCACATTCATCGGATTCAGCCTTTCAAAACAGGAGGATGCCAGATTTAATCCTAACCCAACTGGACTGATCAAAATACCCATACAACTCTCCATTGCTTAGACTAGTTTTGGAATATTGTGTGCAATTTTGGTCTATGTCTTATCGGAAGAATATTGTAAATCTGAAAGGGTTCAGAAAAGAGTTTCAAGGATGTTGCCAGGGTTGGAAGATTTGAGCTACAGGGAGCGGCTGAATAAGCTGGGGCTATTTTCCCTTGAGCGTCAGAGGCTGAGGGGTGACCTTATAGAGGTTTATAAAATCATGAGGGGCATGGATAGTGTGAATAGACAAGGTCTTTTCCCTGGGGTGGGGATGTCCAGAACTGGGGCATAGGTTTAGGGTGAAAGATATAAAGGGGACATAAGGGAAAACTTTTTCACGCCAAGGATGGCGCATGTATGGAATGAGAAAATGGTGGAGGTTGGTACAATTGAAACATTTAAAAGTCATTTGGATGGGTATATGAATAGGAAGGGTTTAGAGGGATTTAGGCCAAGTGCTGGCAAATGAGACTAGATTAGGTTATGATATCTGGTCAGCATGGACGAGTTGGACCGAAGGGTCTGTTTCTGTGCTGTACATCTCTATGACTCAATGACTCTGAGTTTAGCAGCTTTGAACTTTATATAGCACTGAGCATGTTTACTGGTGAATTTCTCACACACCAGTGTGGTCTTTAGGTAAAATGAGGGTTGACAGCAACACAGAACTCAACACAATCCAATAGAAATAATTCAGTCCCCTTTTTAAACACACATTCATTACTTATTTTTCTATATACTTGTGAAATAACAAAGATTGGGGCAATGTGGAAAAGTAGAGATTTAGTCTCCTTACCTGAGAAAGGATGTACTGGCAGTGGGAGCGCTGCAGAGGAGGTTCACTAGGTTGATTCCAGAATTGAGAGGGTTGGCTTATGAGGAGAGACTGAGTAGATTGGGATCATATTCATTGGAATTCAGAAGAATTGGGGGGGAGGGGATGTTGTAGCACCATATAAAATATGAAGGGAATAGATAGGATAGAAGTAGAGAGGATGTTTCCACTGGCGGGTGAAACTAGGACAAGAGGGCAGAGCCTCAAAATTAGAGGGATCAGATTTAGGATTGAATTGAAAAGGAACTTCTTCATCCAAGGGTTGTGAATCTATGGAATTCCCTGCCCAGTGAAGTAGTTGAGGCTGCCTCAGTAAATGTTTTTAAACCTAAGATAGATAATTTTTTGAACAGTAAAGGGATTAAGGATTAGGGTGAGAGGTCGGGTAAGCGGAGCTGAGGCCATGGAAAGATCAGCCATGATCATATTGAATGGCGGAGCATGCTAGAAGGGCCAGACGGCCTAATCCTGCTCCTAGTCCTTATGTTCTTATGCAGAGTTGTTGAAGCACAGGAATTTCTCTGATATTTCTTTGAGTGTAGTACTGAAGAACTATCCCTAGCCAGACTCTTCCAAATGGCTACAGCACGGGCATCTACCTAGTAATGTGGAAAATTGCTCAGAAATGTTTTATCCACAACAAGCAGGACAGATCCATCTTGGTCAATCATTGCTGAATGCCATGGGGCATTACCACTGACAAGGAATGGTACTGGACCAGCCATGTGTAAACTATAGTACAAGAACAGATCAGAGGCTAGGGATTCCATGCTGCGAGACATGTCCAGACTTGTCTGGATAAGTGCAGCTCAAGAAACACTCAAGAAACTTGACACTATCCAGGAACAATGATACATTCAAGCTGAAAAATTGACTTAGTAATTAGAGACAGAGAAATCTATCATGGAAGTCTATATAGATGCAATAACAATGTTATGTTTTTTGAAAGGTGTGGATATTGCATGCACTCTCTGTGTCATTCTTAATTTTGACTATTCTTTCCCTGTCATACATTCCCACTGTTGTGAACTGGGGTTTCCTTTGACTTTAAATGAGCTATACCTCAGGAGAGCAGCTTTAAAATTTCACTGACACATGCACAAGCTCCTTTCCATCTCCTCTCAAAGGTTACCAACTGCAAGAAACTTTTCCAGTGCAACTTCCACTCTCACAATTCATAACTCTGTCTGGCACTTTCAAATAAAAGCTAAGAACTGGCAAGTTTTGTGGTGGGAACATAACTGAAGGTAGAAGACAATGCTCCCTGTTATCTATCTATCTATATCTATAAAAACTTTATTCATCCATTACACTAAATAGGGATACTTCCTTTGTTCATATGGCATTCAGTATTGTGAAAATCGTTCTACACATTTTAGTGCTGAATAGATACACTGTGTCATATTTCCTGGCAATAAATTGCATCCAGTGCCAATCAGTAATAAGTTCCCCAATCCCAAACTATTATATTGAACAATGACAATCACAATGATGCTTAAGACTAGGATACACAGGATATAATGTGATTCCTGAGCAGCACAGAGTAATGGCTGTGGATCTGTCAGGAAGCAGGGTAGATACTTTAGTATAGTGGAATGTGCAAATGATGAAGAAGTTACTCTGAGATGATGGATTGCAAACATTCCATATGGGGCATTGAGGAATAGTATAGTGGTCAAGCTTTTAGAAAGGAATAAGGCATGTTATCTTGCAATGTGATATCAACAGTCAAGGAGGAGAAAGTGAGGTCTGCAGATGCTGGAGATCAGAGCTGAAAATGTGTTGCTGGAAAAGCGCAGCAGGTCAGACAGCATCCAGGAAACAGGAGAATCGACGTTCCGGGCATAAGCCCTTCTTCAGGAATGAGGAAAGTTTGTCCAGCAGGCACCGCCTTCCTAACCTGCAATCTTCTTCCCGACCTCTCCGCCCCCACCCCCGTCTGACCTATCACCCTCACCTTGACCTCTTTCCACCTATCACATTTCCGACGCCCCTCCCCCAAGTCCCTCCTCCCTACCTTTTATCTTAGCCTGCTGGACAAACTTTCCTCATTCCTGAAGAAGGGCTTATGCCCGAAACGTCGATTCTCCTGTTCCCTGGATGCTGCCTGACCTGCTGCGCTTTTCTAGCAACACATTTTCAGCTATCAACAGTCAAGTGCCAGCAGAGATAATAATGTCCTCAAAATTTCCAGAAAGGCTACAAGAAAGACTACTAGCAGAGCTATTTGACTTCAAAGGGAAGATGTAGTTTGTCCTGATGGACTGCCATTGAAGATGGATTGCAGCCTCAAGACTTCCTGCAATGGCAATAGAGTCAGTGATTAGAAAACCAAAATGAGTCTTTGCAACACCTGAACTTCCCAGAGGAAACCATTTTGGAAATGGATCTCAATTTGTGAACAAGAAATTCAGAAAATTCACTTCAGAGGCAGGTATCAACCAGATAAATTTTCAACAAAATTGAATGGAAAGGCAGAGAGGGAAGTCAAGCTAGTAATGTCACTAATATCAAAAGAATACTGACTGAGTATTAGCTCTACTCAGTTATGGAGCCATGCCATTAACTAATGGATAGTCACCAGCAGAATTACTAATGGGAAGGAGAGTGAAGACAGATGTACCGGTGTTAAAGTACGATCTCAAGTCAGACTTAACCTCCCATGACTACTTAAAAGGAGAAAGAAATGAAACACAAAATAGAAGATGTGTTGTAAAAACACTGCCAACTTTAAAACCAGGTCAGAAAGAGGCAGCAGTCATTAAAGAAACAGATCAACTGAAATCATATTTTGTCAGAATGTTTGAAGAAATATTCAGGAGAAACAGGAAGGCATTAATCTTACCTCAGCCAAGAATTGAGACTGAGTACTATTATCCATGGATGTGGGACAGAGATACCCATACTACGTTGAATATTGAAAACAATGTGCTACATTTTGAGGAATGGTACAGACTATCACTCATGTGGAAATCAAGCAACCCAGATGGGAGAGTCCAATGATGGTACGATCCAGAATTTGAGGTGGTGATGATGGGGGGAGGGGGTGGGGTGGGCGCAGGGGAAGTAAGATGGTAACAATAATGTTCACAATAACATTGATAATGTAAATAACGAAAAAACAATTTGCTGGAATTATGTCAACCAAATAAGAGAGAACCTCGGGGGGAGATATTGTATAATGGATGTGCAAAAGATTAGATTAGATTCCTTACAGTGTGGAAACAGGCCCTTCACCCAACAAGTCCACACTGAAGCGCAACCCACCAGACCCATTACCCTAGGTTTACCCCTTCACCTAACACTACAGGCAATTTATCACGGCCAATTCACCTAACCTGCACATTTTTTGGCCTGTGGGTGGAAACTGGAGCACCTGGAGGATGGTGATGATGTAGCCGATCATGTAATTCTGGCACCAGCAGAGCAGAAGTGGAGAGCAGACTAGAAGTAGTATGTGAAGAGAAAGTGATCTTAGATATACACTTGAGATGCATTTGTTAAGCTGTCATCTATAAATGTAAAGAAAGAGTATTACAAGGATGAAAGGAGTGGAGTGCTTTATTCCACAAGTATTCAACAGCCTCTAATATACGTGTAAACACCCTGCAATACTAAGAAGAAGTGTCTAACTATGCTGTGAAGTGTAGCTACCATTGCACTGTACAATCAGTTCTGCTATGACGCAGTAGTTTCATTCTTGCGCATTCCTGTGTCATAAGAAAATTACATAATAGTAGCACCATTTAAACTAAGAGGGCCGGAATCACATTATAACCAATACATGCTTTAAAAGTTTGCGCTATAGAAACATTGTCTTTCAACTCGTCAACCGCGTTTTAGTGAATTCACATTACCGAAATCCGTGTTATAGCAGAATAACCGGTAGGATACACAACACTCCATTACATACAGTCATGTGATAATGACCAAATAATCTGTTATTGGGATGATGATTGATGGGTGGATTTTGACCAGAACATCAAGGATAACTCTTCTGCCCTTCTTCAAAATAGTGCCCGCCCACTTTCACCTGATAGGGCAAGTATTCCTGATGAAGAGCTTTTGCCCAAAATGTCGATTTTCCTGCTCCTCAGATGCTGCCTGACCTGCTGTACTTTTCCAGCACCACTCTAATCTAGACTCTGATCTCTAGCATCTTCAGTCCACACTTTCACCTAGGTAAGACCTCAGCTTATCACCTGAATGCAGCACGTCTGACAATGCAGTACTCCCTCACTACTGCACTGAACTTTTGATTCAGTCCTGATGTGGGGACTTGAACCCACAACCTTAGAATAGAGGGGCAACTGTGTTACTAACTGATCTGACACTTACAGAGTGGAGTCTGTATTGAGGATTCTATGTGGAATCAGCTCTTACAAGTTAAAAACTACAAATCATCTTAATCCATTTGGAAAGTCATTGCAGGTGTATGAAATACTGTCTTCTTATCTATCAGGTTATTAACAATAGCAGGCAGCAATAAAGCATGAAACATAGCCAGCCCATTGTAATAAAACCACAAAGGGCACTCAGCTGTACAACACTAGTCTTTTGGAAACACTGTACTAATAACAGCACATTGACATTTCAGTCAATATTTAATGCAATCTTTGTATGAATTCAACTATACTTAAATACAAATGTATGTTATAAATATAGTGTAATGTTATGGTCATGATTATAGTTTATGAGCATTTTGATCTCGTATAGTTTGACTATTTAGACTCTGGATAGAATCAGAAGCAGGAAGAGGCCATACAGATCCTGGAACCTGCTTTTCCATTCAGTAAGATCATGGTTTGTCTGACTGTAACCACAAATTCATATTCACGCTTACCCTTCCAACCCCTTTCTTTCTACCATCTTTTCAGGAAAAGAGTTCTATAAATTACAACACACTGAGGAAAACAAAAAGTAATCTCTTCTGTTTTAAATGAGCAGCTCCAGACTTTTAGACCATGAACCCTATTTCTAGATTCTCCCTTAAGAGGACACATCCTGTACACATATACCCTGTCAAAAACCCTTCAGGATTTTTACACATTCCAATCAAGACATCTCCTTCTCCTCTAACTGTAATGGATACAAGACTAACCTGTCCAAGCTTTTCCCATGAGACAGCCTGCTCATTCCAAATATTGCCCAGTTAGCCTTCGCTGAACCACTTCCATGGCATTTACATCTTTTCTTAAATAATGTATGCACAGTATTCCAAATGTGGCTTCACCATTGTCCTGAAGTATATATAACTGAAGCATAACCTCCCTACTTTTAAGTTCAATTACCCTCATGATAAATGATAACATTCTACTAGCTTCCTTAACTACATGCTGTAGCTGTCCACTAACCTGTGCATGAGGACACCCAGATCCCTGTACAGCTCTGAATTCTGCAATCCCCATTGTTTAGATAATATGCTCCTTTTTTATCCTTCCTTCCAAAAATGGACAGTTTCACATTTTCCCACATGATATTCCAATGCCACATCTTTGCTGACTCACTTCACCTGTCAATACATTTGTCGCAGCCTCCTTGTGTCTCCTGTGCTTACTTTCCTGCCTATCTTTGTGTCATCAAGAGACTGCCATCCAAACTCATAGAACCTTTACAGAGTGGAAGCAGGCCATTCGGCCCATCCAGTCCACACCGACCCTCTGAAGAGCATCCCATTCAGACCCACCCCATCCCTGTAACCCTGCATTTTCCATGGCTAATTCACCTAGCCTGCACATCTCTGGTTACACTATGGCAATTTAGCACGGCCAATCCACCTAGCTCACAACAATACAGATACAAATTTCAACCCAACAGAATGAGGAAATGACAAAAACACAATGGAGTCAGGGAAATATCCCTATTGTTTGCAACCAAATTAACATATTTGGAAACATGGAGGACATTGATCTAGTTTATGTGATTTAACTCCATCTCTGCCCCAATTCTCACCCTACCTTATGCTGTGCTGAGCTGCTCCAGAACTTTATTTGTATGTGGATTTATAAAAGGGAAGGGAAAACTGGAAACCTGTTGACCAAATGTGGGTCCAATCTGAGTACCCAAACAACTATGGAGCTTAGAAAATAAAACCATCTTTCCCTTCCAGTCACAAATCTACTAATTTCATTGTGAACAGTCACCAGAATCATAAAACCACACAGAATTACAGAATACATCTTAATTTCAGGCCCTGATTTAAAAGAATCAATGTTTGGGTTTTCACTTCAGTGTGGATGAGATATTACAGCCCTCAAATGGTTAAAAATCTCTCTGATGATTTCTTAAGCATGTTGAAATAATGGACAACTGACATGATTCATATTACTTTCATTTTTCCATCACTTCAAGCATCTGTAGGAAAACCTTATCCACTATTAAACACAGGGCTGTTGTGATATTTAAAACCATACGGAGTGGTGGCTGAAACAATCGCTGCAGAAACATAACTTAACAGCACTGGCAGGTTTTTAATCATTCTTCACTTAACTCAATGCAGATGCCCAAAAGACAGAAATTAAATGACTAAAAACTGAAAACCTCACTCACCATTTGACAAGTTCCCATTTTGTCTCACCTAATTGGTTCTTGCTTGCCATTATTGAGAGTAGTTTTCTTATTCTCGGGCTAGGTTTACCTACAACTGCACAGCAGTGGGTCTAAACAGCTTGATCTAAACTCCCCAGCCTGCAGCACATGGGAAATCTCCATCAGCTTAGCTAGCTGCACATTGATGCTGTCAGTTTCTCCTCTGGTCCTAGTTGGAAGGTCAGAACAGGAAACTGACTGGATTGTACCAATGTAACTTTGTACCTCTCCGGCAGGCAATGAGAAAAAGGAAGCAACACTAATCAAGCACTGCTGGCTGAGTTCAGAGACTAATGGAGGCAGTGACACTGTTTTGAAGGCTTTTCTGTGTCACTGACATAATTTCAGCTTTTCAATGCTGCAAGGGAAAGCATCATCCAGTGAAAGTGGTACAAGCCGACTTCTATCTTTCACAAAAAAATATGCTCAGAATCTGAGGTGATAATGAGGGGCCATTTCTCCATTCGGGAGGGAGCTGAAGCCAATCAAATACAATTCTGTAGCCATGATTACCAATTTTGATTTCTGCTTAAGAATAGCATTTCAGTCAGCGAAGTTCAGTTTTTTTGGGAGTTTTGGTTATCGCAAAAGTTCAGGTCTTCCCAATTGGCTAACCCGACCAATTGAGAATACAGACATTCCCTCATGAGAGGCATTTTTGAATGACAGTTATAGGGCACGTCCCTTCCTCCTGGCAGACTGATGAATCCATTCAGCGCAGATAATCATACTGCCCTCAGAGTGCGAGCTGAGTAGGAGCAGGGCCCATACTATAATTGCCCAAACGTTTGGCAGTGGGTAACACTCTTTGTCACTTGGAAAACAATTGCGTGGATGGATAGCACACTCTGTGGAATGAAATTGACAGTGACATGTCGTGTTCCACTCCCCTCCACCAGTATAAAATTAGTCTTAAACTTGCCAATCTTAGGAAGAGGCTGCCCTGAAGCGGTACTGCACTGGGCTTGGCCTTATCAAGGCAAGTGAGTGACCTCTGTCACTCAGTGAAAGTCTGTCTCACCCTCGAGAGCTGCGACCAATCTGATTGGCTGGCAACTGCATTGTCCCGACAGCATCAGAGGACAGTAGTGGCCGTTAAGGAGATTACAAAGGAGTTTGGAGACAGAGACAACATGCCCACTGGTTCTGGGCAATTCTGGGGTTTTTGGTTGGGTAGGGATCATGGACATTGTGGAACAAGGGGAAGGAAGTGGGGATTTAGATTTTAGAGGGAGACAAAAGGAGAGGTATGACTTCAGTGGTGGTGGGGGGAGGGTGGTGGCAGGGTGTTGTTGGTGAGCAGAGTGGATACCTAAAGGAAGTATCCCCTTTCTTCCTCCCTTTAACCCAAGTTGCAGAAGTAGAGTTTTGGTCTCTTTCATTCGGCCTTCCCGAGCAGCAGGCATCATTGGAGAGCAGGTTTATGACCATTACTGAGACTGTCTTTCAATTTATGATTTTTGTTTATTTGAACTTTAAATTCTACTGGCAACCATAGGTGGAATCAGAACATATTTCCCTGGACTGTTCATCTGGGTGTCTGGACGACTAGTCCAGTGACATTACCACAATGCCACCATCTTCCCCTAGGTGAGGAGGCTGTATCACTGAATGCTGTGGTGCAAGTTCAAGAATGGGATTGCCCTGTGCCCTGAGCATCTACTGTAGAAAGATGCTGAAGTAAACACTTACCGATAGATAACAAGAAGCACAAGGAACAAGAGTAGACCACTCAGCCTTTCCAGCCTGTTCTGCCACTCAATAAGATCATGACTGGTCAGGTTTTATCAGTAACCCTACACTCCTGCTTACCCCAATCAATCTTTCACCCCTTGGTAAACACATACATGGATATTAGTTAGTATGATTCATCATTCTGTGGAACTGTTGACCAATTTCCTGTGGTCCAAATTGCTGATTTTGATCATGTACCAGGAGCAGTAAGAAACAATTTAGTATCAACCAGATGCTTCCAGATGCTTGGAAACTAAATCGAGGCTGACAATCCTGTGTAGTAGAGTGGAAGTGCTACATTATTGGGAGTGCTACATTGTCAGAAGTGCTGTGTTTTGGATGAGACATTAATCCAAGGCTCTATCTGCCCGCTCAGATGGGCATAAAAGATTCCATAGCTATTGTCTTTCTCCTACAGTGGCTATATTTCAAAGTTATTTCATTGGTTCTAAACATTGTTCAAAATATTCTGAGGACATGAGAGTCATTATTTAATTGCCAGATCATTTTGGTCAGTACATTGAGTATAGGAGTTGGGAGGTCATGTTGTGGCGGTGCAAGACATTGCTTAGGCCAGTTTTGGAATACAGCATTCCATCCAACTCTCCCTACTGTAGGAAGAATATTGTGAAACATGAAAGGGCTTAGGAAATATTTATAAGGATGTTGCCAGGGTTGGAGGTTTGAGCGATTGGGAGAGGCTAAATAGACTGGGGCTGTTTTTCCTGGAGCATCAGAGACTGAGGGGTGACCTTATAGAGTTTTATAAAATCATAAGAAGCATGGATAGAGTGATTAGCCAAGGTCTTTTCCCCAGGGTGGGGAGTCCAAAACTAGAGGGCATGGGTTTAAGGTGAGAGAGGAAAGATTTAAAAGGAATCTAAGGAGCAACCTTTTCACACAGAGGGTGGTGCGTGCATGGAATGTGCTGCCAGAGAAAATGGTGGAAGCTGTTACAATTACAGCATTTAAAAGGCATCTGGATGAGTATATGAATAGGAAGGGTTTAGCGGAATATAGGCAAAATGCTGGCAAATGGGACTAGATTAATTTCAGGTACTTGGTCGGCATGGACGAGTTGGACCGAAGGGTCTGTCTCCAAGCTGTACAGATCTATGACTCTATGAAAGTGGGTTCAGGTTCTTGGTTAGTTTCTGCTGGCTGTCAGCAACAGGCTGGAGAAGTTATTATGCTCCATAGTTAAAGGAAAACAAGATAGGACTGCAAATACATTATATAAAATGGGTGAGGTAAGTCTAAGATAACAAGCAGAAATCAATTGACTGAGAGTTTGAAGGAAGCTCTGTCAATCAAAAATATTCACACAAGAAAGGCTGAGGTACAATTTTTATGAGCTTGTTTTTTTAGAGTGAAATTTCTTCATTATATCCCAATTAGCCATCCGAAGGCTTCCTCCTTCAGTCAGAATGATCTGAGCTATAGACTTCCTCATCAACATCATTTCCAAGTCACCAGTTGGCACTGAAGGCATGTTGAATTGGGCAGGGCTGATCTCCATTTTTCTTCCCAAATAGAATAATCTGCTGATGCCAAAAGGCTCCAAATCCATTTTTTGGATCTGTTGAAGCCACCATCCCTCCCTCATATCCAATACCAACCGTATCAAAGCACAGATCAGA
Source organism: Chiloscyllium plagiosum (assembly GCF_004010195.1). NCBI lineage: Eukaryota > Metazoa > Chordata > Chondrichthyes > Orectolobiformes > Hemiscylliidae > Chiloscyllium > Chiloscyllium plagiosum. The sequence goes on along the minus strand of NC_057737.1, from coordinate 13,045,656 downwards.
TTCATCCTGAAACCTAACCTCTGGTTCGTTGATACTAAATGATGGAGTTATCTTTCTGACTTAGGACCAGTGTGAGCCAGACTCATCTCATGGGTCTGTATTGTGTTTAATCGGGTGAATGTCAAAGTGAACTGCCAGTGCAGTCACAAATAATTCTTCTTTGAAATCTACTCTTTTTTTCTATTTACTCCAATGGTTCTCATTTTCATAGAACTTGTCATTCTGCCTCTTGTTCTTCCTGGCTTTAATTCCACTCAAAATGTTAATGGCTTGATGTGATAAGCAACATGCAAAAAAATGAATCACTGCGACAGCAATGAAGCTGTTCGAGTGATGACAGTCCCATTCCTCACACCCACATGAATGAATATCTTGGATTATGGAATTGATATTGACTATGTAATTTCATAGCTTTAAAATGCAAAATAAATAACCAACAGAAAGGGTACGGTTTTCCAACAGCCATCCCTTACTGCTTCCATATGAAGAAAATTAATTTGCACTTCTTGCCAGGAACAGAGACTCCTTTGGTGCAATATTCTCTGCATTCATTACATTTCTATTTTAAGCTTACTGAGTGATGCTGCACAGCGTATACTGGAATACACTGATTTACCAAAAGATGAACATCCTATCGCAATGCGCTTTGATTGGCTCGATTAATCAGTCAGGATCAAGGTACACATCTTGAAAGACACCAATGGGCCTCCCAAGCTGTGCCTATCAGCAGCCTGTTGAGGAATGTTCTTACTTTACCAGACTATGTACAAGCTGAAGAACTGCTAACAAAGGGAAACAGATCATCAATCCCAGGATTACAAAGGCGGATGAAGTACCAGAGATCTTGGACCTGATGCAGGCCAAAGCTGAAAATACTTGCCAGCTGTTGGTAGATCCACTGCCGAAGTTGCATTATATTTGCTCTAGACATTACTGTCTGGTAACTGTGCTAAATATTTCAGATCCAACTTCACAAAGACATTTCAGTTATGCTGTAAGTAAATCTTTGGAAACGTTTGCCTGAGTTAGATAGTTTGCAATCCAAGTTCGCTTTGCTTGAAGTTTCATGAAGAGGCCCATATTTCAACTGAGACGATGTACCTGTTCCAGGGCAAATATAACAGTTTCTTGGTGGAAGACATTACCAGCTCTATTGTTGTACATGTAAGATTGTGTTTGAGACTTGGTGGAAAATTGAAAGTAGTGTCATATTCAAGTCTTAAATTGGAACAAACGCTGACAACTATGGAGTCTCTTTTTATCTCTGTCAGTTTAATGCTCCTTTCCCCTTTCACTCAGACACTTATTTAGCTTTCCCTTAAATAAATCCCTGATGTCCACTTCAACTAATGGCTGAGATAGAGCAGTCCACAATCTCACCAATCCCTGCATAAAGACCTTTTTTCTTTATTCCCCATTAGGTTTCTTGTTGTCATATCCTTATTCTCTATCTTTGCTTTTCCCACAGTTGGAAACACTCTCTCAGTGTCTTTCACTTGGTAACCCCTTAGATTTGTCTTTTTAAAAGACAAGTGATCCAGCCCAAGCCTCCTTCCCTGAGACCTCACTTCCTTTGTGTTAGTGTTCTAGATTATAACAAAGCCAGTGTAACAAAGTTAAGGACAGAATGAAGAAGTTATTTCTTCTGTTGCGAATTTATATCAAGAGAAGAAAGAGATGGTTGTTTTGGCTGTTTAAGAATACTGAGACTGATGTTACAGCAGCAGAGTCCAAGCTCTAGCTTAATGGAGCAGAGCAACAGCTGCATTTTGCGAAATGCAGAGCATGATTTATTTCAAAGCTGCTGCTTAACTAGATTGTGACAAAATTTCTAACTTTTGCTTACTTCTGTTAATACTCATGGCTTGTACTGTGATCGACACATATCACAATTAATGCGTGCTTGTAACTTAATTATTATTAAGTTATTTTCTTTGTTTCTGGCAATTACTTTCTTATTTGCCCGCTAGGAAGTAAAACGTTTAAAGCTGCATGCTATAAGAGGCACTACTTATACAGTGACTCTACAATAAACTATTGCTATAAGGAAGTTACAGTTGGGGCCTTTGTAAGTATGTCATTTTCTTTTATAAATCTGAAGTGGTTAAAATGGACATTTTATTTGCTGTTTGCAAGGATTTATTTTCGCAAAGTGACACAGGGCACTTTTGCGGTGAAGTCCTCACACACCGATTTCCAAACCTGTAATTTCCTCTCTGATGAGATCCCATGAGAACAAAGATCAAAAGAACAAAGAAGGTTACAGCACAGGAACAGGCCCTTCGGCCCTCCAAGCCTGCACTGATCCAGATCTTGATCTAAACCTGTCGCCTATTTCCTAAGGATCTGTATCCCTTTGCTCCCCGCCCATTTATGTATCTATCTAGCTACATCTTAATTGACATTATTGTGTCTGCCTCTACCACCTCTGCTGGCAACGCATTCCAGGTACCCACCACCCTCTGCGTAAAGACCTTTCTATGCATAGCTCCCTTAAACTTTGCCCCTCTCCCTTTGAATGCATGACCCCCTAGTAATTGAGTTCCCCACTCTGGGAAAAAGCTTCTTGCTATCCACTCTGTCTATACCTCTCATAATTTTGTAGACCTCAATCAGGTCCCCCCTCCATCTCCATCTTTCTAATGAAAATAATCCTAATCTACTCAACCTCTCCTCATAGTTGCACCCTCCATACAAGGCAACATCCTTTTGGTCATGTGGCGACCAGAACTGTACACAGTATTGCAAATGTGGCTGAACCAAATTCTTATACAACAGTAACATGACTTGCCAACTCTTGTACTCAATACCCCATCTGATGAAGGAAAGCAAGCCGTATGCCTTCTTGACCACTCGATTGACCTACATTGCCACCTTCAGGGTATAATGTTCCTGAACAGCCAGATCTCTATGTACACCCCATGGTGGGGTGATTTTGAGTGTCTGGCCATTGATGTCAAGAAGGGAGGAAGGATGCAGATCAGCCAAAACACCTCTAACTGACAGGCAGAAAATAGCATTAACAAAGCTGAAACACTAGGAACTTATCTTCTGGACAAAATGGTGTATATGGCATGGAAGTAAAGGAATAAAGGAAGGATTATCTGGCCATGGAATTATTTCAGATAATTTCATGTTATCCTACAACCAAATTTAGATAAACCACTCAAACTACAAACATTGCTTCTCACTGAAGTTCGTTTTGTCACTCAAGTAAAGGCAAAACACTCTGGATATTGGAAACCTGAAACCAATAGAGAATGCTGAGATTCTCTCTGCATTTGTTTCACGTTTTGTCAATGTTGACTTCACATGAAGTCAAATGTTCCCTTCACTTCTTTTCTTATGCTAAGTAATTTCAAATTCAAAACCTCGTCAACCCCTTTCTAACTGATTTGAACTCCAGCAAACAAAAGAGCAACTTTTTTTTAACAGCATCAGCCTGTCATCATTTGTAATCCTTTCCAGAAACTAGTCCAAATGCTGAAAAGAACAGCTTTCATGTCAAGAAAAATACTGGTGACCAAAGAGCTTATTCTCCATTGCAATTACACTCCAGTGCAGTTGGTTAAATGCCCATGGGAAAGAAAAGCTTCTTCAATGGAAGATGCAGATCCATGAAGAGATATCTAGGAACAGGAAAGGCCATCTTGGTAAAACATAATGATCGCTTATTGAACGTTTTATCAATTGTTGACAAAGCCTCACGAATTTAATGAAGACATTCTGTGGCAATTTGACCACTGAGTTGTCCCATGCTTTAGCAGGCGATGCTGTTTCACTGATTTCGATGGAGTGTGAGATTATCTCAAACCCCAAAACACAAGTGAACAGAAATGTTTGCACCAACCCGTTCAGGAATATTGTTACTACTCTGGAGCAGCTTGGACTTGAACCCAGGTCTCCTGGCTCAAACATAGGGGACCGTCTTTATTCCTTCATTCACATCTTGAGGGTGCCACTGACTTGACCAGCATTTGTTGCCCCATCCATAAGGGGTCTGGAGTCACATGTAGGCCAGATCTAGATAGTGGTTTCTTCCCCTAAAGGACATTATGAACCAGATGAGTTTTTCATATGTATATCTCCATACACTGTCTAAACTTTGCTGTGCAATATCATATTTGCCCTCAAAAGCCCAGGGGACTGCATTGGTCTGCTGAGCAAACAGTTGCATTGGAAATTTATTGCACCGTAACTATTTCTTTCAGAGAAGCAGCACACAACATGCTTTAGCAAGCAATATCAGTTTCTCTAAATTATAATGTGAAGGTTTACTACAGCTTGCATTCAAAATTAACTCTGTCATCCACATTTGATTTTAATGGCTCTCAGACCGTAGTCAATAATCAGTAAATCAGTGCGAGTGAAGTGCAAAACACAGGTGCAAATTGAGTAAGGTGTATTGAAAATGCAGCCAATCGAAATATAAAGCTCTTCAAAACAAACCTAGCTTGTAAATTCCTCCAAAAGAAAGTGAGATTTAAGGTTTTGGGGGTGGTTGAATTAACAAATCTTCCAGAGTCGAAGAGTGTGTCGCTGGAAAAACACAGTCATTCAGGCAGTATCTGAGAAGCTTCTGACATTTCAGGCATAAGCCCTTCATCAGGAATTGACAAATCTTCCAGTGTGATAAGATTTGATTTACATTTAAACAGAATCAGTTCTCACTCATTATTGAATGTTTTAATTGCTTGTTTCTTTTAACATATTCCTCCTCCCTCCCCTTTGCTGACAGTCCCTATTACCATGCTGGAACCTTGTCCTGCCTGCAGTCTCTTGCAAAAAGGCTGTTTATAGGAAAGCAACCCAACAAGAGGTCTCTCCCTCTAATCTCTCTTCTCCCTCCCTTTGCCCTGACAAGGAAGCCCCCAGACTTCGCCACATTATTTCCCTGCAGGAATGCGGCTGATGCTGTAATTCACCGTATGGAACATTGCAGTCAGGATCCATTACCTTCCACACTGGCAGTGGCAGAGGGGTTGGCTCGCCATGACCTGCTGTGATTTTGGATGAAGCCACACCAAACCAGAATGTTGGAGATTGTGTACCAGGGCTGTGCTGAGCTAGCTCCTCTGATGTAGTCCAACAGTGAGAAGCATTGTTATTGCATCCATGAGGTAGTGCACTGGAAACCGAGCAATGCTTTTCCTGGTGTCATCACAATGTTTGTAAAAAACATAAAGGTTTGCCAATTTTCCTATCTTTTAGATGTGATTGACAAGGTTTCTGTTCTAAACAAGAATGACAATTTATTACAAATAAATGCACTGGAGCTACAGATAAACCTTTATGAGCTGTCAGCATGTAACAATACTAGTTAAGATTTGGGTTCAGCAATCCTGTCATGCCTGGTCATGAATGATGGTGAACAATTGACCAACGTACTGGAGCATCAGGCTCCTCAAACATCCCACCCTCAATGATGAGGAAGTTTAAGGGCAAAAGACAAGCCTGAAGCACTTCTTCAGCCAGAGCTGTTGGTAAGCGTCCTCCTGAAGTCCCCAGTATCACATATAGCAAACTTCGATTCACTCCGTGTGATATGAAGAAATGTCTGACGACACTAGAGGCAATGTGCCCTGGCAACATTCCAACAAGATTTATGCTCCAGAACTAGCCACCTACCACCCCCCCCTCCCCCGCCAACACAGCAAACCACCCCCCCAAAAACCGCCCACTAAGTACAGCTACCTAGTGATTAAAAAATTGCCCAGTTATGTCCTGTTCACAAAAAGCTAAATGAATCCAACCTGGCCGATTATTGCCCATCAGTCAACTCTGTATTATCACTCAAGTGATGGTAGGTGTTATTGACAATGCCATCAAATGACATCTGCTCAGCAATACCCTCTCACAGATGCTCACTCTGTGTTCCTCCAGGGTCACTCCGCTCTTGACCTGCCTCGGTTCACAAATGGACTCAAGAGCTGAATGCGAGATTGGAAATGGGGGTGACTAATTTTGATATCAAGGCAGATTTTGAACATGCATCAAGGAGCCCTAACGAAGATTATTGCCCATCAGTCAACTCTGTATTATCACTCAAGTGATGGTAGGTGTTATTGACAATGCCATCAAATGACATCTGCTCAGCAATACCCTCTCACAGATGCTCACTCCGCTCTTGACCTGCCTCAGTTCACACATGGACTCAAGAGCTGAATGTGAGATTGGAAATGAGGGTGACTAATTTTGATATCAAGGCAGATTTTGAACATGCATCAAGGAGCCCTAACGAAACTAAAGTTAAGGGGAATCAGAGGGAAATGTCTATGCTGTTCGGGATATTACCTAACACAAAGGAAAATGGTTGTGATTGCTGGAGGTCAATCATCTCAGCTATAGGACAACACTCAGAGTAGTGTCCTTGCCCAGGGCTGGGACAGTAGGTGAAATCAGGGCCTATTAACTGGAGTGGGGTGGGGTTGGGGGGGGGGGGGGGGTGGGGTGTTGTGCTCTTCTTTGGTGTGGGGCAGCTGTGCTTTGCTCAGGGGGTGGTGGCCTGCCCTTGTCTGTGCACAACATCAGTGACCTTTCCTCCATCATAAGGGCAGCAAAAGGGAGGTACACCAATGATTGCTCAATGTTCAGGACCATTCACAATTCCACAGATTCTGATGCAGTCCATATCCAAACACAGCATGACCTGGACAGTGCCCAGGTTTGAGCTAAAAAGTGGCAAAGACCATTCATGTGAGAGAAATGACAGGCAATGCCCATCTCCAGCATGAAAGAATCTAACCCTTGTCCCTTGACATTCAACGGCATTACTGTGACTGAATACTCCACTATCAGACACTGGACCATCCATGTAAAAATGTGACTGTGAGTGTGACGATGCTGCTCCGTTAACAAGGTTAGGGTGTCCTTGCTGTTGTTTTTCAAGAGGTTATAATGACACAGACTCCAAAATGTCTGCGGTTGATTTACTTGAGAATGCTTTCAAGTTTCAAAAAAAAACTTGTACAATGAAAGGGGAGCGGCCCATTCTCCCAGCTCAGCTTTTCTCTGGTTTCATTTGGGGGTTTAGCAATCTGGCTGTTCACTGAAAGCAGTCAGTTCAGTTTGAGGTTACTGGTCCAAGAAACGGCTACCTGAAAGAAGGTGCTCCACGCTGCCATCTTTCTCTTTCTCTCTCCTGCATGACCGTGTTTGATTTTTCCTTTTTTTTTGCCAAGGGGTGTTTATGGGAATTGTTGCAGGAATTTGGAACAGTATAATTAAGTTGGCATAATTTGTTGGGTTCTCGGATAGTTACGTTATTTGGTATTCCATTCTCTTTTATTTGTGTTTCATTCAGTAACCTTGTAAATAAATTCTGTTTTGTTTAAAACTTGCTTTGTGGAAGTGGAAGTGGAAGTGGAACTTTCCACTTAATTGTGAAAAATTGTCTGTGGAATCTGAGAATGGAGGGAAAGTGCTTAATGTATACTTTTCATCAGTTTTCACATTGGGAAAAGGCAATGTTAGTGAGAATAGGGAGATAGAGGCTACAAGATTAGATGGGATTGAGGTTGACAAAGAGGAAGATCTGAAAATAGATAAGACCCTGGGGCCGGATGAGATTCATTCTTGGGTTTTCTGGGAAGCCAGGGAGGAGATTACAGAGCCTTTGGCTTCAATCTTTATGTCATCATTGTCGAAAGGAATGGTACCAGAAGACTGGAGGATAGCAAATGTTGTTCCCTTGTTTAAGAAGGGGAGTCGGGACAACTCAGGTAATTATAGGCCAGTGAGCCTTACTTCGTTTGTAGGTAAGGTGATGGAAAAGGTTATAAGAGATAAGATTTATAATAATCTGGAAAGGAATAATTTGATTAGAGATAGTCAACACGGGTTTGTGAAGGGTAGTTAGTGCCTCACTAACTTTATTGAGTTCTTTGAGAAGGTGACAAAACAGGTGGATGAATGTAAGGTGGTTGATGTAGTGTACATGGACTTCAGTAAGGTGTTTGATAAGGTTCCACACAGTAGGTTATTGCACAAAATACAGAGTTTTGGGATTGAAGATGATTTCGCGGTTTGGATCAAAATTTGGCTACCTGAAAGAGGACAGAGGGTGGTGGTTGATGGGAAATATTCATCCTGGAGCTCAGTTACTAGTGGTGTGCTGCAAGGATCTGTTTTGGGGCCACTGCTGTTTTTCATTTTTATAAATGATCTGGAGGTGGGCATAGAAGGATGGGTTAGTAAATTTGCAGATGACATTAAGATAGCCAGAGTCATGGATAGTGCCGTAGGATATTGTGGGTTACAGAGGGACATAGATATGATGCAGACCTGGACTGAGAAGTGGCAAATGGAGTTTAATGTGGAAAAGTGTGAGGTAGTTCACTTCAGAAGAAGTAACAGGAATACAGAGCACTGGCCTAATAGTAAAATTCTTGGCAGCGTGGATGAACAGAGAGATTGTGCTGTCTAGGTGGATAAATCCCTGAAAGTTGCCACCCAGATTGATAGGGTTGTTAAGAAGGCATATGGTATGTTGGTACTTATTGGTAGGGGGATTGAGTTTCAGAGCCACGAGGTCATGTTTCAGCTGTACAAGACACTGGTTAGGCTATACCTGGAGTATTGCGTGCAGTTGTGGTCACCGCATTATAGGAAGGATGTGGACGTTTTGGAAAGGGTTCAGAGGAGATTTACTAGGATATTGCCTGGTATGGAAAGAAGGTCTTACAAGGAAAGGCTGAGGGAACTGAGGCTGTTCACCTTGGAGAGAAGAAGGTCGAGAGGTGACTTAATCGAGACGTATAAGATAATCAGAGGGTTAGATAGGGTGGCCAGTGATGGCCTTTTCCCTCGGATGGTGAAGGCTAACATGAGGGAATGTGGTTTTAAATTGAGGGATGATAGATTTAGGACAGATATTGGGGTACTTTCTTTACTCAGCAAGTATTAGGAGCATGGAATGGCCTGCCTGCAACAGTAGTAGTCTCGCGGACCTTAAGGGCATTTAAATGGGCATTGGACATACATATGGATAATAATGGAATGGTGTAGGTTAGTTGGGAATCAGATTAATTTTGCAGGTTGGCACAACATCAAGGGCTGAAGGGCCTGTACTGTGCTGTAATTTTCATTCTAAAACTAAGTGGTTTGATCAGCTGTATCTCTCCTGGAATATCCATGTTGCACCTGCTTAAAATAACCAGCAAAGTTAGGGTCTGGGCTACTTCCTTGAAATGGTTTAATGGGGTCTGGCCTGGTCCATAACATATGAAAGGGTCAGAGACTGGGAATTCTGCCATGTGGTATTCACCCACTCCCCAAGGCCTGTCCACCATCTACATGGCAGAAGTCAGGATGGATGTAGCACAAGTCATGGATGAATGTAGCTCTGACAATACTGAGCAAGTTTGATACAATCTGTTTGTTTGGCACTTGAACCATTACCTTCAACATTCATTCCCTCTGCACTGATGCACAGCAGCATAGTGTGTATCATCTACCAGATGCATTGCAGAAATTCGCCAAAGCTCACCATGATAGCACCATCCAAACCCACCACCTCTACCACCTAGAATGACACGGGCAGCAGATACGCAGAACACTTCCATGTGTTCCCCTCTAGTCCACATAACATCCTGCCTCAGTAATACATCCCTGTTCCTTCTGTGTGGCTGAGTCAAATCCTGGAATTCCCTCCCAAACAGCATTGTAATTGTACCTATACCAAATGAATTACATCAGCTCTAGAAGACAGCTCACCAACACCAGACCAAGGGAAACTGAGGGCTTGAAATAAATGGTGGCCTTGTCAGTAACATTGAATATCAAGGGGGAGGTAATGGCCTTGCGGTATTACTGCTGGACTGTTAATCCAGACACCCAGGTAATGTTCTGAGAACTTGGGTTCGAAACCCACCATGGTATATAGTGGAATTCGAATTCAACAAAAGTCTGAAATTAAGAGTCTAATGATGATCATGAATCCATTGTCAATTATTGGAAAACCCATCTGGTTCACTAATGTCCTTCAGGGAAGGAAACTGCCATCCTTACCTGGTCTGGCCTACATGTGACTCCGGATCCACAGCAATGTGATTGACTCTTAACATTTCCCAGGGATGGATAATAAATGCCGGCCTAGCCAGAGGTGCCCTCATCTAGTGAATGAATTTAAAAAAAACAATGTGTGTATGAACAAAAAAACAATCACAAAGAACTTCACAGGGGTTAAATCAGACAAACATTGTCACTGAGGTGGAAGAAAACAAAATCAAGACTGCTGACCAAAGAAATAGATTTTCAGAAGTCAATTGGTATCAGGAGGGAATTCCAGATCTTGGAGTTTGGACAACAGAAGCCGACACTGACACCAGTGGGGTGAAGAAAGTTTGGAACTTTGCAGGTGGACCTGCCTGCCTACAGGGGTAATGACCTGAGTTGTGTTAATTATAGGTTGTTATACTATGGATACTGGAAATTCAAACATGCTCTTCCCTTGATTCCCATCCACTTTGAATGCAGAGAGATGAACATCACCAAATTGGCGCAATGTCTTTCTGGCACCAAAGGTGAACACAGCCTCCAACTGGGAGTGTGAAAGCCACATTGGTTGGGAGGTAACTCTTGAAGAACAAGGTAACCCAGCTGAAGATATAGATGCAGCACTGCACTGGATTCATACTAAGCTAGACCAGTCTGAACCACTTACTCTACATCATCAGCAGCAATGTGAGAAGATTAACAAAGGTTGGGGGTTGTAACAAGAGACACCATTCCTGATGCATTACACAGTTTCCAATCACATAAATCTGCCTGTAATTCACAACCATGTCTTCCTATCCATTATGATGGTGAAATGTATGCTGGGGCAATATGATTAAGTCAGAAAACAGACTCAATAATTAATGGTCTAAATATGATAGAGTTTCATGTCTGCTGGGTTATTTATAAACTCAGATTAAGATGCATTATAAATATAATCAATATGCAGCAGTGCGTTTGAAAGCACTTAAACAATCGAGGTCGTTGTCCATATGATCGTATTGAAAACAATGGACTGCTGGTAATGGTCTAAAAAGTACTAAACTCGTTGGGGGGGTCCAAAGAGCATCGTAATCTATCATTTGAACTCAAGACTGGACCACATCCTGTGATTCCTCTCTCAAGTACTGCATGGTGGTTTCATTTCCAGCACGGTTAATGTGCAGTTTCCACTGTTCAATTTTCTCTGCCCTTTTTAGCACTTGGACAGCTCATATGTTAGATTTCAGTGATGATTCCAACATAGACTGCTATCATCTCAGCTCATCTGAGTTTACAGTACATAATTTGTACACACCTCCCATGCTAAAATAGGAAGAAAAGTCTTAAACATTGCTCAGCCATCTTAGAGCCACTGTTGTTCTATAATAATCTTTTCAATGTACTTCACAAACCAAAAACTGATTGCAATGCCTTTGGGAAACATTTTAACCTAATACACCCATCATGAAGCTGCTACCTCATTCTTTTTAAACTCTACTCTCCCATTTAAGTCAACAGTCATTCAACCTCTTCAGCCTGTTCTGGAATATAATCCGATTTCTCAAATTTGTCAAACCATGCATCCATCGTCATGCACTCATCTTGAACTCTGCCTCTGTAATCAATAAACATTTGCACAGAGCTAATGAGATAACCAACATATATGATTGAAATGAGCCCAAGTTACTGGAGCATATTTATTCTGAATAATTCTGGGACTTTAACTGCCTTATGTGTTAGAATAGCTAAGCTGCAACTGAGTCTTGAGAACTGAAATGTTAACAATTGGGCTGTTCAGACCTTAATATTCTTAATGAGCATTGACATTATTGCTTTAAAAACATAAATCAGATCCAGTGAAGTTATATGGATGAAACTTAAAAATAAGAAAGGGATGATCACCTTGCTAGAATTTTATTACAGGCCCCCCAATAGTGAGCAGGAAATTTAGAAGCAAATTTGTAAGGAGATATCAGATATCTATAAGAAAAATAGGGTTAGAATATTAGGGGATTTTAACTAGATTGGGACTGTCATCGTGTTAAGAGCTTGGATGGGGAGGAATTTGTTAAGTGTGTTATGAAGATGTGGTTGTACCTTTAAGAGAGTTAAAAGCAGCAGAATTAGCGGACACAGCACCAAGTGTTCTCAATAAGGCAACAATGTAACACTGGGGGAAACAACTTGATACATTTGTTGCTTGGAGACAAAAACAAATTCGAATTTGGCCAATCAATTTAAATTATACCCCCAAAAAATACCAATTTCCAATCAAGTTTGAATTAGTATATTGACAATCTTAAAAGCCAGTGACACAATCCGATGCTCTTGGGTATAAGACCAGGGGGAAATTGACCAGTTGAGAGGAGAACCGCCAAGTCCTAGCATGTAACAGACGGCAGGAAAAAAAAATCTCTCTTCAAAGTACCTTTTTGATCAGTAACATGTGATGCAGAAATTCCTAACAAAGAAGACACAGGAAGATTCAAAGAGAAGAACCTACAGCTGCCTGGTTTTGAGATAAGAAGTGTTGTTTTGTAAATCTTAATTGGGAGTTTTATCAGACTAGTATTGTAGAAGGGAAGGTAACTGATTGATTAAAGAAAGAAATTGTAAATAGTGGTTAGCTAATTATTCTCTGTTATACTTTAAGAAATAAAGTTGTTAATTTTTACTTTACATAGTTCTTGGCCACTCGAGTTTTCACAGATTACAGCATGGGATAAATCTTTTCTGTGTTGCTGGTTTTAAATTAAGCAGTAGATTTTACCCTATGTCATAACAAGTGTGTACAAGAAAACATTCTTATTCATTATGTGGATGTACCTATTAAAGAACAGCAATACTTGATATTCTGTTGGGAAATAAGGCAGGGCAAATTATAGAGGTGTCAGTGAGGGAGCACTTTGAGGCAAGTGATCATTATTCTATTAGTCTTAAAACAGTTATGGAAAAAGATAGAACTGATCAAAAGTTCTAAAATTAAAGTTCTAAATTGGAGTAAGGCCAATTTTGACGGTATTAGTCAGGAACTTTCAAAAGTTAACTGGGGGAGGCTATTCACAGGTAAAGGGACGGTTGGGAAGTGGGAGTCATTTAAGAATGAGATGAGTGTTCGGAGACAGTATGTTCCTGTTAGTGTGAAGGGCAAGGCTGGCAGTGTAGGGAATGCTGGATGACTAGAGAAACCTAGATTCCTGAAGAAGGGCATGTGCCCGAAACGTCGAATCTCCTGTTCCCTGGATGCTGCCTGACCTGCTGTGCTGTTCCAGCAATAAAGTTTCAGCTAGAGAAACCTAGACTCTGGTCAAGAAAAAGGAGGCACATGTAAGGTAGACAGCTGGGATTTATGGAAAGCTGGGATCAAGTGAATCCCCAGAACAGTGTAAGAGCAGTAGGAGTATGTTTAAGAGGGAAATCAGGAGGGCAAAAAGGGACATGAGATAGCTTTGGCAAATAGAGTCATATAGAGATTCTATAAACTCATTAAGGGCAAAACTGTAACTAGGGAGAAAATAGGGCCCCTTAAAGATCAACGTGGCCTCTGTGTGGAACAAAGGGAGATTGGTGTGATACTAAACAAATGTTTTGTGTCAGTTATTACAGAAGAGAAGGAAATGGAAGCTAGGATACTTGATGAAATAAATTGATATTTTGAAAAGTATCCATATTACAGAAGAGGAGGTGCTGGGGATCTTAAAATGCACAAAAGTAGACAAACCTCTGGAAGCTGATCAGGTATTTCCCAGAACTTTGTGGGAAGTTAGGCAAGAGATTGTTGAGCACCTTGCTGAGATATTTCTATCATCAATAGTCAGGGGTGAGGTGCCGGAAGGTAGAGGATAGCTAACATTGTGCCATTATTTAAGAAAGGCTATAAGGAAATGTCAGAGATATATAGACCGGTGAGCCTGACATCAGTGGTGGTTATGTTGTTGGAAGGGATTCTGATGGACAGGATGTACATGAATTTGGAAAGGCAAGGACTAATTAGGGATAGTCAACATGACTTTGTGCATGGGAAATACAGTCTCACTAACTTGACTGAGTTTTTTGAAGAGGTGGCAAACACAATTGATGTGGGCAGATGTTGTCCATATAGACTTTAGCCAAGCGTTTGACAAGCATGGTAGACTGATTAGTAAGGTTAGATCAGATTGGATCTGAGGGAGCTAGCCAATTGGATATAAAATTGGCTTAAAAGTAGGAGACAGAGGGTGGTTGTGGATGGGTGTTTTTCAGACCGGAGGGCTGTGACCAATGATGTGCCACAAGGATCAGTGCTGGGTCCGCTGCTTTTCATCATTTATATAATTGATTTGGATGTGAATGTAGGAGTAATGTTTCATAAGTTTGTAGTTGGCACCAAAATTGGTGGTGTAGTGGACAAGTGAAGATTATCTCAGAGTACAATAGGACCTTGATCAGATGGGACAATGGGCTGAGGAGTGACAAATGGAGTTTGATTTAGATAAATGTGGGGTGTTGCATTTTAGTCAGGCAAACCAGGTCAGGACTTACACAATTATTGGTAGGGCCCTGGGGAGCGTTGTCAAACAGAGACCTTGGGGTGCAGGTGAATAATTCCTTAAAAGTAGAGTCAAGGTAGATAGGGTGGTGAAGATGTTTGGTACGCTTGCCTTCATTGGTCAGAACATTAAGTTTGGGAGTTGAGATGTCATGTTGTGGTTGTACAGGACAGTTGTGAGGCCACTTTTGGAATTCTGTGTGCAATTCTAGTTGCCCTTCTATAGGAAGGGTGTTGTTAAACTTGATAGGGTGCAAAGTATTTACAAGGATATTATTGTGTCTGGAGGGTTTGAATTATAGGGAGAGGTTGAATAGACTGGGGCTTTTTTTTACTGGAGTGTTGGACACTGAGGTGTGACCTGATAGAGATTTATAAGAGCATGAGGGTAATAGATAGACTGAATGGCCAAAGTAGTTTTCTTAGAATGGGGGAGTCCAAAGAGAGGGCATAGTTTGAGGTGAGAGGGAAAAGATTTAACAAGAACCTGAGGGGTAAATTTTTCATGCAGAGGGTAGTGCGTATATGGAATGAGCTGCCAGAGGAAGTGGTACAATGACAACATTTAAAAGGTATTTGGATGGGTCCATGAATAGGAAGGGTTTGGAGGGGTATGGGCCAAATGCTGGCAAGTGGGACTAGGTCAGATTGGGATATTCAATTAGCATGGATGAGTTGGACCAAATGGTCTGTTTTCATGCTGTATGACTCTATAGCTCAATAACTCGATGTAGAATCCTTTTTGTTTAAAAATGCTAAACAGTAATAAATATTCTCTCTCTCTTTCTTAACAGACTCCAGTGGAATAACACAGGAAACAACGGAGCTCAAGAAATAGCACCTGTGACAGGAAGACATGGTATTCTCACTTTGATTGGATTATATCATATAGCCACCTTGCCCTCACTCTTAGACAGATCTTGCTGACTGCGCAGGATTAGTGCAACCTCCTGCTGGAAGCACTTTATCTACGGCCTGGAGCCCATCGGAAAGAGATCACGGATCATCCAAACGATCAACTATTCCACTGAATATTGATCTGACTGTTTGAATACATTAAATTCTTAGAAATAACCATTTGGTCAAAAGTGCTTTTGGGTGACAGAGTGAACCTGAGCATTTTTTTAAAGTTGCTTTCAGGCAACTGACTCCAAGAGCACTTTATTTAAAGCACATGAATTTGTTTGGCTCAATATCCTGCAACGAATAAAAGTTGTACATTTATTGTGTGAGCTCTATTTGCAATGTACTTGGTGCACTGCTCAGGACAGGGTCCAAATGTCACCTTCTGACCCTACATCCTCCATGTGTTAGTAACTTCGATTCAGACAGTGTTTTTATGGCTTCGGAATGTCAAAAGGGCTTCACAGCCATAGAGTTACAGAGTCATAGAAATATACAGCACGGAAACAGACCCTTCAGTTCAACCTGTCCATGGCAACCAGATATGTTAACCTATTATAGTCCCATTTGCCAGCACTTGGTCCATATCTCTCTAAACCCTTCCTATTCATATACCCATCCAGATGCCTTTCAAATGTTGTAATTGTACCAACCTCCGCCACTTCTTCTGGCAGCTCATTCCATACACGTAACACCCTCAGCGTGAAACAGTTGTCCCTTAGGTCCCTTTTAAATTTTCCCCCTCTCACCCTAAATCTATGCACCTCCAGTTCTGGACTCCCCCACCCCAGGGAAAAGACCTTGTTTATTTATCCTATCCATGTCCCTCATGATTTTATAAACGTCTATAAAGTCACCCCTCAGCCTCCGATGCTCCAGGGAAAACAGCCCCAGCCTATTCAGCCTATCCTAGTAACTCAAACCCTCCAACACTTATAAAAAGCCAATGAAATACCTTTGATATTTTGTAGCTCTGGTGCACAAGAGAAAAACAATTTGTGTGCAGCAAAATTCCAGATCAACCAAGTGGCTTGTTTAAGGAATAAATTGTAGTTTATTGCAAGATCTGGACATTTTGTTATAGTACACTCTCTGTAGGGAAAGAGTAAATAAAGTTAGTTTAATATTGGCTGTCTTCCTTACTGCAGTGCACACTATAAATGTTGCCTGAGACACCAGAAGAAATTTCCCTGCTGTTTTGCAAATGGTGCTGTGAAATCTTTGACAGTGCTGGAGAATATCAGATCAGGCCCTGGTTTCACAATTCATTCAAAAGACAACATTCTCCACCAATGTAGCCTATAGCTGGTATAATCTCTCTGTACATTACAATGAAAAAATGTAGACAGACCAATTTGACAGTAAGTCTAACTAAATGATGAGCTCAAGCATCTGAAGGAGGAATTGAACCGATAATCTTTGGATTCATTGTCGGAGAAGTTAACCCAATAAAGCAGAGATCACAAAACACAGATCAAAGTGAAATTAACAAACCATTTATTATCACAGTGATATCTGGAAGAGAAATTGACCAAACTGAAACAGTACAGGCAGTCTGTCCAGGTAGCTGAAACTCTCTTCCCCAAACTGAGAATCAAGCCAGTTTGTATAGGAATACAGTACAATGGTGTGAATTGAAAATGCAGTGGTCTTGATAGTCAAGTAGGTAAAAACAAGGACTGCAGATGCTGGAACCAGAGTGTAGATTAGAGTGGAAAAGCACAGCAGGTCAGGCAGCATCCGAGGAGCAGGAGTCAAGTAATCAAGTTACGATGGTGATCATCGCAAAGCAGTAATCAGAAGAATGCCCTGAATGTCAATACAATGAAGTGTCTGGCAGCATCCATCAGTTCTTAATGGGATCAGGAGACTCCAGCTTTCATCGAGAGTAGGTGAGAATGTCCCTTTTCTTGGCAGTGAGGTGTTTCCATTGTTGATGTCCTGTAAGCGAGGTATTCTACTGCCTCTCCGTCTGACCTGTTCTTTGTGTGGCTTTGGTGTCACTGGCGTGTGAGACTGCCCTTAGAGCTTTGGGACAGTTGTGTTTATTGGGTCCAGGAAGCTTATTGTCAGTTTGTCTTGGGAAATGTATTCCCTGGTCTGTGAGTGACTATGGTCATGCCTGGTTTCCCTTGTCAGCCTGTTTGGTCAAAGCTGAGGCATTCTGGGTGTTCCTTGTGTGGTTTGGACAGCTTGATTTTCTGTGCTTTGTGTGGCCATGCTGTGGTTAGGCAGGGTGGCAGATCTTTTCCCGCACTCATAGTCAGGAATCATGAGGGTTCATTATCAAAGCTGATACTGACTGTCACACCTTGGCCTTGCTACCTCTATAGCCATGAGGACAAGAGCAGCAATATCGTTGAATCTTAATTCAAAGTTACTTAGTCACTGAGATGTACAGCACAGAAACAGACTCTTCAGTCCAACAGCTGACCAGACATCCTAAATTAATCAAGTCCCATTTGCCAGTATTTGGCTCATATCCCCCTAACCCCTTCCTATTCATGTACCCATCCAGATGCTTTTTACATGTTGTTATTCTACCACATCCTCTGGCAGCTCATTACATACATGCACCACCCTCTGTGTGAAAAGGTTGCCCTTCAGATTCCTTGTAAATCTTGCCCCTCTCACCCTAAACCTCTGCCATCTAGTTTTGGACTCCCCCACCCTGACAAAAAGACCATAGCTATTCACCCTGTCCATATTACTTGCCCGTAATATCCGCATTCTATCATTGTTGGGCTGGGGCATTCTAGGACTTTGATCTACCACCAGACACCACACCCTTCACTGGAAGGATTGTAGCAGCTGGCGGTTTAACTTTTCAGAGCAACTGGGGAGAGGCAACAATTTTTTTTTTAAAAATGCATCCTATAGTCAAAAAGAAAAGAATTCCTGTGCCTAATGAATCCCGATCCTGCTCCTTGGAAGGAAAGAGAGAGGTGGGAAAGGGAGGGAAGATGACAACCTTTCATTCATTTCCTGGCTATGTGCTAGGAAGCGTTGGAAGAAAATTGGAATTAAATACGGGTGGACGTGATGGCAGGAGATGATGAAGGAGTTGCCGTACACATAGACACACAGAAATACAGAAGAGAGGAGCAGGAGGAGGCCATTCGGCCCTTCAAGCCTGCTCTGTCATTCATCATGATCATGGCTGATTATCCAACTCAGTAGCCTAATCCTGCTTTCTCCAAATAACCTTTGACCCCATTCACCCCAAGTGCTGTATCTATCTGCCTCTTGAATACATTCAATGTTTTGGCATCACTACTTCCTGTGGTAATGTATTCCACAGACTCACCGCTCTTTGGGTGAAGAAATGTCTCTTCGTTTCACTTTGATAATGAACAAAAAGGGTGAGAGAATTGCACTTACTGGGAGCTTCACAATCTGAATAGAATGAAAGGCTGGAAGAACAGGGGCCAGCACCGCACAGACACAATTTATATGAGGTCTTTCCTGTGACGACTGCTCCTCACTATGAGTGGAGGGTCATGAACTCACCATGTCTGTCTGCAAACTGCACAGCCCTGCAATAGCAGCACACAGTATCGAGAGCTCTTCAAATAACAGCTATTCTCCCAGCTTACTCCTGAAGTCAACGTTGAATTCTCTCCTGCAGAGAAAAGAATTTTCTCTCTTGCAATCATTCACAGCTGCCTGTGGGTTTCATCAATGTCACTGTGTGAAGCCTTAACCTCAAGCTTAGTATTCTTCTGTGCAGGAATTAGCAAAGGGTTAACCCACTTATTGCAGAAAGAAGACCATCGCACAAGCTCAGTAGGTATTGGGCTACCAACCTCAACTGCACAACTTCTTTCTCAACCCCAAATACGGTCAACCAAATATGGTTAACCGATTAGATCATCTGTGAAGATTCAGCTGAATAACTGGGTGTTACAAACAATCTCCTTGGATTTGCCACACCCCCACAGCCAACATGAAAACTGTACTCTTCAACCAAACATGCTTAAAGTTTTAACCAGTGAAGAGACTGAGCAGTATAGTCAGCTAGCATTTACACCACCATGCTCACACTGTGTGGACACCACCATGCTCAGACCATGTGTATACTGCCCTGCTCTGATCAGGTACACACAGCCCTGATCTGACCATGTGTACATAGCCCTGCTCTGACCAAGTGTACACCGCCCTGCTCACACTATGTGTACACCACTCTGCTCCAACCATGTGTACACAGCCCTGCTCCGATCATGTGTACACCACTCTGCTCCAACCATGTGTACACCACTCTGCTCCAACCATGTGTACACCACTCTGCTCCAACCATGTGTACACCACTCTGCTCCAACCATGTGTACACCACTCTGCTCCAACCATGTGTACACCACTCTGCTCCAACCATGTGTACACAGCCCTGCTCCGATCATGTGTACACCACTCTGCTCCAACCATGTGTACACCACTCTGCTCCAACCATGTGTACACCACTCTGCTCCAACCATGTGTACACCACTCTGCTCCAACCATGTGTACACCACTCTGCTCCAACCATGTGTACACAGCCCTGCTCTGATCATGTGTACACCACTCTGCTCCAACCATGTGTACACAGCCCTGCTCTGAACATGTGTACACCACTCTGCTCCAACCATGTGTACACCGCCCTGCTCCATGTGTACACAGCCCTGCTCACACCATGTGTACACAGCCCAGCTCTGAACATGTGTGCACCGCCTTGCTCCAACCATGTGTACATAGCCCAGCTCACACCATGTGTACACGGCCCTGCTCAGACCATGTGTACACAGCCCTGCTCAGACCATGTGTACACAGCCCTGCTCTGAACATGTGTGCACTGCCCAGGTTTAAATCCCACCTGGGCGAAAGTCTTAGAGGACCATAGGGCTCCTTTCTCATTTGACAGAGACAACTGGTGGTGGTCACCACACGCCACGCTTAAATACCAGCCTCAAAGCAACGAGAGGACACACAGGAAAATACAAAAAGTGACTCAAATACATTGTCACATTGAGACTGAATCAGAGGCTAGATCAAAGTGCGACACAAAGGTTTGAAATCAATCTGTTCAAAGTTGCTGAGACACACTCCGAGAGCAGGTGGAATTTAAGTCAAGATTAGAGTGGTGCTGGAAAAGCACAGCAGGGCAGGCAGCATCCGAGGAGCAGGAAAATCAACATTTCAGGCAAAACCCCTTCATCAAGAATGATGGGCTTTTGCCCGAAATGTCAATTTTCCTGCTCCTCGGATGCTACCTGACCTGCTGTGCTTTTCCAGCACTACTCTAATCTTAACTCTGATCTCCAGCATCTGCAGTCCTCACTTTCGCCCAGGTGGGATTTAAACCTGGGCCTTCTGGCTCAGAGATAGGGACACTACAACTGCACTACAAGGGACAAAACAATTATACATATATACAATACTCAATGTGCTGACAAATTCTCCTGCAATGTAAGGACATTTGGTGTCTCCAGATTTCATTTTTAAAATACCTTTCCAAGGAATTCCTCATGGAATTTAGTTTGATCATTTTGAAGAAAAGGGTCAAGATCTTGAGTAGAAAAAAAAACAAACTTTCAATTTGTGCATTCCTTGGTGTGCAAGTGTGGAACAATTCACCTCAGGCATCAAAAACATGATCAATATTGACACGGAATATTTAAGGCCCTTACAGAGCATTCCTCTGACTGCTATCTAAATGGATCTGGTGAACTGGTTGAAGAGAACCCTGATTGTAGTTGTGCTGAAATAATGGCTGGGGAAAGATTTCTCGGAATATTGGCTGCCTGTTGCCAATGTGACAGGTAATTTTCCAGGTTTGTAACTCACAAAGTTTTCCAGGTTTGTAACTCACCAGAAGGCAACACTCAGATAGAGAATTTTGTTTTGATTTTTGAGAAGTCAGAAACAACATTTACAGTCCAAATTGAGTTAAAGTAACTAGACAAGTTAAGTTTCTGTGGAAACCAATAAGCTGCCAAGAAAGGCAGGGAGACAGCACAGTGGCTCAGTGGTTAGCACTGCTGTCTCACAATGCTAGGGACCCGGGTTCAATTCCAGCCTCAGGCGACCGTCTGTGTGGAGTTTGCATGTTCTCCCCATGTCTGCTATTGGGTTCCTCTGGGTGCTCCGGTTTCCTCCTACAATCCAAAAGATGTTCAGGTTAGGTGAATTGGCCATGCTAAATTGTCCCTAGTGTTAGGTGCATTAATCAGAGGGGAATGGGTCTGGTTGGGTTTCTCCTCGGAGAGTTGGTATGGATTTGTTGGGCCGAATGGCCTGTTTCCACACTGTAGGGAATCTAATTCTAAAGGTCAAAAATTAGAAACAAGTAAATGGTGATATTTCAACTTCCCAATTTAAGAATGAAGAGGTAAAATTCTGTTAAGTCTCTATTGCTAATAACTCAGCAGAATAACGCAAGAATGTAAGAATTACAAGCAGCAGTAGACAATTGCCCTTCAAGCCTGCTCCACTGTAGAATATTAGAATTATTCTCATGTGTACTCAAGTACAGGGATACAGGAGTACAGTGAAAGGTGTATGAAGTCACCATTCTCCAGCACCATTTGGGTTCCTGCGTAGACACTCTTAGGTACAAAATAGAAAAATAAAGAATTCAGTTAAAAGTTCACCATTACAGCTCTTCTTTAGCCATGGGCCTGCAGACGCTCCAAGCTGAGCTGTCCCCAAGAGGGCTCCATCTCTCTCCCCCTACATTGGGTTTGATTTCAACCCCAACCCCAACCCCAACCCCACCCATGCTGGGCTCGATCTGCCTCCCCCCTACTCCCACACTGGATGTGATCTTCCCCCTGCCACCACACCACACCATGCGCTGCTCTCTCACCACCCACCAGCAGAGTTCTGCCCGGCTCACTAGCTGCAGAGTGCCAGGGTCCCACTCTAACCCCCCCTCCCCTGTGCCATGCTCTGACCCCGACGCCATCACCTCCACAACCGAGCTCTCCCCAGTCAGTAAAACATACAAAATAGAATTTTTTTTAAAAAAAGAAGAAAAATGAGAAAAGCAGTAGCAAAAAGGAGAAAAGAAAGAAAAATGGGCGGAGTGGATGTGCCCTGTGTTCAGAGCACAGACACTACTTACTCCGCTGCCGCCCAACTTGCAACGTGATGATGACTGATCCAATTGGAGCCTCAACTCACCTTTCCTGCCTGCTCCTCCCTAACCCTTGATTCCCTTATGGATCTAAAATCTGCCAAACGCAGTCTGGAATACATTAAATGAATCATTGTTCAGCATTCATTGTTTTCTGAGGGCATTGGGATATCAAAGCAAGAGGGTTTACTTGGGGTTGGGATATCAAAGGGTTGGGATATCAAAGCAAGAGCTTGGCTTACAGCTCTCCCCCTCTCTGTACACCGTTTGTAACACAGTGACCAGCAACAATGACAGAAGTTAGATTAGATTAGATTCCCTACAGTGTGGAAACAGGCCCTTCAGCCCAACCAGTCCAAACCGACCCTCCGAAGAGTAACCCACCCAGACCCATTTCCCTCTGACTAATGCACCTAACACTATGGGCAACTCAGCATGGCCAATTCACCTAACCTGCACATCTTTGAACTGTGGGAGGAAATCGGAGCACCCGGAGGAAACCCACGCAGACACAGGGAGAATGTGCAAACTCCACACAGAAGTTGCAAAGTGTTAGTTACATTCTAGATCAGAAAGAATCCACAGTCATGGATACCAATGCTTCTTACATTGTAGCAGCTTTCAAAACATGAGGCACAAGTATGCAAAATAATCAATAAAAAAATTCTCTACTGCTCTGCTCTCATTTTATCACGTTTGGTTTTTGAGAAGATCAATCTCAGCTCAGAATAAATAGCTTTATAAAAGGAACCTGACAGGCAAACTCTACACAACTATTCACTGCTCACCGTGAGCTCAGGAGCTGATTCTTTTTTTGGATCTGCCTGGTTTTGTAAAAGGCGGCGCATTTGCAAGTTCTATGGAGGAGAGGAAACTGATTGATGGTGCATTAGATGACTGAAACAATAAAATGCAGCTGATACATCTTTGTCTTGGGACAGTCCCAGGCAGGCTGCCAGTGGCAAGTAGCAATGTATGTGAGAGTGTGTAAGAGAATACTCACCTCCATTATTCCTAACTGCTGTTTGAATCAATGCCACTGCATTGTTATGGATATGGAGGAGCATTTGGCTCATCCTGTCATTTCCTCCAGTGCTCCAATCAACTATTCCTCAAAATATTTGAGACTGCTACCTCTAATACCTGAGTTTTTGGCTTAATGCTAACATTCCCATTTCTAAGTAAGCGGGACACAAAACCTATTCCAGACAGTCCCACTAGTACAGATCAAGTTTTTGGGTTGACATCCTGAGTGATGCAGGAAATCACTGTGTTATGTAGGTTAGGGAGCTCATTTTCTGCACTATTTGCTATTTTACAGATTTCTATATCCCCGTTCAAGGCCAAAAGACAAGATTTCTCAGTCTTTCCTCCTAATGTAGTCCTTTCATGGTATGAATCAGTCTCATAATTCAAATGAAACTAACATCGTCAGCTTTACCCCATTCAGTCAGAGCTCCAGAATACCAGAATAAGATAGAGAGTGAATGGAGGTCTCAACCCAAGTAAATGAAAGCTGTACAAAGAAGGAGGATACAAATCATGAGAGGAAAGGCAAAGGTTATCAATATCTTATTAATGATAAATTTAATATAAAGGCCACTGGGAACTGGATAGTAGATCAGACTTGAACAGTTCCTTTGCTTCTGAAAGCTGGGTTTGATTCCAGTCCACAATGAGACAAACGTCTCTCATGCCCGATATCTAAGAGACCTCCATGAAATGTCTTTGTGTGAACCCAGCTTTAACTTCATACAAGTGCCTGGCACAAATCTGCTAGTAATCCCATGCAAATTGACACTGAATTGGTAGTTTGGCACTGACTCAGGAGGGACTGAATGATAGTTTGTGCAGGAGCCAAGAAACCCTCCTGCTTATGCAGTAGAGAGGGAGTGCTGATGTTAAGCCAAAGTTCACTTGTTAGCAATTTTTTTATGCATCAGTTGGGAAAGATTTTACTGGAGTGGAGAGTCCCGTGAAATGATCCATTAGGGAAACTTATCTGTGCACATGTAGATTTGTTAAAAAAAAATACGAAGTAGCTAAAAATGTGAACTGATAAGGTGCAAAGTAGGCAACAAGGCATTTTATGACTTAGGTCAATGACAGGACCAATTCTGTACTGTACCTCTTAATTGTTTACAAGAAAACTTTGCATTTATATTTCACACCCATTGACTGTGTGCTGCACTTTATAACCAACTTAAATGCTTTTGAGGCGTAGATAAGGTCAACATCCAGGAATGAACTTGAAGAATTGAGAAACAAGGGAAGGATTGAAAAAGAGCAAGAATTAGTGGCTGAATTCAATATCAATTCAGGGACAGAAAGAGAAATAAAAGTGAAGTAAAAAGACTTGAGTAAGTCAGGGAGAAAAAAAGAGGAACATGATGGGCAAGATAAAATTGAAACATTTGAATTTTTAAAAAATCAGATAACTGCGTGGCTGAAGAGCTGGTGTAAAGGGCAAGGATTCACATTTTTGGATCATTTTTACCAGGGGTAGAAATGACCTGTATAAGAGGGACAATTCCATCTGAATTGCAAGGGATGCAATATCCTGATGGGGAGATTTGCTATAGATACACGGGAAGCTTTAAACTAGTAAGGCAGGGAGGGAATGGGAACCAAAGCAACACTGAGAAATGAGAGGAAGAGAAGTGGCTAAGGCTGGTGCAGTAGGTAAGGAGAGCAAGTCAAATAGACAAGGGAGACAAAAGCTTGGTAGAGAACGGGGTAAGACTGATAAATTAAATTGCATTTACTTCAGTGCAAGAGGCCTGACAGGTAAGGCAGATGAACTTAACTGGGAAAAGGGACTGAGATATCATAGCTATTACAGAAACCTGACTCAGGGATGGACCGCACTGGCAGCTTCATGCTTTGGGGTATAGATGCGATAGGAAGGATAGAAAGGGAGACAAGAGGGGAGAGGGAGTGGCATTTTTGGTTAAGGATAACACCACGGCTGTACTTCGAGAGGTTATTCCAGAGAGATCAACCAGTGAAGATATAAGGGTGGAACTGAGAAATAAGACAGGGAAGATCATCTTGTTGGGATTGTATTATAGACCTCCCATTAGTCAGTTGGCAATTGAGAAACAAATATGTAAGAAGTTCTGAGATATCTGTAAGAATAATAGGGTTGTAATGGTTAAGGGAGTTTAACTTTCCAAACATTGACTGGAACTGTCATAGTGTTAAGGGCTTGGATGGGGAGGAATTTGTTAAGTGCGTACAAGAAAACATTCTTATTCAGTATGTGGATGTGCCTACTAGAGACGAAGCAATACTTGACCTTCTGTAGGAAAATAAGGCAGGAAAAATGACAAAGGTAACATTGGGGAAGCACTTTGGGGCAAGTGTTCATAAATGTATCAGTTTTAAAAGAGTTATGGAAAAGTATAGAACTGATCAAAAAGTTAAAGTTCGAAGTTGGAGTAAAGCCAATTTTGATGTATTAGACTGGAACTTTCAAAAGCTGATTGGGGGAAGCTATTCACAGGATGTTTGGGAAGTGGCAGATCTTTGAACATGAGATAACAAGCGTTTAGAAGCAGTAACTTCCTATTAATGTGAAGGACAAGGCTGAGAGGTTTAGGGAATGCTCGATGACTTGAGAAATTGAGGCATGGTCAAGAAAAAAGAGGCATATATCAGGTATAGACAGCAGGGATCGAGTGAATCCCAAGAGGAGTATAAGGGCAGGAGGATATACTTAAGCAGAAGATCAGGAGGGCACGAAGGAGACATGAGTTAGGTCTGGCACATAGAGTTAAGGAGAATCCAAAGAGAATCTATAAGTACATTAAGGATAAAGGAGTAACTAGGGAGAGATTAAGGGCCTCTTAAAGATCAAAGTGGCTATCTGTGTGTGGAACCACAGGAGATGAATGAGATAAGTATAAGTAAATAAACAAGTATTTCACTTTAGTACTTATAGTAGAGAAGTACATGGAAGCTATGGAACTTGGGGAAATAAATGGTGATGCCTTGAGAAGATTTCATATTACAGAAGAAGAGGTACTGAAGGTCATAAAATGCATAAAATCCTTGGGACCTGATCAGGTATTTCCCAGAACTTTATGGGATGCTGGGAAAGAGATTACTGGGCCTCTTGCTGCGATGTTTGTATCATCAGTAGCCACGGGTGAGGTGCCAGATGACTCAAAGTTGAGTAATGTGGTGTTACTATTTAAGAAAGGCTGTATGGAAAGCCTTACATCATTGATGGGCAAGTTGTTGGAGGGGATTCTGAGGGACAGGATTTACGTGCATTTGGAAAGACAAGGACTGATTAGGGAGAGTCAGCATGGCTTTGTGAGTGGAAGATCATATATCATTAACTTGGTTGAATTTTTGAAGAGATGATAAAGAAGATTGATGAAGACAGAGTGATGGGTGTTGTCTATATGGACTTCAGCAAAGCATTTACAAGGTTTCGCATGGTAGACAGGTTAGGAAGGTTAGATCACATGGGATCCAGGGGGAGTCAGCCAATTAGGTACAAAATTCACTTGAAGGTAGGAGACTGTGGTGGTAGAGCATTGCCTTTTGGACTGGAGGCCTGTGACCAATGGTGTGCCACAAAATTCAAAGCTGAGCCCACTGTTTCTTGTCATTTATATCAATAATTTGGATGTGACTAAAGGAAGTATGGTTAGTAAGTTTGCAAATAGTTGGTGTAGTGTACAGTGAAGGGTATCTCAGAGTACAATGGGACCTTGATCAGATTGTCCGTTGGGCCAAGAAATGTCAGATGTAGTTTAATTTAGATAAACATGAGGTATTGCATTTTGGTCAGGCAACCAAGGCAGGACTTATACAATTAAGTGCCTTGGGGAATGTTAGGGGACACCTAGTGGAAGCAGGTTCATAATTCCTTGAAAGTGGAGTCGCAGGTAGACAGGGTGGTGAAGAAGGTATTTGGCATGCTTGCCTTGATTGGTCAGAACATTTGAGTATAGGAGTTGGGGACATGATGTTGCAGCTGTGCATGACCCTGGTGAGGTCACTTTTGGAATACTGTATACAATTTTGGTCACTCTTGGTCAGAAAGATGTTGTTAAACTTGAGAGGGTGCAGAAAAGATTTAGAAGGATGTTTCTAGGACAAGAGGCATTGAGTTATAGGGAGAGGCTGAATAGGCTGGGGCTATTTTTGCTGGAGTGTTTGGAGGGTGAGCTGTGACCTTCATAAAATCATGATGGGTATGAATAGGGTGAATAGCCAATAGGTGGGGGAATCCAAGACTGGAGAGCATTGGTTTAAGGAGAGAGGGGAAAGATTTGAAAAGGATCTAAGAGATAAGTTTTTCATGCAAAGTGGTGCGGGTATGGAACGTGTTGCCAGGGAAAGTGGTGGAGGTGGGTACAATTACAACATTTAAAAGTCACCTGGATGGGTATGTGAATATGAAGGGTTGAAAGGGATATGGGTCATGTGCTGGAAAATGGGACTAGGTCAGAACGGAATGTCTGATCAGCACAAATGAGATGGACTGAAGGGTCTGTTTCCATGTGTAAGACTCAACCAGTCTATAATTCACAATCTGGAGGATATAACAATTATCTTCCTGGTGAAGATAGTTGATTATCCTGTATTGACAATGATTACATGCTAATAGAGTAATTACATTGTTAATTGCTAGGCTTAATTTCCTGTGGTGCAGCAAATTCTTGAAAATTATGGAGAGATTAAGGGTGAGTTGCTGGCTGAAGGTGGAACAGCCCCCACCGGCAATCAATTGCACGATGTTCTTCAATTTATATATTATTTACGTCGTGCATTGTATCTATAACCATCTTCGGCCCACAATCATTTTCCTTCATCCTGAATTATCACTTTGGACTTCATATTTAATTCATTTCTAAACTCCTGCCAAGCCCGAGACTATATTCAAATTTAGAATCAAATATCAGCTTTTAAAGAACAAGAGAATGGCTGTAACGCTTAAGCTCGATCAGGTCAAAATCTGGAAGACTGACCTTGAGAATGATCTGGTCCTGGAGGAAAACAAAGAAGCCACACAGAAGTGAAAATATTTCCCACCAGAGGGCGCCATGAGTTCAATCCCGTTTGGAGGAAGGGTGCCCTGTCCAAGGTGCTGAAACCCTCTGGTATTTTTCTGTTTTCAATAGTAAATAATTGTTTGATTAAGAAGGAGTCCAAAGACAGAATTGTCAATTTCAGCCACCTTGTTGGGAGGTGGGCAGGTGTAAAGATTAGAGATTAGTCAAAAATAGATCTTGTTTCACTGCAAGATCGAGAGTTTAGGATTATCATGATTTAGGTGAAAGTGAGGAGTGCAGATGCCGGAGATTAGAGTCGAGAGTGTGGTGCTGGAAAAATACAGCAGGTCAGGCAGCTTCCTCGGAGCAAGAGAATCGACGTTTCATCAGGAATTTCCCCTGAATGGCTTTTGCCTGAAACGTCGATTCGCCTGCTCCTCGGATGCTGCCTGACCTGCTGTGCTTTTCCAGCACCACACTCTTGACTGTGACTATCACGATTTTCCCAACGATTATAACTCACAGGAATGAGCAGCTCGGGCATGAAAGAGAGAGTGGAAACACATGTAAAGCTTGTATCGCATTTGAGTGGTGAAGCTTCAGTTAAAAAAAAATCTCATCTCGCTCTAAATCAGAACTTCATTTAAATAGGAGAGTGCTATATTAATAGCGAAACCTGTTTGCATACTCCAAGAGAAAAAGTTAGTTTAGACTCTGCATACTAGCTCCAAGTGCAGTTCCAGAGTCAATGGGGCGGTACTTTCCTGTGGTTATGAAGTGCATTGAATTAAATAGCACCATTAAGCTGTATTGCTGTTCTGTTCATTTTCAGTCAGTTGCAAAGGTCAAGGTTATTATTGTACTATTATTATTCTATGGAATGACAATCCAATAACACGGAAACAAAAGGAAAATGGTGACATACAAAAAGTAAATTAAGCAAAAATGCTGATGTATTAAAGGGGTAAGGGTCCTGTCTCTGTGAATTTCTTCCACGTCCAGACTGTTTCATATTGGTTTTGGAAGCAGAATATTGTAGCTTCCAATTTTTACACCAACGTAACAACCTGTGGCCAGCTTTGAGGTGACAGACGGAAATTGCCGCTATTCATCTGTGGCGTTAATCACAGATAACCTGAGGGACGGTATAGAAGCGTAGGAACCCTCCAGTATAGAAACAGGCCATTCGGCCCAACAAGTCCACCGAATCTCTGCAGAGCATCCCACCCAGACTCACTACCCTGCCCTATCCCTGGAGCCCTGCATTTCCCATCGCCAACCCAC
Source organism: Chiloscyllium plagiosum (assembly GCF_004010195.1). Taxonomy (NCBI): domain Eukaryota; kingdom Metazoa; phylum Chordata; class Chondrichthyes; order Orectolobiformes; family Hemiscylliidae; genus Chiloscyllium; species Chiloscyllium plagiosum. Next base: position 13,015,844 of record NC_057737.1, on the reverse strand, counting down.
CCAACCTACACAACCCTGGACACTATGGGCAAGTTAGCATGGCCAATCTACCGAACCTGCGCATCTTTGGGCTGTCGGAGGAAACTTGGAGCGCCCCGAGGAAAAACACCACGCAAACACAGGGCGAATGTGCAAACTCCACACAGTCACCCGAGACTGGAACTGAACCCGGGTCTCTGGCGTTGTGAGTGATTTCCCTCGCCCCCCACAAATATTGAGTCCCATTTCCCTTCTGCCCTGTTACCTGCAGGGTTCATCTTTTTGGAAAAGCAATATATATAAACTCCGGACCCTCAGCCACAGATTTCATTAGAAGCTCACGGTTAATGCAGCTGTCTGAGCTTGACAATTACTGGTAAGTCACAGACTTCTCTTGGGCGAGAACTAAATGATGGGCAACCAGTATAAAAATATAACTTCCTCCCTTTACATACATATGTTCACTTGTGGCAGTTTTAAATGCAATATCCTAAGTGTGTTGGATGCAAAGTAAACAAAAGCTTTTTTGCATATTCTTAAAGATTTCTGAGCTTCTGTTTAATTAGGTTTATGTTCATTTCCCCTGCTCCCCACTTTACCATCACCGCTCAATGTGCCTCTCTTTCTGCAGTACCTGAGAGGAATAATCTCCCTGTAACTGTCACCATTGACTGTGTGTTTACAGCCGTGCAGACTATGAGACTCCCCAATTCCCCCCAGAAAATGGCCCTTCCCTATTCTCAGTGGGCTCTGGCTGCAGTTAGGAATTCACCATTGGAACATTTCAGGGGAAGGTCTTCTACTCTTCCTATACCACAAGTGAAACGTGCGGATGTGGTTTAGTTTACAATGACCTCACACTGTGAGAAGATACTTTTTATTACTTATTTGCTTTGCTCTTGTTCCGATTCAACAGTACTTTGGAGAAGCTTAAAAGGATCAAAGGATGTGGGGAAGAAAGCGGGAACAGAATACGAGTTCGACAATTATCCAGGATTGCTTTGAATGGCTAAGCAGGAACGTAGGGCTGAACGGCCTACTCGTACTCCTATTCTCTAAGCTCCTGTGCCATTTGAGAAAATGCCCTTCAACCACATTGAGCAAACATTGCTGCCTTTCCTCCTTGTTTTGAAGGTTGCCTACTTATTCTTCAGCCTTTCTATATCCAGATGGAGTTGTTAAAAACAAGCTGAAACTCCAATCATTGGCAGGTAAACACAGAAGTGATGAGAAAAAAAAACTTAATTGATGTTGAAGGTATCAATCTAAATAGAAATCTTACATGAAATACATCTGAATATGGTTCATCTCGGCCAACAGCAATTAAGGACTGGCCTATAGAGGAATACATCAATGTTGCTAATTGACGTATGTATTTGATTTAGTTTCAGACGCTCAATATTCTTTTGGCACGTGGTTCACTGAGGTGAGGGAGCCAGCTATGCTTGGTATGTAATGAATGCAGGGATCTTCCAATGTCTCAGTGACTAAATGCATGGTGTACGGCAATACTGAGTGGTCTGGGGTAGAGTGTTGATGATGCCTGCTATTGGTTGGCTGTCAAAACTCTCTGACAAGGTTCACACATGCAGTATGGGCACTTGGTACCATTAGGTAACAGCAGTTTCAGGAGCGAATGCAATTTGGAATGGATTTGGAAGCAAGAGTTGCTCCTTGGACAGTGCAAGCATGTCTCACAGATTCTTACTATCATGATGTTGACATCTTACTTAACCAATAGGGGAATAAAAGTTAAAAATGCAAAACATATTGAAGGATCTGAAACAGTAGTTGGGGAAGTGAATAGAAATGAAACACAAACTTAATTTCAGTCCCTAGGCAAAAGTGAGGACTGCAGATACTGGAAACCAGAGTTTAGATCAGAGTGGTGCTGGAAAAGCACAGCAGGTCAGGCAGCATCCGAGGAGCAGGAAAATCGATGTTTCGGACAAAAGCCCTTCAGGAATAGAGGCAGAGTGCCTGCATGGTGGAGAGAGAAATGAGAGGAGGGACAAGTCATGGGGACAGTGCTGAGCTGGAAGTTTGGAACTAGGGTGAGGTGGGGGAAGGGGAAATGAGGAAACTGTTGAAGTCCACATTGATGCCCTGGGGTTGAAGTGTTCCGAAGCGGAAGATGAGGCATTCTTCCTCCAGGCATCGGGTGGTGAGGGAGCGGCGGTGGAAGAGGCCCTGGATCTGCATGTCCTCGGCAGATTGGGAGGGGGAGTTGAAATGTTGGGCCACGGGGCGGTGTGGTTGATTGATGCGGGTGTCCCGGAGATGTTCCCTAAAGCACTCTGTGAGGAGGCGTCTCGTCTCCCCAGTGTAGAGGAGACCGCATCGGGAGCAACGGATACAATAAATGATATTGGTGGATGTGCAGGTGAAACTTTGGATGTGGAAGGCTCCTTTGGGGCCTTGGATGAAGGTGAGGGAGGAGGTGTGGACACAGGTTTTGCAATTCCTGCGGTGGCAGGGTAGGGTGCCAGGAAGGGAGGGTGGGTTGTTGGGGGGAGTGGACCTGACATCCGCCGACATTTCCGCCACCTCCAAACAGACCCCACCACCAGAGATATATTTCCCTCCCCACCCTTTCCGCAAAGACCGTTCCCTCTGTGACCACCTGGTCAGCCCCTGATGAAGGTCTTTTGCCTGAAACGTTGATTTTCCTGCTCCTCAGATGCTGCCTGACCTGCTGTGCTTTTCCAGCACCACTCTAAATAGACAGGGTGTTTTCCCTGGGATGGGGGAGTCCAGAACTAAAGGGCATAGGTTTAGGATGAGAGGGGGTAAACTTAAAAGGGACCTAAGGGGGAACCTTTTCACGCAGAGGGTGGCACGTGCATGAATGAGCTGCCAGAGGAAGTGGTGGAGGCTGGTACAATTACAGCATTTAAAAGGCATCTGGTTTAGAGGGATATGGGCCAAGTGCTGACAGGTGGGACTAGATTAGGTTTGGATTTCTGGTTGGCATGGATGAGTTGGACTGAAGGTTCAATTTCCGTGCTGTTCATCCCTATGATGCTATGGGTCTCCCTCACAGAGGGTCAAGAAGGGGGCTTACCAGGGCAATTTGGGATAAGCAAAATAAATGCTGACCTTGTCAGCAACCTTCACATCCTATACAGGCCATGCAGGTGCAGGTTTTCGACTGAGGAGGACAACGTTAAAAAGCAGGTTATAGTCCAACATTCATACAACTATAACTGGACTATAACCTGGTGGTTGTGTGATTTTTAACCTAACCCCATACAGGAGCAGTCTATTTGGTGAAAGCACTGGACCCAACGACTATGAGGGAGCTCTGATAGATTTCTAGTGGCTGAGAGGAGAACTTGGAAGTGGCGTTCCTTTGTGGCTGCTCCTCATGACCTTGTAGACGCTTCAGGTCATGGGCATCTCCCCCTTACAGTTGCTGGCTGCAATAGTAAGAAATGGAAGAAAAACATGAAAAGAAAACACTCCACCAGGGGAAGGACGAGCCAAAGCTGCACAAGACCCTGCCTCCCGAGGGAGGGGAGAACAGCCAGCGCTGGTTTTCCGGTCACGTTGCGCGGTGTTTACGGCGGCGGATCAGCTGCTGGCGAGCGCTCCGCCCTGTCCTCCTCCTTCCCCGGCGTTTCCAGGAGCTGGTGCGGAATTTCCAGCTGCGATGTTCGTACACTTGTAAATCGAGCTCGGTGTGACTGTGAGGGCCTGCTCTTGCCGGGGGGGGGACAGGGAGATTGTGCCTTTGTTCAGGGTCTGGAGAGGCGGCTTCTCCGGTGAGTGCACAGTCTAGTTTCAGTGAGATTACTAAACCCAGGGCTTCGGTTATTGGTCGCTGCAACTATTCCATTTTGTGTGTGTTTGTGTTTGTGTGTAGGTTGGGTTCGGACAGCAGCTGCTACTTTTAAAATGAAATCATTTGCAGAATGTTGCGAGTGCATTCGGAGTTAACTCAACGCTGTGGTTTGTGCTGGGCTTGTCTGGTTCGGCTTTGTTTACAATGAACCCCCCCCCGAGCAAGCTCACCTTCGGGGGCCGGATTGAACTCTCCTGTGTAAGGAGAGGAGGATTTCAGGCTTTGGAAACGGTGTAAACACATCAGGTTTACCGCTCGGCGTTGAATTCCCTCGCCCGGAGGCTGAAGGTGGCGTTAAAGACCGTGCATTTGTATAGCACCTCTCTCGATTTCGGGACGTCCCCCACCACCTTTATTCAGCCAGTCAGTCGGGGAGTTGCGCGGCAGCCAATCAGCGTATAGCAAGATTCCACGGACAGTGATGGTGATGAGGGATGATTAATGGTCAGAACTCCCCTGCTCTACTGAGATCCTGAGGACAGGTAGGTCTGTGGTTATGTTCCTGACAAGTAGAGTAGGTTGTACCTTAGTAAGCCTCTCCACCAGAGTCCTGCCCCACACTAACATAATTTTGGAGAGCATGCGTGGTGTATGGCACCTAACAATACAATCTGGCTAAATGAATTATAATAATCATCTTTGTGGTCTGGGGTACTGTTCATCTTTATCAATTCTGTGTCAATACCAAAGTGGCCAACTGGACCTGATGCTGAAATATACATCTCAATAACACTCTGACAGGACTGCTCTGGGGTATTAGTGTGGCCTCTCTCACTGTGTTGGACTTCCGCAGAATCTTCAGGCTAATGCAAGCGGGTTATCAAGTATTTCTGTGTGAAAATGTTCATTCTTTCTCCTGCACTGAAGTCAATGAGAGCCTTTGCCGTTTTTGTACAACTGTAACAGTCTGTTACTGAAACATAATTGTGCCCTCATCTCTCTCTCCCAACGCATTGTTGCATTCTCCCCTTCATCCCCAGTTGTGCCCATTTTCTCTGTTCTTTCAAATATTAAGGTGTTAGTGCATAGTATTCTGTGCTAAAGTTTCATTTTCTTTTAATGGAAAGCCATATTATTGTTATTTATATTAAAATAAATAGAAATTTAACTTTAATAAAGCTCACCCTCGGATAGTCGCCTGGCCATTCATGTTTTTGGCAATTAGTATAGTAGTCCACAAAGTCATGATAATTAACAATGGTGAGGGCAGTCAGTTTCTATTGGGGTATGTTGCAATCATTGGATCTGAGTGCTCATGGTGATTTATTCAATGTGGGTGGCTCAGTGGCTAGCACTGCTGCCTTACAGCAACAAGGGCCTGGGTTTTATTACACCCTCAGATGACTTTGTGGAATTTGCACGTTTTCACTGTGTTTCCTCCTGCAGTCCAAAGATGTATGGGTGAGATGGATTGGCTATTCTGAATTATTTGAAGTGTCCAGGTAGGGGGTTAAACATGAGAAATGTATGGTTACAGGGCTAGAATTAGTGGGTGGGATGCTCTTTGGAGGGTCAGTGTGGACTTGATGGGTTGAATGGCCTGCTCCCACACGGTAGGTACTCTATCTTATTAGTCATTGTGCTTGTTGTATAATCTGTTGCACATATGAGATAGTTATGGACATGTGTTGGTCGAGGAGTCTGCTGACATTTAATACTACCCTGCAGGAAATTACAGCCCTGGATTTATGTCATACCCACCAATTAGAAAAGCATTGCTAATAAGGATCATTCTGGGGTAGGTTCCTGTGGGAGTTCTAAATCCAAGCTTTTGGGGGTGAAATTGAACCTTATGAGGATGCAGATCAGGCAGAGTTGTTTTTGTTTCGAATACATGTCCAGTTTGCATGAGGTCACTGGGACTGAACAGATAGCAGGCCAACAGATGGGATGACATCAGTTGGTGTAGCAGCCTCGCCCCCACTGTCACTGGAACTGTGTGAACACTCAGCATTCCTTTTGGTCATGTACAATGCTACAAATTGCAGGGGCCTTGGCTGTAACATGGGCACTGAACTCCAGTTTTCCAAGGTCTTACTTAATGCAAGGGCATTTTAATCTCACACTCATTGTCAGCATGGATTCATCCCTTGTCCAGTTATTGACAACAGAATGGTAAATCTAAAGCTATTTAACTTAGTGAAGGGAATGGGTGATGCTGAGGAACCAAGGCTAACCTCAATATCATAGAATCCCTATAGTGTGAAAGTGAGCCATTCAGCCCATTGAGTCCACACTGACCCTCCAAAGAGCATCCCACCCAGACATACTTGCCCTACTCGATCACCCTGCATTTCCCATGGCAAGCCCACCTAGCCTGCACATCCCTGGACGCTATAGGCAATTTAGTATGGCTAATCCACCTAATCTGCACATCTTTGGACTGTGGGAGGAAACCCACGCAGACACAGGGAAAATGTGCAAACTCCATTCAGTCGCCCGAGGGTGGGATCGAACCTGGGTCCCTTGTGCTGTGAGGCAGCAGTGCTAACCACTGAGCCATAGTGCTGCCCTTTTATCCTCCTAGAACTCTTGCAGTTAGACAATATACAAGGAGCCTGACCATAATCTCCCAGTCTGGGTGACACAAGTCTGAGTGTCCCCTGGAAAGTGCTTGTGTTGGTCTCAGCTAGACTCTTTCAGAAGAGATGACAAAACTGCTCAAGGTATCCATTTCAAGAAATGATTTTCTGCTAGCAGCTCAAGTAAGGAGTGAAATTGATTTTTAAATCAAAGCTTTCCAATATCACAAAAACACAAGTGAGTGATAGACATGGTTAGGAGGAGGTGAGGTTTAAAGCTAACTGGGGAAAGGAATGGACAGGGGCAAATCCACCTTGGAATGTGTGTACAATAGATGCTTACTTGGAAAGGGTTGGAGTATTGTAGCCTGTCGAACAAAACAGTGAAACGGATAAAGTACCTTTATTATTTTAGGTCTAATGATGCACATTCTGGTCTCCCTGCTATAAGAAAGATGTTGTTAAACTTGAACGATTTACAAGGATATTGTTGTGATTGGAGGGTTTGAGCTACAGGGAGAGGCTGAATAGGCTGGGGCTTTCTCCCTTGAGCGGCAGAGGCTGAGGGTGACTGTATGGAGGTTTATAAAATCATGAGGGGGATGGATAGGGTGAATAGCTAAGGTCTTTTTCCCAGGGTAAAGGAGTCCAAAACTAGAGGACAAAGGTATAAGGTCAGAGGGGAAAGATTTTAAAAAGTGCCTAATGGGCAACTTAACATGCAGAGGATGGTGTGTGTGTGGGCTGAGCTGCCAGAGGAAGTGGTGGAAGCTGGTACAATTTAAAAGATATCTGGGTGAGTACATGAATAGGAGGAATATAGTCCAAATGCTGGCAAATTGGAATAGATTAATTGAAGATATCTGGTCGTCATAGACAAGTTAGACCAAAGAGTCTGATCCACGCTGTACAGCTCTATGTCTGTATTTGAGAGGTCCTGGTAGCTCTATAGCACCTCAGTAATAAACGCTGACCAAATGTCATTCTTTGGTTTTCCCAACATTAAAAATTTCTCCTGTTGAGGGCTGCACCTCTCTTGTGCTTTGGATATTGCCAGGTCCAGCAGACATTTACCAGCATGATACTGCGACTTAAGAGAGTTAACTTTTGAGGACAAGATGCATAAATTTTCTCTGTATCCCCATTGATTAAGGACATGATGGGATTATCATATAATTTAAACAGATTTAATGGGGTGGGTTCACTGGAAAGATCCCCTCTGAGAGGGGATCGACAACGAGCATCTTTAAATGTGAATGTGGCTATTCAAGAGGACCATTCAGGAATCACTTGTACATAATTAAAAAAGCAGAAATCTGGAATTCTCTTCCCGGCAAATTGTAGATGCCAGAATAATTGGAGTTATCGAGACTGAAATTTGTTAATGTTTTGATAGGTAAGATTTATTGAGCGATTTGGAGTTAAGATGTGTATCAGTTACAATTTGATTGCAGAAACAAGGGGATGAGTAGCCTACTCCCAGTCTTATTTTCTACTTTGAATCAAAATGGAGTCACTTTAGGGGCACACTAATTCTAACTGACTAGCTTTAAGTGAAATGTGGGACAGAATACATGATAGACAGTATGGATTCAATTCCCACACAGGCTGAGGTTACTATGAAGGATTCTCCTCATCTGAGGTATGGTGACCTTCAGGTTAAATCACCACTAATTCTGAGTGTGTGTGTGTGTCTCTCTTTTTGTGTGTGTGTCTCTCTTTTTGTGTGTGTGTGTGTCTCTCTTTTTGTTTGTGTGTGTGTGTCTCTCTTTTT
>NC_057737.1:12963671-13006171 GCF_004010195.1 Chiloscyllium plagiosum | reverse complement strand
TGCGCATCGTGCTTTACCTGATCATGTCTTCTAATTCTAAATTCTAAATTCTACTGTTCATCCGCCCAATACAGCAGGGCAATGGGAAGTTCTCCTCCCAAACACAAGGGCCCCGAGGTGTCAATTATCTTACTTGCGGCTTTGGATCAGACTAACCAATTAAGCAGATGCCATGGATTGAATCTGGGATCTTACTCCTTGTAGCTCAGTTGCTCTTGAGGTAAGTGTACAAAGTGACTGGAGTATCCTGAAATTTCAGCTTGAAATAATCTCACCTGAAATCTCACCCATGCCTTTGTCACCTCTAGACTTAATTATTCCAACCATTTATTGTTTGGCATCCCACCTCCCATCTTACACAAACTGAACTTATCCCTAATGCTGTTGCTCGAATCCTAAATTGTGCCAAGTCCCATTCCCTTGACAACCCTATGCTTTCCAGGAGAAAGATAGGACAGCAGATGCTGGAGAGCAGAGTCAAGTGTGTTGTGCTGTAAAATTATGGCAGGTCAGGCAGCATCCGAGGAGCAGGAGAATCAACATTTCGGGCGAAAGCCCTGATGAAGGGCTTACGCCCAAAACATTGATTCTGCTGCTCCTCAGACGCTGCCTGACCTGCTGTGCTTTTCTAGCACCACACTCTGAACCCTGTGGTTTCCAGTCTATATTGACTCCAGGTCTGGCATTGTTTCAGTGTTAAAATTCTTATACTTGCTTATAATATCCTCGTGGTGATCTCCTTATTATCTCTGTAACCCTACCAGCCTGCAAGACTTTAAGATCTCTGCATGTCTCCAATTCTGGCCTCTTGTGTTTCCCTGAGTTTAGTTGCTCAACCCCTGTTGAACCATAAACTGACCAGACCCTAATTTCCTCAGTTCCTTCCTAAATTCTTTCTTCATCTATCTAACTTCCATTCAGAAGCTTCTTAAAGCCTACCTCTTTGTCTAAGCCTTTGTTCATCTTGGAGTAGCACGGTGGCTCAGTGGTTAGCATTGCTCCCTCACAACACTAGGGACCTGGGTTCAGTTCCAGCCTTGGGCAACTATCTTGTGGAATTTGCACATTCTCCTCATGTCTGTGTAGATTTCCTCCCATAGTCCAAAGATGTGCAGGTGAGGTGGATTGGTCATGCTAAATTGCCCATTGTGTCCAGGGATGTGTAGGTTAGCTGGATTAGCTATGGGAAATGCAGGGTTATGGGGTTAGGGTAGGGGGGGTGCGGGGGGTCTAGGTGGGTCAGAAAGTTGATGTGGACTTGTTGGGCTAAATGTAGGGATTCTATGGATTTGACCTAACGTCATCTTATAAAGCTTAGTGTTGGATTTTGTTTGATAATCTATAACCAGCCTTAGGATATTTCACTGGATTAAGTGAGCTATAAAAATGCAGTTTGTTGTTGTATATTGTAGATATTTAAATAAGAAGTATTAATGAGTTGGAATATACCGTTCAAGTGGATCATCATCACCATGGCTAATTAGTGATGTGAATAAATGCTGGAACAAAAACAGAAATTGCTGGAGAAACTTTGCAGGTCTGGCAACGTCGTTAGGAAGAAAGTAGACTTAATGTTTTGAGTCCCTTGATAACTCTTAACATTAACTCTGCTTTCTTCCCACAAGTACTGCTAGTCCTGCAGAGTTTCTCCAGCAATTGCTGTTTCTGTTTCGGATCTCCAGCATCTGCAGTTCCTTTCCTGTTTTAGTGAATAAATGCTGGCCTTGCTAATGATGCTCAGAACCCGTGTTAGAATTGTGAAAAAAAGACCTGTCTCTCAACTCTAATGATCCAACTAAGCTCCATCTGTCTGACCAAACGACTCTCCGTCTCTGTCTTCAAATCTTCAATAGTCTCAGCCTCCACAAGTCACATACGGGAGAGTGAATTCCAAGTTCCACTATCGGATGACTTTGGACGTTGGAACTTGAAGCAGAAGTGCTGGTCACAGAGTCAGTGATCTGAGTGATTGTATCAATGACTCTCTGTTAAACTCAGATGCCAGCAGCAGCGATGTTTTTAACAGCTGTCACCTGTACAGGTTGCAGCCTCTGGTTGCTGGCAAATGATCAAGAGGAGGAGCTTAAGCTAAGGCAATGACGCAGGACATCTCGGGAGTCACTGCAGCAGGAGCAAATTGCATTGGATCTCATTGTGCTTTGTTTAGCTTCCATTATGATCAGTTTTGGATGTTAAATATCATTTCTAAACCAGACTGGTTGTTATATTCAGCTTAGGATCAGCCAAACCTAGATGGGGATTGTGGGGGTGGTGTGGAATGGACGACCGACTAATGTCAACAGTAATGACTCTTTCTGTAATAGTTTCAAGAGGGTGGCAGTGATACCAGTGCTGGGATTTTGAGCCATATCACATTATAAAGTTGCTATATTTAGCTGTAATGGTAGGGGAGCCGCACATTCTGATTTCTTGTCCTTAGCAAACCAGTGACACATTTACTTTGATTTGTTCCCTAGCCCCTTTTCACATTTTGTGGGTTTTGGTAACTTTTTGTGGTTCAGAATTTGTTGGCTGTGATTTTTGATTTTTTTGCAATCCATCAAGACTATTTCACCAATCATTTGGATCACGGGTAATGTTGAAACTCCTAACTGGTATATATTTGTTGAATATTGGTACTTGTATAACCTCTGTCCGAGCTTGTTGCTAGTAGATTAACTGACATTACTTGTAATATAACCAGCAGTCTGACTTCTTTCATGATTCGTTATCAACTTCAAATGTAATGCTGATATCCAACTGGAAACTTGGTATAATCGTTGAAAACAGAACTTTTTTACACTTTACATCCATCTGGACAGAATGCCCAGATGCAAGAATGTCCAGTTTGAAATGATCACAGCAATTTATTTTACAGGAGTTAAAAAGGCACCCTTTTCTCCCATGATATAAAATTGTTGAGATCACTTGAAATTTTGCATTGATGAAGGCAACATGAAAACGTTTGGTAATGTTACCCCTTTTCAGCAATATTCGAGTTCTCCGCTTCTATGCAGAATGTAAGCATTATTTGCAATTGACTGTTAAAAATTCTGCAGTCATTATTTTTAATTGTTATTTGTAATGGGGTGGTAGTCCAGAGTCATGGAGATCTACAGCCCAAAAAAAGGACCTTTCACCCACTGTGTCCGTGCCAGTCAAAAACAAACACCTAACTATTCTAATCCCATTTTCCAACATTTAGCCCTTGCTATTTATTTCATAGTTCTTATCGATGGAGGCCTTTGATCCCACCTTCCTTATAGCCCTAAGAAAAGTCTTAAATTCTGATTGTAAACTTTCTCCATGCAATGAATACCACTGACATCCCAGGATTCGTTGCCTGTTTAGCGAGCATTACCTGTATCTGGACAAGACTCCAAGAATGAAGGCATGTTTCAGAATCAGAACAACAAATATTGTGAAAGAAATAGCCGTATAGAAGGTTCAAAGAGAAAACTGCAAATTCTAGGAACTATAATGGAGCCAAAAAATTCACATCAGGACCATCAGGAAAATAGAATAAAATGATGTCAGTGTCTCTTACATCAGACAATTCCTGTTATCAGTTCAGAACTGTGCAATAGTATAATCTATGGGAATCATTTATTTTTCTGAGAAGTTATCATTTGCACTGTTCCATAGCAGTATATGTCAAAGTGTGGGGATGAAAGGGCAATCATGTCACATGATTTGGGATAGCATTGATAAGTGATATTTAAGTGGTCCATAGAGGCTCATGATTCAATTTCTGAAGTGAATCAAGACAGGGAAATCGAAATGAGGCACAGACCAGCCTTGATGCGTTTGCAGGCCCAAGGCATTGAATAGAATGTTCCTTTGTTGCTGTTCCCATGGAAACACTGCTGTTGGTCTCAGGATCTTTCAGTTGATGAGAGGACAAGAATGCACCAGGGATACCAGTCCTAATTAACGTCCCTTGGTTAATTTCCCTGAAGGGGAAAAAAAAGTAACAAACCAGATATTGGTCTGTCTCATCTTGTATACTTCAAAACTGGAGGGCCACCACATCCATTACCAAGTATCGAAGGGTTTTTTTTCTCCTGTGAGAAAAGATTTTGTTAGGCTTTGTGTTGTAATAAAAAAAAGATTCACCGTGAAGGGCCACATGTGTGGGTGTGGAACCAGAATTCAAGGTGAGTACACAAGCAAAAGAAATCAGGGAATTGAAGGAGGCAGGGAAAAAGGAGACGAAGAATTTGGAGTGGATCTAAAGAGTGCAGCACGTGCTCCTGCTTGGAGGAGCCTGTGGTCAACAATGTTTCTTTTTTGAAGAGGTCGTCATAGAGGTGTACAGCAGGGATACAGACCCTTTGGTTCAACTTGTCCATGCTGACCAGATATCCTAACCTAATCTAATGTCATTTGCTAGCATTTGGCCCATATCCCTTTAAGCGAAAGTGAGGACTGCAGATGCTGGAGAATAGAGTCGAGAGTGTGGTGCTGGAAAAGGCTTTTGCCTGAAACATTGATGCTTCTGCTTTTCGGATGCTTTTCCAGCACCACACTCTGGACCATATCCCTCTAAGCCCTTCCTATTCGTATACCCATCCAGATGCCTTGTAAATGCTGTAATTGTACAGCCTGTTCTTGATTTTCTTCCTTCCTGAATTGTAAAACAATGATGGGAGCTGACGGACTGGTTCTTGCACAGCTCTGCAAGCAGTCTCAGCAGGAACTGTGCCAAAGCATCCTTGACTCAAATCTCAATTTGCCAACTTTTATCTGGGGACTTGACCAGACTTGCTTGATGTTTCTTCCTGGATTGCTGGTGGTGGCACTTCCACCCTTGGCTCACTTGATTGTATAGCATTGCCTCATAAGTGTTGACTGTCTGTTATTCATGACCTGTCAGTCAGATATTCAGCTGATAATACAGCAATGCCCTCAGCTTCAGTGATTGTGGTTCTGGGGGCTAAGGCCTCTCATGATCAACTTCTGAACTCTGTCCGTTTGTACTCTCTGAGATGCTTGTTACTGGCGTCACAGTTTTGTTCTTCATTTTTCAATTCTTACTCAAAGTAATCAATTGTAACTGCATTTTTCCATCCAGTACACCAAGTAAGATATTCCACCAGGGATATTACTTGAATCGAGAAAGCTTTTTTCTAACAAGGTTAGTTGGGAAATAGAAAGAAATCCACATATCACTCATTGATAAATAACATTATTAGCAGCACTGATTCATAACATTGATGTACAGCATACAATCCACTCAACAGAGGATTATACGCCTGTGAACCTATTTTGAAATAATAGTACCATGTTTCACTTTAATGATTGGGTCAACTGTTTGTTTGGAAATTAAAGTCCAAAGACGTAGATTGACCATGCTAAATTGCTCATCGTGTCCAGGGATGTTCAGACTAGGCGGGTTAGCCAAGGGAAAAGCGGGGTGATAGGAATAATGTTGGGCGGGGTGGGATGTTTTTCGGATGGTCAGTGTGGACTCGATGGGCTGAATGGCCCGCTTCCATATGTATTGATCTTATGATTTTAAAGACATTTTACTCCATAACGTGCAGTATCAGTGAGGGCAGAAATTTACACTGTTAATATCAAACTGTTATACACCTTCCTATCCGGGTTGATAAATGCAAATGGAGACATGACCCATGTTGACCTAATAATACACCAGGTTCAATGATCTCCACTGGGAATGATATCTAGAAAGACTACAATTTATCTTTGGTGATTCCCCTCCCCTACTCCTTTGCTGGAACAGTTTCTCCTAATTATCATCATTGCCTCTTGGCAACTGTGTCCCAGATTGATCAGCTGAAGTCAAGAATAGCCCCTTGAATAAAAATCAAAACCTGCTGGAAATATTCAGCAGGTTTGGCAACAGCTTTGGAGTCAGAAACAGAGTTAATGTTTTTGGCCGGATTCATGGTCATTACCTTGAATCCTGAACTCTGTTTCACTTTTCTCCATTGTTGTCACCAGAGTTGATGAGCATTTCCAGCATGTTCTCATTTGGAGGGTGTTTTCGAGTTGTCGCTCTGCAGCAATTTGCATTTGTATAGCCTCTTGGAGATGCCGTCGGAGAATCATGCAGCACAGGAGGTTTCCATTCAGACTGTTGTGCCTGTGCCAGCTCTTCCAAAGAGTTGGTCAATTAGGAGCAATCTTCTAAACATACTTGGTCTTGTTGTGCTGATACTGAATATTTACAGAGTTAGCTGAAGTAAGGAAAACGTTAACTTGTATTTACTCACGGGATGCTGGCATCTCTGGTTAAGCCAGCATTTATTGTCCAGAGAGCACTTAGCAGTTAACCACATTGCTGTGGATTTGGAGTCATATGTAGGCCAGACCAGGTAAGGATGGCAGATTTCCTTCCCCAAAAGACATTAATGAACCAGACAGGTTTTTCTCACCAGTAGATTTATGGTCATCATTAGTATCTTTAATTCCAGATTTTTATTGAATTAAAATGCTACAGTGGGATTCGAACAGAGGTCCTCAGAATATCAGCCAAGCTTTTGGATTAATCATCTAGCAATACTATGCCATTGTCTCCCCAACTTTATTGGTAAAAGTGCTTACTCAGGCTTCACGTTGTCACATGATTGCAAGACAAAAGCAAAATCATCACAGAGAAGTGATAAATACTGTCTCACCTGTGTATTAATGTCAAAGTTAACTCCTTGTACTACAACCAGCTGTCTACTTTCCCTGCAATGAATAACCTGCCACACTTGTCAAGGTAGGTCATTTAGGTTCACTTTGCAGTGGGATTGGATGTTCATGAAAACATCTGGGAGCCTGATACAGAGAGAGACAAGGAGAGGAGAACATTTTGAGTTCCATTTCTGTGACGATATGGGAGCTCAGACACCTTGAAGACTGGGTACACTAATTGAAAATAAAAGTAGAATACGGGAGAAAGGTGGTTGGAAAGATTTCACGGCACTACAGTTGTAACCAAAATATTGGTCAATGTATTGATGGCTGCAGCTTCGAATATACAGTGAAGGAGGGATTTCTGTTTGAAGTGTGAAAGGGTTAATACTTGGGCAGCATGAAATAAGGACTAGTTAATGGCTTTTCAATGGAGATTCCATCTTGTATTCATTGAGATTTTGATTTGGGGCTTGGCAGCCAATTAATGTGACAACTTAAATTATGACAACAGGTTTCATGGACTAGACTTGTACACCCAAGAGAATAGGAGTTTAATAGTGATTTGTTGAGGTGTCTGAGATTGTCAAAGGAGTTGATGGTGCAGAATGAAAGACCGACTGTGGGGCCATTACCTTAAATTAGAGCCAGGGTAAAGTCAGGATGGATATCTTCACACAGAGGGGATTAGAAATGGGAATTGTCCCCCTCCCCTTCCTCACTCCCAACACAAACCCCCTTTAATAATCAGCTGGGGATCAATTGAAAATTTCAAAACTGAGATCGATAGGTTTTTGCTGGGGAACAGTGTGAAGAGATGTGGGATTGAGTGAAGCAGGTGGGTTCAAAATACAGATTGGCCAGGATCTAATCGGCTGGTAGAAGGTGAGTGGGGCTGAATGGCCTGCTCCTATTCGGATAAGACAAATGGCAAAGGCACAGCAGGTCAGTTAGTATCAGAGGGAGTCTTTTGGGTGGTAATGTTTGGAACTGGATGGATAAGACCTGAGGAGATTCCTAATAGGACCGACCAAACCAAGGAGGCAAGGAGAAAGCAATAGGCAGAGCTTGTAGGATCAAATGTGTCAAATCTTTCTTCATTGTGTGTGGCCTGAATAAGGTGGAGATAAATTATGTTTGCCATAAATAATAATTTTACAGTTGCCGCAAATGTTTCTTATTCCTGCTTATTCTTGCTTTTGCGAGGCCAGTTATATTTTGTGGTTCACATTAAATAAACATCATTAATAAAGGAACATTAAAAATAAAGCCAAAGACCTGTAGATGTTGGATATCAGAAACAAAAATAGAAATTGCTGGAGAAACTCATCAGTGTGGTAGTATCTGAGGCTAGAAAGCAGAGTTAATATTTCAGATCCAATTACCCTCTAGAACATTTATAAAGGAGTGCTACCCTTGAATTTACAGAACACTATAATTCAGAGTGCACACACAGGATTTTGCATGTGGGTTTCAGGATCCTGCCATCGAGTTCAATGGAGGGTGACTTAAACTTTTGACTCGTCTGCAATTTTCCTCAGCATGACCAATGAATGGCCAGAGAGCAGGCTGATTAGCCAATCAGCAATGGTGTGTGGCGGTCCAATCAGACTGCTTCCAAAAGCAGTATCAGGATGCCACATCAGGGGAAGTGAGACTGGACATATAAACTGATCTTTGTAGGCACCCAGGCTGTCCTCCAGCTCTCAGGCAACACGGAGAAGCTGAAAGCCCTCGATTCTGCCCATGGAGAATCTCGATGGTAGCCTGGAGCCTGACTGGGGAAACCCACTTCGCCACCTCCTTCTCTGGACCTTTACTTATCTCAGTTGGTTACTCAGAGTTAACACAAGGATAGCCCTCCTTGGGGCAAGATATCCTCCGAGCAGGTGGAGGCAATACAACACCCAGTGGTATGTGATTCCCTGTCTGTCTGCCTCAGTTCCCAACCCTGACTGGGCCTTAAAGTCCTTGACCATGTTTTTGGTCAGAGATGTGGGAGAGGCTCTGGTACTATCACTGGACCAGTAACCCAGAGGCCTTGGCTAATGTTTTTGGGGATATGGGTTCAAATCCCACTTGATAGCTGGTAGGATTTAAGTGCTATGAATTAATTATAATTAATCAATTAATAAATAAGTCTGTACTTGAAAGCTAGTTCTACTGGTGGTGGTTAATAGTTAAAAACAAAAAAAAAGTCACGGTGGTTTGGCAGTGGGAAAACCGTTTGGTTGTGTGCAATAACTCTTCCAGATACAAAAGAAAATGAAAGCTAGTCTCAGTGATGGAGTGAGAGGGCCATGAAACTGTTGATTTGTTGCAAACCATCATTTGTATCGGTCTGGAAATCGCCATCTCTTACCCAACCTGGCCAAACTGTTACGTTCTTTTCCTGAGGTTTCACACACAAGATACAATTTGCACACACCAACTTAGAGTCATAGAGATGTACTGCATGGAAACAGACTCTTCGGTCCAACCTGTCGATGTCGACCAGATTCCCAACCCAATCTAGTCCCACCTGCCAGCACCCGGCCCATATCTCTCCAAACCCTTCCTATTCATATACCCATCCAAATGCCTCTTAAATGTTGCAATTGTACCAGCCTCCACCACATCCTCTGGCAGCTCATTCCATACACGAACAGTTAAAGTTTATGAAAGCTTGTACAAGCTAGGTGACCCCCTTTTACCCCCCTTGCAGGCGTGCGAGGTTGAGTCAAAGTGAATCACTGAACAAAGAAAACACATCCCCTTTATACAGGTCAATTGACCATGCTTACAAATACTTGGCCACTCCCACACCATTACATGCCACTCAAGACAACCCCCAGTTACTCACAATCACGTTACCCCAGGTACAATGGCAGGTACAATTATCATCCTCGGAGATAATGCAAATGCTAATGCCCTAATCCTGGGGAATCATTATGCAGATGATTTCCTGACTCAGTGATTCCCCAAGACAATGTTGTTGTGATGTGTCCGAGCTTCAGTGGATGGCTAGAAAGCATTTCTGAATGGAAGACGTTGAATGATAATAGTAGGGGGAGTAGTAGTAAATGACTGTTGAATTGGAGTGGGAGTCATTCACATTCTTGCATGACTGTTGTTCCCACCCACTTCCAGAATGTTCACTCAGTGCAGTTTAACTCTTTACATTAATGTTCAGAGAGATATTCCCATTTAATTTTTTAACATTACAACACGACTCCAAACTCTCAGCAACATCCTGGCGCTTGGATGTGGGCTTGGAATCTGCTCAGTTGAGGCAAATTGAGATGGGCAGCAAATGCTGACCTTGCTAGTGTTGTCTGCACCCCATTTTAGAAATGCCAAAATCCATAATTCATAACTGTACAACCGGAGTGCTTTTCCAAGTGGCATTTTGTAAACAGACACATGCATAATCTGTAGAGTGCAGAATAGTAATGTATAATAAATCAAGCATCATTAAATTTGCAGCGTCCTTTGAAAATGAAAAAAATGGTTTCCTTGTGAAATGCTGTTTTTTGCAGAGGAACAGTGAGGGCACTGCACAGGGGCTCAGTGGGTTGAAAATGGTTGCTCATTCAGTTATGCAAAGGGGAGGATTTATTGCAGTGTCCTTAAAGGTCTCTGAACACGTTGACTGTGCTTCACATCATCGTCTCTCCTGATCATTAACCTGTCCTTTCCTCCCGGCTCAGACTGTTTACCCGGTCACCATGGAGATCTCATCTCTGGAGCGGCAGCTGCAGAGCGTTCAACGAAACATCGCCTTTTTAAAGGGGGAACACATGGACCTACTGCATGGGCTGCACATGGAGATCCTGCAACTGCAGAAACGCTGCACCGGTGAGTCTTTGCCATCACTTTCAACCTGAAAGGAGGGGCAGTGGGGTTGGTGGGCAGGTGGCGAGGGCAACCGTGCCTTTTATACTTGGGACAGGCCCCATCTGAGACAGGGCGGTAAAGGTGCAAGATTGTACAGTTGGTTTCTCTTTCCTCATCATGGCCAAGAGCAGAGGTGCTCCAGTTAGTCATCTCTCCTTTTAAAATGATCTCCCACGACGTTGCTTGTGAATAGTCCGGGGCAGAGAGCAGTTGTCGGGGGAGGCGGAAGGGAGCACGGAAACTAGGAAATAATTGCCTGCATCCAGACTGCTGAGCTTTTCCAGCAATTTCTGTTTTTGTTTCTGACTTCCAGACTACAGGCTTAACATTTAGGAATGTCCATGTAGCATGCAGCTAGTTGGGATGTGAATAGTTCTACAGCTATAAATGTCTACTATATCTAGATCTCTAAATCTCTCCTCTTTGTTCTTCAGATGTTGGCATTGCTGTCACAGCCAGTATTTATTGCCTATTCCACATTGTCGTTCAGCTGGCAGTGTTGAGTCACCTTGCAGAGCTGCTATAGTTTGTGTGGTGTAGATACACCCATAATGCTAATGGAGAAGGAGTTCTAGGGTTTTGATCCAACAAGATGGAAGGATTGGTGATAGGATGGTGTGTGGTGTGAAGGGGAATTAGCAGGTGCTGGATTCCTGTGTGCCTGGCCCTTGTTTAGGAAGGTGTTGAGATTTAGAAGCTGCAGAGTAAAGAATCTAGACTTTTCTTTTGATTCAGATAAAGATGAGTTACAATACTATGCACTTATGTACTCTCCCTGCTGTACCATTTAGGCAAGGCTCATGTTATCTGTTCAGTACAAGTGGGAGCTGTTTGCTGTAATTGAAGGAGAAGCCATTATTTGTGTTTTCCCATTTCCTCACAGGATCTGTCATTAAACTAGCCCACTGTACTATAATAGACAGTCAATTGCACACAGCTTTCACAATAAAATTGCCTGATCCTTTAATCCCAAAGCATTCTAATACACCAAGTTTGCTGAGAACTGTACTCATCTTTCTAGTTTCTAACCTCAGTTCGTTTTAAATTTTTTTTTTATTCATTCACTCAACGTGGACAGCACTGTTCAGGCCAGTGTTTATTACCCATCTTTACCTGCTCAGAGGGCACATTGCTGTGGGTCTGGAATCACATGTAAACCAGACCAGGTAAGGGTTGCAGTTTCCTTCGCTAAAGGACATTAGTGAACCAGATGGGTTTTTTTCCTGATAGTAAATAATGGTTTGATGGCCATCATTACATTCCTAATTCCAGATAGTTATTGAACTCCAATCCATGGCAGGACAAACTAAAACCCACAGAACATTACCTGGGTCTCTGGATTAATAGTGTAGTGATAATATAATACAATGGCCTCCCCTTAATCTGTTGCTGACTGCCACTGGTTTGGTTTAAGGGGGAATGGGCACATGTAAATGCCAAAATGGTCGTTGAATCATTAAAGTGAAATGTTGCCCAGATGATGTGAAGCTGTCTGGAAAAATTTGGCATTATCAGTCTGTACAGGAGCTGACCTCCGGGAGGGTTTGGGGGTTTCTAAAGAGATATAAGGGACTGATTTTTAATTTACTGAAGTTGGTCAAGGGGAACCTGTAAAAGGCAAGTTTTGTACTGAGGAGAAAGTGAGGACTGCAGATGCTGGAGATCAGAGCTGAAAATGTGTTTCTGGAAAAGCGCAGCAGGTCAGGCAGCAATTCTCCTGCTCCTTGGATGCTGCCTGACCTGCTGCACTTTTCCAGCAACACATTTTCAAGTTTTGTACTGAGTCTGGATAATAAATGTTTCTCACACACTCGACTCATCTACTTATGAAACAACAACTGCAGAGACCCAAGAGTTGTCTTATGAACCAACTGGATGCTACAATGGAGATAGGAGGGGGAAATTGTTAGGACCATACTGGATGGAACAGAGGGACAGGATGCTGCCATGTGTCTGTGAATCACCATTTGATGAGGTCCTAACTGAGCTTGGACCTTACTACATACATTAGCCTTTCCCCAAATCCCTCAATACCTCACATTAATAAAAATGGATCAGTCTCCGATTTAAAACTAATGATTAATCCAGCATTGATTACTATTTAGAAAAGTTATTTTTAACTTCTGTTGCTCCTTATGTGTAAAATGAAATCCGAGCTTAACCTAAAGAGAATGTCCTCAGTGAGTGGAAACAACAGTTGATATAATGAGTGCTTTGAGTTGGTTATCTAAATTCCAGGTTGTATAAACCCTACTTTGTTTAAATAAAAAAGGAAAATACTTTAAATTAGTCTCAGCAGATCTGACAGCATCTATCGTATGTTAAATAGAATTAATGTTTCAGGTCTGCGATCTTACATTAGAAGTTTTCATAATCTCTTGTAATTTAACTCTTAGACTTGAAGCATCATTCTGGTAAACCTGCGCCAGACTGGATTAGGTGCATGTACTCAGACGGGCTGAATGGCCTTCGTCATTTACAGTCATTCCCATCATTTTTCAGAGCTGCCTGACCAGATATGTTTTTTCATTATTCTGTCATAAGATGTGGCTGTTATTGACTGGACCAGCATTTGTCATTCATCTCTTATTGCCCTCGAATTGAGTAGCTTGCTGGACCATTGCAAAGAGTCAATCAGATTGCTGTGGGTCTGGCATCACATGTAGGTCAGACCAGGTATGTACAGCAGATTTCCTTTCCTGCAGGACATTTGACATGAACTGTCCAAGTTCTAAAAAAAATTAAACCTCAATTATATTTAATTGATAGAAGCAGTGACTTTAGGATCATATGTACTTTTACTATAGGGTCCTCATTTAAAACACCAAGCAGTATCTCTCTAAACACTGACTCAGTGCACATTTCCAACATTTATCATTTTGATTTCCAGTTACTGGCATTTCTGTCCCATTCTTGGGCAGATTTAATATTGCGCTGTGTGTGATCCAAAATAAGTGAGCAAAAGGCACGGTGGCTCAGTGGTTAGCACTGCTGCCTCACAGCACCAGGGTCCCAGGTTTGGTTCCACTCTCGGGCAACTGTCTGTGTGGAGTTTGCACATTTTCCCCGTGTCTGCGTGGGTTTCCTCCAAGTGCTCCGGTTTCCTCCCACAGTCCAAAGATATGCAGGTTAGGTGAACTGGCCATGTTATATTGCCCATAGTTCTAGGTGCATTAGACAGAAGGAACTGGGTCTGGATGGGTTACTCTTTGGAGGGTCGGTGTGGACTTGTTGGGCCGAAGGGCCTGTTTCTGCACTGTAGGGAATCTAATCTAATCTAATCTAATTTCAATCTGATTGATTGTGAAAACATTGCTGCCTCTGGTTCCCTCATTTCGAAGTGAACAGGCTCTGAATGTTGCACAGGCTCTGAATGTCACCTAGTGAACACTGTGTCTCACTTAAAAACTGTCAATGCAATCTGGCCTTGCAATGAGCGCATTTATAGCTGCACAGAAAGTTTTGTTTTTAATAATGATCTCATCCAGCACGCTGACACTTCATCCTCGTTGAAACTGATCATTCGAGGGCATGGGACAAGGAGACTGTCTGTCTGATTGGACAGCAATTAGTCAACTGCATTGATCGCACAGCCTCTTTGTAGTGGGTCACTGGTAAAGGCTGAAAGCAAATCTGCTTTGTTTGGGGAGAGAGAGAGTCATGCATAATCATCTTCATAAACAAGCAAAGGCAAGACTTAGACAATTAATGGTCAGGCCCTGGGTAGTGTTGTAGAACAGGGAGACATGGATATTCAGATGTATAATTCTTTGAAATTTGCATTACAGGTAGACAGGATGGTTAGGAAGGCGTTTAACATGCTTGCCTTCATGCCCTGACCTTTGAGTATAGGAATTGGGACGTTATGCTGAGGTAGTACAGAACGTTGGTAAGGCCTCTTCTGGAGTACTGTGTGCAGTTTTGATCTCTCTGTTATAGGAAGAATATTATTAAGCTGGAGAGGGTTCAGAAGAGATTTACCAGGATGTTGCCAGGAATGGAGGGTTTGAGTTAGAGGGAGAGGATGAATAGACTGGGACATTTTTCACTGGAGCAAATAAAGGGTGACCTTATAGAGTTTTATAAAATAATGAGGGGTATAGATAAGGTGAATGGCAGGTGTCTTTTCCGTACAGTGGGGAATTTCAACATATTTTTAAGGTGAGAGAAGAAAGATTACAAACAAACATAAGGGGCAATTTTTTTTTGCACAGTGTGTGGTTTGTGCATGGAATAAACTTCCAGAGGAAGTGGTGGATGCAGGTACAGTTACAGCAATTAAAAGAGAAGTACATCAATAAGAAATGTTTGGAAGGATATGGCCCAAGTGCAGGCAGGTGGGACTAGTTTAGTTTGGGATTATGGTCAGCGTGGACTGGTTAGACCGAAGGGTCTGTTTTTGTGCTCTATGACTCCAGACTTTTGCTAGACTTGAAATAGATTTACCTCAGGAAAAACTGATCCTGCCTACAAACAGCATGGATGGATCAGGCAGTTTGTCTGGTCCATCTCTGATACTGTGGATAATCGAGGCCGAGACATGGATCAGTTGCTTGTAGATGGAAAGGAAGTGAATGGTAATGGCATAAGGGGAGCCAAATGCCAATGCATAAGGCAGACTAGGAAAGTATAAAGCATGATCCAGCAGTGTCTGTGTGGAGACACCTATTCCAGCTGCACATGAACTATCTGAAGGAATCCTGTTCAGTGTATTTGTGTTGCGATGTGCATGTACCTATAAAAGAGTATATTGTAAACTGCTGTCCATCACTGTCTGCTAGGGAATAGGCAGTGGATGTACAATCTCATGCCTCCGACAGAGTAAAGCTGCAAGCCTACAAACCAGGTGCCTCTACCTAAATCCCAGGTGCCCTTATGTGTGTCAAGGCCACCAGATGTATCCACGTTGTAGTCCGTGAACTGAATTCATATTTCGCTTTCTTCCCACAGATGCTTTCAGATCTGCTGAGTTTCAGATCTTCAACATCCACTGTTCTTTGTTTTATTTTGGTGAATTAATACTACTTGCCTTTTTTAAAATTTGTATGATTCAAATGAAAAATGGATCAGAAGTCAAGCTTTTTATTAAACGGGTTAAAGATTGGTTTATTGCAAACTGCTGCTGAATGTTCCTAATAAAGTTATTAACTAAAGAACTAAACAACAGACTTCCACACTATGGCTCAAAGGTCCAAAAAAAGTTGATGATAGGGATGCAATTGCTAATGCAAGGAACAGTAAACTAACAGCGGACTAAAGATGAAAACAAGGACTGCTATGTTAAATAGAACATTTGAGAAGGAAGCCCCAGAAGGTCTCTGGTAGAGACCATTGCTTAGTTCCTTATTGCTGTAGTGAAGAAGTTAACAATTGATGTTGGATCCAGCATATGTGATGACTTCTGTCGGCGGAAAGTTGATTTCTTGCAGCGGTGGACTCAAGCCGGTCAGCAGACTTTGGGACGGAAAGGAGGCTACTTTGTTCTCCACCAATTCTGTGGTTTTGACAGTTTTGTACTGCGTGACCTTCCTTCAATATAGCAGTATTCAGCCTTTCCCTTGTCCTCAGTGGTTCTCACAGTGGCCTTTCGGAGACTCAATGCACCAGTTAGGTGGACGATCTATTTTCATGCAATTTCGATCAACAGAAATGCCTGCCCCAGACTGTGGACGCACTTTTCTAACTGAGAAGGCTGATTAGCCCATGTCCTGAACTCATCCGTCACAGTTTAGCTGAGGCAAACAGCTTTCCGGATCCTTTATCTGTTCAATTTGAATGGCTCCTACTTTGGTATTTGTTGGGAACAGGGTGAGCTGTTTGCATGCCAGAAGCCCAGAGTAAATTAAAAAAGTTTTCATTTTCTAACTTAAGACTGAGGTAACACATTTCAATAGGTTTTGAAATAATCTAGTGTAACAGTCTTAGCCGGCTGTGGCTTCCATCTTGAACAGGCTTTTTAAAACCTAATGACCAACATATATATTTTAAAGTGGAGACATTCTTATAACATGCTTTTTTTCTTTAAAAATACCTATGATATTAGAATAACCTGTTTGTAAGATGTATACCTGGTGCTGTGCAGGGATTTGTGATGCTGGAAAAGCACACCAGGTCAGGCAGCATCCAAGGAACAGGAGAATGGTCCTGCTCCTCGGATGCTGCCTGACCTGCTGTGCTCTTCCAGCACCACACTCTCGACTCTGATCTCCAGCATCTGCAGTCCTCACTTTCTCCCTCTGCAGGCATTTGGAAATGCCAGCTAGGGTAAGAAAATTCTTGTCAAGGAATAACGTTATTGGCAAAGAGGAGTATCACTGATTTAGAATGCAAACAGACAGAAGCTTTATTGCACAATTAATATTAATACTTGCCATTTCTCTAGTTGAGGCCTGGCACAATACACTTGTCCAACATGTGTCAGTCTTCTTTTCCCACGGCTCACTGGACTTCTGAGATCTTCTTTTGGTTACTTGACCCTGGTCTCTTCAGTCAACGTGAACGTTGCATTGTTAAACGACTACAGATAGCTTATTTTTTAATTTTGTCAACCCGATTCCTTCAAGATATCTTGTACCTTTAATCGAAGGTGTTACTTGGGGAAGAAAATGTATGTCATTTAAACTGTTAGATAAATGAGCTATTTGTTTCACTGGTTAAACCCTGCAGGCTATAAAGATGGCTGACCTGACCAAATGGTGTGCGCAGGTTCAAAATCAGCCGGACAAATAACTCATTGCAGATGTTCATCCAAGTATTCAGATAAGATTTACCAGGGTGTTCTTGGGTATGGAAAGTTTCTGTTATAAAGAAAGGTTGGATAGACTGGGAATTTTTTTCACTGGAGCATAGAAAGTTGAGAGGTGACCTTATAGAGGTTTATAAAATCATGAGGGGTATTGATAAGGTTAATGGTATTTGGGGGCTTTCATAGAATGGGGCACATTTTCAAGGTGAGGGGAGAGAGATTTACAAAGGACATGAGGACCAAATTTTTTACATAGAGAGTGGTTTGCATGTGGAATGAATGACCTGAGGAAATGGTGGATACTGTTACAACATCTAAAAGACACTTAGATAAGTACATGAACAAGAAAGGTTTGGAGGTGATATGGGCCTGGAGTAAGCAGGTGGGACTAATTTAGTTTGGGATTATGTTCAGCATGGACTGGTTGGACGGAAGGGTCTGTTTCTGTGCTGTATGACTCTACGACTCTTAGCTTCTGTCACCAAATGTTTTATCAGATTAGGATCAGCTACAAAGCTCTTGGAACATCCTTAGGCTGTGAATACCAATGCATGTTTTACCTGTAAAGGAGGCTTCAACTTTGAGTTAAGGATTAAAGTCTGAAATCAGGTGAGAATAGCCACTGTTCATTTTAAAAAAAATACTATTTTGACTTATTCCTGTTGCTTAAGTAGCTTTAGCCTTCCGTTATACCCAGTCAAAATCTAATCATCCAACCTAAAAGTATACTGTAACCCAATTTAATATACCAATGGAATAGTTAGTGGTCAAAAACGTGTATTTGCGAAGGAATGCGAAAAGATACATGATCTATTTAATGTATTTCTGCATCTGGCAAACACAGGATACCAAAGTTGTTCAGCGGATTCGGCAGTGTAAATATATTTTAAAATTTCTACTAATGCAAGGGGAGGGAGATGAAGAACAAGGTGATGTAATCTCAAAATTCAGGAGAAGAATCACAAACCATTTTTCCACACTCAGTGTACAGGGGAAATCTGGAATTCTTTCCATAATTCTAAATGTCTGAGGACAACTGGACAATTTCAAGACTGAGGTTGATTAGCTTTTGTTGGTTACAGGAATCTGAGAATATGGAGCGGTAGGGCATAGTTCAACTGTGATCTAGCTGAAGGGTTGCACAGGCTCAACATTCCATCCTCAGTCAGTCAACATCTAATTGTTCTTCCACTCTTGTTCCTAATGCAACCTGAGACTTTATTACCATAATGTTAACACAGAACAATGTCAACACATTGAACTATTTGCTGAGCCCTTTGCCATTATCAGTTGAACAGTGCTCATCGGGTAGACTGCGAATCCTCCTGAGTCACATCACTTGATGAACAGTACTGGAGTAGACCTTCTTGAGACTC
Organism: Chiloscyllium plagiosum; assembly: GCF_004010195.1. Lineage (NCBI taxonomy): Eukaryota > Metazoa > Chordata > Chondrichthyes > Orectolobiformes > Hemiscylliidae > Chiloscyllium > Chiloscyllium plagiosum. The sequence goes on along the minus strand of NC_057737.1, from coordinate 12,987,529 downwards.
ACCCAGTTTAGATGCCCATACTATGGCTCAAAGGTCCAAAAATAGTTGTTAATAGGGGTGCAGTTGCTAATCCAAAGATGCCCCCATACCCTTTTAGAGGTGAGAATGTCCAGTTGAGGCACAGTGTTAACGAATAAGAGTCGTGTTATCTTGTCAGGTGTGAAGGGCATAGTAGCATTGTGTTTCTATCAAAACCAAAGCAAACTTCATTGCTGGCCATTAGATCAGGTGAGGAGGTTCAATACAATTTCAAAATCAGACCCTTCACTTAAGCCATGGCTCCATTGTTGCAATCTCACCTCTGAGTCAGAACCCACTCCTGGAACTTCAGTTCAGTAACGTCAGGGTATTGTACTGTCTTATGGACGAGGTGTGAAATCAAGGCCCTGTCTTCCTTTTTTTGTCATTCATTCATAGGAACTGGGTGTTGCTGGCTAAGCCAGCATTTATTAGGCAAAAGTGAGGACTGCAGATGCAGGAGTAGAGTTGAGAGTGTTATGCTGCAGAGCACAGTAGGTCAGGAAGCATTCGAAGAGCAGGAGAATCAACGTTTCCAGCAAAAGCCCTTCTTCAGGATGGCAAAAGCCATTCCTATGAAGCGTTTTTGCTCGAAACGTCGATTCACCTGCTCCTCGGATGCTGCCTGAGTTGCTGTGCTTTTCCAGCAACACATTCTCAAGGCCAGCATTCATTGTCCATTTCTGATTGCCTGGAAGACAGTTAATAGTCACCCGCATTGCTGTGGGTCTGTAGTCACCATTAGGCCAGACCCAGGTAAAGATGGCAGATTTCCTCCGCGTAAGAACATTAGTGAACCATATGGGTTTTTACAACAATCCACAGTGGTTACATAGTCACCAATAGGCCAGCTTTTTTTGAAATTCAACTGTGATTCAAACTCATGTCCCCAGAAGAGCCCGAGGTTCTGCATTTACTAGTTTAGTGACGTAACTACACCAATATCTTCCTTGCTAAGTAGCTGTACAACATCCCGTAATAATTTTCAAAGTGGAGCATTTAGTGAGAGCTTGCTGTGCACAAATTACAAGCTGTGTCTCCCACATGAAAACAATGACTGCTTTTCACAGATACTTCCATATTATAAATACTTAAATTGTGAAAGTGCTGCATGAATGCATTCAATAAAACAAAGAACTGTGGATGCTGACGATCTGAAATAAAATAAATGCTGGAGAAACTCAGCAGTTCTGGCATCATCTGTGGGAAGAAAACAGTTTCAAGTTCAGTGACTCTTCATCAGAACAGGGTCACTGACTTGAAATATTAACTCTGCTTTCTTCCTACAGGTGCTGCCTGACCTGCTGAGTTTCTACATATATGCATGTCCCTCCAGTCTTCAAGTAAACCTTGTATTTTGTACATGATCTCTCATGCTTAGTAACGTTTGTCTAGTCCTTTAATACTTTCACTAATTCATTTAACTCAGCTATGTGGATGGATAGAAGTTGGAACTGTTGTGCTTGAAGAATGGAAAGTTGAGAAGAAGGGGCCTGGATTGAGTAGGTCAAGAGGAACTGTTTCCACTAATAGAATGATCAAAAGAGGGAAAGCATTAAGATAACAATTGCTTCTTTTGCAAGTTATGGATCAGACCAGATTTCCTCAAAATGTACAAGAGAAGATAGCCTAAACCTAAACTTTCTCTTATTTTAAAGGCAAGTGCCAGGCAATGTGTTCTGGATGCAATTGGATTGGTCAAACTACCAGATTTGAAACAAAACACGCTTTATTCATAGACAATAGTTCAAGTACAACAAAAGAAAGAAGAAACTGGAAAAACCTAACTCTCTTGGAAAACTTAACAGAATAGTAGATTATTTAACTACTAACCGTAATTGTTACAATATACTAACAGGAGAAAGTGAGGACTGCAGATGTTGGAGATCAGAGCTGAAACGGTGTTGCTGGAAAAGCGTAGCAGGTCAGGCAGCATCCAAGGAAAGGAGAATCGACATTTCGGGCGTGAGCCCTGAAGAAGGGCTCATGCCCGAAACGTTGATTCTCCTGCTCCTTGGATGCTGCCTGACCTGCTGCGCTTTTCCAGCAACACATTCTCAGCTCACAATATAGTAACATGCTGTAAACACACTCTTGACAAAGGCAAATTCAGTAAACTAGATTGTTTCACAGGCAATTCTCCAGTCCAGGAGGGAAACAAAATCACAAGAAAACTCTGCGAGAGAGTGTAGCAGGGAAAGATGTACTGCAGCTTCCAAACCCCTGCTTCAAGACCATAGCAACTGCTGCTACTGAAAACTAAAACTAAAAATCCTAGTTCTATGGGAGCTTAACCCACCCATTCAGGCTGCTTCTATCATTCCAACTTAAAAGGAAACCAAGATTAACAAACTGTCAACTCTTATAGCTTTAGTAGACTGTTCGACATCTCTCTCTCTCACCCTTTCCTCATAAAAATAATCCAGAACAAAATACTCCTCTTAAAGCCATAGTATTGTCACACAACGAAGACATGAGGAGAAGCCTTGTCGCATAATGTGTGGTTAAGATCTGGAACGTGTTGCTGAGAGTGTGGTGGAGGCAGGTTTCACTGAGGCACCTAAGAGGGATTTGGAATATTAACCCTGCACGTTCTTCCTTTCTGGTCATGGGGTTGGAGGAGGTGGAGACGGAATGTCATGAGATGCATTGCTCGTTCAGAAAGTCAGTACTGACATGATGGGCTGAACAACCTCTTGCGGTTCTCTAACAGCTATGTGTGACTATTCACTGAGGCTTGAGGAGGAAATGTGACGCTGGGGTGGGGGGTGCAGACACATCCTTTCCCAAGCAAATTCTCGTTTCCTAGTGTGCGATCTGAAAGGGTCTCCGTCTAGACTGCCCACTTTTCAATTTTCTACGTTGCCCCAATTGTTTCAGAGTCTGAAGAAGACTGGAAATTGCTGGGAATATATGGTATGATCTATCATGGAACTGAATCTCAGCAATTGGAAATGGAGACAGACAATATCACTCTTCACCCCCATTAGTCTAGACTAGAAACCTAAGAGGTGACCAGATAATGTACCGCAACACACATGACTTTCACCAAGCGGCTGCGGACGATTGCCTCATGCCCTGGAAGCAAAAGAGCTTCTTGTAACCTGCTGCTGTCTCAGTGAATTCCCCAGTGTAGCTGCTGTAGAAATGACAGAACCCGCTGGTCTCTGTCTCCCTCTTTCTTTCTTTCTGTCTCTGTCTGTCTCTTTCTTTCTCTCTCTCTGTCTCTTTCTTTCTTTCTCTCTCTCTCTTTCTGTCACGCTCCTCTCTCTCTCTCTGTCTCTCTCTCTCTCTCTCTCTCTCTCCAGCACACCAGATTTTCAAAGTCACTGAATTCTCAAGGTACAATGAGGTTTGAGAGGAACTTAAAGCATTAGGTCAGCTGCCAGTAAACTATTGATTGAAATTCAATCCGTACTGTACAGTGCAGGAATGTAGCCAAGGAGAATGTGGTAATGCTGAATCAGAGCTGTAATACCTTGTGCCGGCACTCCACATAAACCACTATCTTCTCAGTGAAATACTGAGGACCACAAGGAGGTACTGGATTGCATGCATTAAACGACAACATTCGTATAGCACCTTGAACATATTGGACTGCTTCAAGGCATTTCATGGGAGCATTATATTTAAAAAAAAACAAAGGGAGATATTACTACAGGTGACCAGAAGCTTGGTTAAAGGGATGGTTTTAATGAAATACTTTAAGTGTGGTAGTGAGGTAGAGGAAAGGGGCGTCCAAAGCTTGGCATCCAAATTGTTAAAGGCTAAATCTCTGTTTTTGTCACTAATGAATGGCCAAACGATCTCTGTTTATAAACAAAGGAGATGGAGACAGAACATAATGTATTGGGGCAGAATGGGATCTCTGCTTTCAATAAGTTGTTCGTGTTTATTAAGGATTAATGACTCTCCCTTTATTTTTCTCACAGGCCATTTAAGACTTTACCCCTGGTCACTTCTGCTTCAATTTTTATCATTATTGCCTGAATATTAAACAATAGTCTCTAAGCGCCAATCAGTTGAAGCACATGTAATTTTCTTATATTTCTAATTATATTTTAGTTTAGATCTATGATTACTGTATTTGGGAGTTTCTATTCTCAAATATGTTTGATAAAGATGTTGTGGAAAGACTGGAATATAATGGTCTCTTGGTTGTGAAAAACAAATTTCATGATTGAAGTCATGTATTTGTCTCTAATGCTCACTCCCCCCAACCTCCAGATAGGGGTGGAGTGGGAGGAGATTGATCTATCAGTAGCTTTATGGGCTTAAGTATTTTTACACTTATTTTGGCTGCTATTTCCAGACAATAGTCATTTTATGTTTTGCTCTCCTGATCTTTTCTTTTCTCTTCTCCACTGCTCCTCTTCCTAGCAACAACCTTTCCCGTTCTTCCTTCAGTCCCGACAGTGGCCTACAACCACGGCTGATATCCTGACACAGGGACTTTCAGTTTCCCTCTTGGTCTGCTCCAGTGTGCCCATTGAAGGTACCACCTGGCCTCCTAACCCTAACCCAAGCTGTCCTATAATTGTCACTTATCAGCTGTCTTGCCCAGTATGCCCACAGGGTGCCCTACCTCGCCAACCTCCTTTCTGGTTCACTCACCCAGCCACCACTGCCAGTGGATCAATTGTCATGCATGGAGAGGAAGGAAGCCATATTACCTTCATCACAGAGGCAAGCCACTTCCATTTCTGCTCCATTGTGGGACTCCACCAATCCGCTATGGAACCCTCAGACATGCATGTTTCACTTCTGACTTGTACATTCCAGTGGTGCCTGGTCAGCCTCTCATCCATTAACATCACCCTGTCTAAAATTCTTCCTCCTGGACCCTAGCCGACATTACCCCAGCTCACCATGACCTTGCTGTCCATGCAAAGCTTTAAACTTAAAATTCTCATCAAGTTTAAATCCCTTTGTGATATCACCCCTCCTTTACCCAGTAATCCTCTGCAGCATCTATATGATGCGTTGCTATGATTTTGTCCTTTTGATGCATCTTCTTTATTGCACCCAAAATGTATACATTTGTTCATCTCACCCCTCTTGCTTAAATAAGACCCACTTTAAAACTCTTTGGGTCATCCTTCCGATGTTTTATTCTTTTGTGTCTTGACATTTATTATCTTTTATTCGTTCACGTGATGTGAGCATATTTGCAATCTCCTGTGTGCCCTTGAGGAGATTCATTCCATGGGAGTAAATACACCACTGTGCTGATAGGAAGGGATTCCAGAATCGTGACCCAGCAACAGTGAAAGAACCAAATGATATAGTTTCAAGTCAGGATGGTGAGTGGCTTGAAGGAAAACTTGCAGGTCATACTGGTGTTCCCATGTATCTGTTGTTCTTGTCCTTCCTGGTGATCATGGTAGAGGCCATGGGTTGGGCGGTGCTCTCAGAAAAGGTTTGGTGAGTTATGGCAGGGTTTCTTGTAGTTGGCATACAACTGGTGCCACTGTGCATCAAAGGTGGAGAGAGTGAATATATAAAGGCAGTTGATGGAGTGCCAGTCAATTGGCCTGCTTTGTCCTGGTTGGCATCAAGATCCTTGAAGGTTGTTAGAGCTGCAGTCATCCAGACAAGTGGGAAGTATTCCATCACACTCCTGACCTATGCCTTGGAGATGGTGGAAAGGCTTTGGGGAAGCCTCTGTTAAGTTACAGGATTCCTTAGCCTCCAACCCGCTCTTGTAGCCACAGTATTGATATGGCTGGTTCAGTTTTCTGATCAATGGTAACCCCCCAGGAGGGTAGTGTTGGGAGAATTCGGTAATATTAATGCCAAGAGGCAATGATTGGATCCTCTCATGTTGGAGATGGTTATGTCCTGGCTCTTGTGTGACAGGTATGTTTCCTGGTACTTTTTGAATCAAGCCCAGACATTGTTCAGGTCTTGCTGCATTTAAACATGGACTGCTTCAATATCTGAGGAGTTGCAAATGACGCTGAACTTTATGCAGCCACCAGTCAATATCTCATTTTTGACCTGATGGAGAACAAATGAAGTAGTTGAAGATGATTGGGCCAAGGAAACTACCCTGAGGAACCCCTGCAGAGATATCCAGTTACAATCCGTAACATGCTGGGTATGACAACAGCCAGCAGAGAGTTTTCTCCTTGATTCCCATTGACTGCAATCTTGCTTGGGTGCCTTGATGCCACACCCAATCAAACATAGCCTTGACCTCAAGAACAGTCACAGCCACCTCACTTCTTGAATTCAGCTATGATGAGATTAGGAGCAGAGTGGCCCTGGTGGAACCCAAACTGAGCACCCCTGAGCGGGTTATTGATGAGTAAGTGACACTTCCTTTCATTTCACTGATGATCAAGGTTAGACCGATCAGGTAATTGTCAGAGTCGAGAGTGTGGTGCTGGAAAAGCACAGCAGGTCAGGCAGCATCTGAGGAGCAGAAGAATCAACTTTTCAGGCATGAGGTGGGGTTGGTTGGTGTGAGTTTCCCAGAGATGTTCTCTGAAACGTTCTGCAAGAAAGCGTCCTGTCTCCCCGATGTCGAGGAGACCACATCGGCTGCAATGGATACAGTAAATGACATTGGTAGAGGTACAAGTAATTTTCTGTCAAATGTGGAAGGAATTGTCAGTGTCTGTGGAACTTCTCTTGTTTTTTTTTAACTCAACAAAGAGAACTCAAACAATAAGTTGTTGCTATTTTGGGATAAGACAGAGATCTTATGGTGAAAATGTTGAGGAGTTCCTGTCAGTATGTTACAGATGTACTCACAGAGATACATTGCTGGATGTGGAGGAGGGTTATAAAGCTGATCAAATAAACAAACTGCAAATAGGATACTTTGAGTATAGTGACTCACTGGATTCCTGTTGAAAACAAATTAAGTGTCTCAATGAAACATGTCTGACTAGAAATTGAGCTCATTTCTCTGAGAAATCCAAAATAATTTCTAGAAAAAAAATGGCAGAGCAAACCGAAGTTAGTAAGGCAGAGGGATTTATTTAATTGCAAGATGCTTATTTGGAGTGTCCTTTAGTTCTGATAAACTGTGTGCAGCATTCTGCAGTCTTGTGTTTAGTGGTCACTTGTGAGTTTAATCATTTGAGTAGTTGCAGGCTGTTAGGAGATCACAAACAAGTCCAATCTGGTCATTATCAGACAAGGAGACAGACTCTACTAAAACAAATTCACTGAAGAATGATCATATGGGGCACAACTGACCGATTTAGGTTTTCCTTCATTTGCCATGGGGTCCCCTCAAAACTGCTCTGAAAATATTGGCATTTGTATGACTTCAGGACAACCTTTGTTTCAATCCACTTCAGTAACTAACTTGGTTGAACTATCTGAATCCACAGTATTTCAAATATAATATCACATCACCTGAAGTGTGTTCAATTTTTATCCAGTGTCAGTTGGTAACACTTTGAATCCAAAGGTTCAAGTTCCACTCCACGGACCTGATACAAGAACAATTGTAGACTTGACACTCCAGTGCAGTGCTGAAGGAGCACTGCGTTATCAGAAGTGCCATTACTTGAATGAGAGATTAAGCCAAGATTGGTCTGATCTTGCAAGTGGGCATAATTCCTGGCCAATATTTATCCTTGAATTGATGTCGGATTATCTAATCGCATTGCTTTTGTGGGAAGTCGCTCTGTTAAAATTAGCTTGCCACATTTCCTACACTATAATTTTTGTTTATTTGTTTACAGAATGTGGGTGTCACTGGTCAGGTCAACATTTATTGTTCATCCCTACTTAGTCAGAGGGCAGTTCATTGTCAGCCATATTACTGTGGGTCTGGAGTCGCATGTAGGCCAGACCAGTTAAAGACAACAGATTTCCTTCCCTCAAGGACATCTGTGAACAAGATGGGATTTTTTTTTTTAAAATGGCAATCCGGTAGTGGTTAGATTGTCACCATTAAACTGGCTCTTTGTTCCCTCTGCCATGGAAGGATTTGAATCCATGTATCCAGAACATGCAGAACTGATTCCTAGTCAGGAGACATTACCAATATGCCACCAACCTTAATGTCATTCAAGTACATTTTTATGTGCTTTGGGACATCCTAACATTGCAATATGTACTATTTAAATACAGATCTTTCTCTGCTTTTTATTTGTGTCTAATCTTCAGTTGGTGATGTGGGGTTTACAGTGGCACAAAACTGGTCTGAGTTTTGTCTTGTATCTCCGATAGGTGACCCAGCCTCTAGATGTTCTGCTTATCAGGCAGCTTCTGTGATCACCGTTGGTCTGTCTGCTGGAATTACATTGTCTGGGAGCATAAGACTCCACCCAGACTGTGTGTGGTGCAGCCAGTCCAAACCATCTATGTACACCATGCAGCACTCTCCTTAATGTCCCGCAACGACCCTCCATCATCAAAACCATTCATGACAATCTGCCAGGAATGACGAATGGCTGGAGACCCCTTACCCTTTTTGGAAGATCTTCAATGATCTTTTCAAACCCTAAAGTAAATTGGGGAAGAGACGGTTTTGTTATCAACATAAATACTTGATGAGCAACCGTTCCTGATTTATCGGAACACAACACTTGCAGCATCCTTTTGTTCTCTAGCTGGTATCTGTGCAACAGAGGCTAACGTGTGCACATTTTTAAAAAAAAATTCTCAGTTGTGAGCCTTTTTATTTTCAGTTGCAGTGCCAATGATGTATCTCACTGCACAGCAAAATTAAAATTAAATCCCCTTACACGTTGTCAATTTGCTCGCTGAGCTGGTAGGTTTTTATTTTCAGATGTTTTGTCACCATGCTAGGTAACATCAGTGAGCCTCCGATGAAGTGTTGATGTCTGTCCCGCTTGCAATTTATCTGCCTTGGTCTATTGTGGTGGGTGGTACCATTTCCAGTTCTGTTTCTGAGAGGTTGGTAAATAGGGTCCAAATCTATATGATTGTTCATGGAGTTCCAGTTTGAGTACCAGGCCTCTGGCCTTAGTTTAGCCCATCCCAGGATGGATGTATTGTCAAACTGGTGTCCCTCTTTGTCAGTGTGTATGGATATTAGTGATAGTTGGTCTTTTTTTTGTGGCTAGTTGGTGCTCATGCATCCAATGGCTAGTTTCCTGCCTGTTTGTCCAGTGTAATGTTTGTTGCAGTCCTTGCAGGGTATTTTGTATACTACGTTCGTTCTGCTGACTGTGGGTATGAGGTCCTTTAAATTCATCAGTAGTTGTTTTAGTGTGGTAGTAGGTTTGTGGGCTACCATGATGCCGAGGAGTCGGATTAGCGTGGTGGTCATCTCTGAAATGTCTTTGATGTATGGTAGGGTGACTAGAGTCTCTGGGCGTGTCGTGCCTTCCTGTTTAGGTCTGTTGTGCAGGAATCAGTAACTGATCGGGTAGCTTATCGGGTAACTGATCCACAACCTGAGCTACAAATCTTCTCTTAAATCCCCACAATCTACATGTTGTCTCAACTCAATATGCAGAATGATTTTAGATGTGTACGCATTTATTTCTCCTGACTCTCAAATTTTCCTTTCCTTCACTCGCCCCAGTGCCTCAACTCTGGCTCTGTGTAAAATATTAGGCAAGTAACCTGCTCCCTATGTGTTGATGCTCCAAAGAGCAGCACTAGGGATTCGAATCAGGAAAGTCTGGAATCCTGTGCGGAGGCCCAGGATTGGTCCATCGCATCTATCCAAGAGAGTTAGTAATTTAGCTCAATTCCCCTTCTGCCATTTACCTACTGCTTCTCTGACTTTTCCCTCTGCTGTCTACCTGTTGGTTCCCAAACCTACATTGACCATCCCATTTCCTCAACCCAGTGAAAATGACCTATTGGTACAATAGAATCATCCAGTATACCAGGAGGTCATTCGACCATCTTATTAGTACTGGCATTATAAAAGCTATCCAAGTGGCCCAGTTTCACCCACACTCTCCCCAAAGCTCTGAACCTTTTGCCTTTTTAAGTAGAGATCCAATTCCTTTTTGAAAATTACTGCTTCCTCCTGAACCAAATACCACAACTCAAAAGTTAAACCATTTTTTTCTCTTCTATCAGTTTTACTGACCTCCCACAGTTTTCGGTCATAGTTTGTGCCATAATGTGCAAAAGCTAGCTGTCTATCATCTGATTGCCACTGTGTTGTCTACTGATCAGCCTGAGCTTTCAGCTTAGTAATAGAATTAACCTCATTGGCACCGTTAACAAACTGAAGTCTCCTCACTGGCTGATGCACAAATCCATCAGTCAGAACTAATACGGTGTTGTTCTGTCAATGATAGGATTTGACAAACCTGGGGCTGTAGAGAGGTAAATATTTAACTTGAGTTTTGCCAAGGGTTCCAAATATGTGTATACACAAAGTTGAATTGCTGGTGCCAACTTGCTGCTGGGTTGAGTCCTTATCCAGGAAGGGAAAGAGAGGGAAATTCAAGGATTTGCACTTTGCCACACTGAGTTCCATTTCATAGTAGCTCTGTCAGAAGCCTAAAAATAGGCCCAACCAGCAAAGTGGTTCACAGGCAGGTCACGAGGACATATATGTATATATTTCCACCAATTGAAGGAAGGTCTATTGATTACTCCAGTTTTGTCAATCCCCTAGCTATCTCCTTCTGCAGATACATTCCTACTAATACCACATGCCTTCAACTTCTGGGATGTTGCTGTACATACATATAACGTGTGGTGAGACCCCTACTAGACAAAAGAAGGAAAACCGAATTCTGCTTCAGTAGTGAAGTTAAAAGAAGTGTTTGTTGGTTCAAGGATAAATGTGAGCTGTGTACAGTCTTTTGCAATAAAAACTATGTGGGAGCTCACTTCACCAATGCAGGGATTCTGTGGAATGACTCAAGGCTAAATGGTAATATAGAACTGAATCCACATTCAATTCTGTGTTCAGAAACTTTAACTGCTGTTTCATTGGACCCACAGGATTTATGTTTGTTTTTTTCTTGAATCAATAGAGCTTGCATAATAAATTTTAAAACTGCACACTTAAGGGAAGTGTTGGATTGTGTAAGGGAACCTTGTAAGTGGCTCAGCTCATAGAGAACTAGGAAAGTACATGATTCATAAAAGCTTTCTGTCAGCCTCTGGGGGAATATCCACGGAATGATAAACATCTTTTCTGCACATTTGTGAAATATGACCAACTGTTTTCCTACGTTAGTATTAGTTCTCATTTGTACGATGGTTTGGATTTTATCATGGGTGTCAGCTGTGCCTCTCCAGAGTCAGAATCATTACATTCTGCTTTTAATTCCCATTGCAAGCGCAAAAATCAAGACTAATTCGCCAGTGTAGTACTGAGGGAGTGCAGCACTGTCAGAGATGCTGTCATTCAGATAGAATGTCAGATAAATCCCCATCTTCCTAATTGTCAGGATGCAAAAGATGTCATGGTGTTGTTGCAGAGAAGAGTAGGGGAGTTATCCTTTAGTGGTATTATCACTTAAATATTAATCTAGAAACTCAGCAAATGTTCTAGAGATCTGGGTTCAAATCCCACCATGGCAGATGGTGCAATTTGAATTTAATAAAAGACTGGAATTAAGAGTCTAGTAATGACCGCAAATCCATTGTCGATTGTTGGAAAAACCAATCTGGTTCACTAATGCCCTTTTAGGGAAGGAAATCTGCCATCCTTACCTGGGCTGGCCTACAAAATGACTGCAGACCCACAGTGATGTGGTTGACCCTTAACTGCCCTCTGGCAATTGGGGATGGGCAATAACTGCTAGCCTGGCTAAAGCTGCCCACATCCCATGAGTAAATAAAAAGAGAATCGCCTGGCCAATTCTTATTCCTCAATCAACATCTCCGAAAAAACAGATTATCTGATCACAGCCGCAGTGCTGTTAGAGGGACCTTACTGTGTGCAAATTCGCTGCTGTGTTTTCTACATTCTACAGTGACTACCCTTCACATTTACTTCATTGGCTGTGGAGTGTTTTGTGACATCTGGTAGTTGTGAAACAGGTGATATCAAAGCATCTTCCTTTTCTTTCTTTATTGCACTAAAGAATTCTGGGTGGGAGGAGAGAGTGAAGGTGGAGGTGGCAGCAGAAGATGCCAAATAGTATGAAATTTATGCAAAGCTTTGGATTCTCCCATTACATGTCAGCCAATAACATATTGAGTAGGGAGTTCTCCAGTGTCTTCCTTCAATTACACCCCCAATATTCAATTAATTAGCAATTCACCACACAAGATAGAGATGTGTGATTGATTTTTGTTTACATAACAGATATAAAGCGTAACTCTGTGAGAACATGATGAGGCACTGCACAATTGCAGTGCAGGTACAGGTCCAATTATCTGTTTATTAATCCTCCACACGAGCCCCATCTCTCACTATCAGCAAGCCTTCTGTAAGATTAGAAAGCTATGTGCTCTAGTTCTCTTTCAGAGCATCCTTGCTATTCCTGCCCCAGCTGAAGTACTCTCCTCTTCAACCTTGTGCCACGTCTGAGGCGCGGTGACCCTCAGGTTCATCTACCACCAGTCATCTTTTTCTCTCATAAGAAGGCAGCCCTATGATCTGGAAAGACTATTTCAACTTTTTAATGTATTTCAATTACCTCTTGAAGTAGTATGTTCCACTTTGCAAGTGCCCTCTGGACAAAGACGATTCTTCTGAATTCATTTTGTTTGTGACACAGCTATGTTTATACCGCCTAGTTTTGAAGGCTTCAAAATGTAGCAGTATTCTGTCTGTTTGCCTTATTGAACCAGTTAATAGGTCACCCCTCGACCTTCTCTCTTCCAATGGAAACTGTCTCCACTACTTCAATTTTTCTTGATAATTATAATTTCTCAATTCTGGCATCATCCCTGTAAGTCATTTGTTTTGCATCTTCAGTGCCTCATATTCTTTTTCATAATATAGAGACCAGAACTGTGGTCAGTATGTGTGATTGGACCAAAGTTCCATTCCAATTTAACATACCTTCACTTTTCAGTTGTGTTTCTCTAGAAATGAACCCCTTGCTCTGTTTACATTTCTTTATGGCCTGATTAACCTGCATTACTATTTTTAAATTATTTGGCAATCATTATAATTACAACATTAAAATTCAAGATACAGTATTGAGGTGCTATTGAAACAATCCTTCTTGTTCTCCAAAACTAGAACTTCAGCATTGGAATATATCAAGATAATGAACACAGCTACAAAGTCAGAGGAGACTACGTTTGCAGGAACAAGATGAATGACTTTAACACTCTATTCAAATACTCAACATCATAAACACATTTTGAGTCAACCCATTAATATACTGTGTGGTATGTTATGGACCAGGCCAGACCCCCCTCAAAACATTCTAAGAAAGTAGCCCAGATTCTAACTTTTCCAGTTGTTTTAAGCAGGTGTAAGTGGATATTCCAGGAGAGATGCAGCTGGCCCAACCACTTAGTTTTAAACACAACAGAATTTATTTACAGACTACTGAATGAAATACGAACAAAAGAGAACAGAATAACTTAACTGATCCAAACACCCAATGGACTATCCCAATTTGATGATGCTGTTCCAAATTCCTGCAATAATCGCCATAAACACCCCTTGGCAAAAAAGATAAAATCAAACACAGGGTGATACAGAAGAGAGAGAGAGAGAGAGAGAGCAAGAGATGGCAGAGGGACTCAGCATGGAATACCTTCTTCCATGGAGCTGTTTCTTGGTCCAGCAGCCTCAAAAACTGACTGCTTGCTAAAACCAAGCCCAAACCAGAGAAAATCTGAGGTGGGAGAACTAGCCATTCGCCTTTCATTGAACAAGTGATTTTTAAAAAAAAACTTGAAAGCCTTTTCAAATAGATAAACCCAGACATCTTGGCAACTCTGCCTCGGATAACACTTTTGGAAAAAAAACCTAGGACAACCTTGTTAAAGGAGCAGCATGGTCACAGGTATTACTCATCAGGAATTAGAGGAAGCTTGTATTGTATATTATGTATTTACACTGTTAAAAGTTAGAACTAGGAACTCACGTTATGTTTAAGTCTTTCAGTGGGTTCCTTTTTCACAGCTGGACTAGGGCTAACATAGAGTTTCAGAGAACCTGTCTGAACTAGTGTGGTGTCAGCCTGCAGAATAAACAAGATGAGTTCTTATTCCTAGAAAGTTGAAGTGTGATTATTCAAACGTCACAGAACTCCTATCAGAATAGCCTTCAGTATTCTAGGAGTAGCAGGCAGGAGATATTTGAATCTAGATATAGAGGTGTGATTGAGTTGTCAGTCCAAAGACATTTATTGAACCACTTTATTTCAATTAAAAATTCTTGTGTATTATCATAGAAATTGTCTAAGTAAACTGGTCGTGCTATAATTGCCCTATTCCTGATTGTAGAAAGTGAGAACTGCAGATGCTGGAGATCAGAGTCAAGAGTTATGTGCTGGAAAAGCACAGCAGGTCAGGCACCACCTGAGGAGCAGGAGAATCGATGTTTCAGGCATATAAGCCCTTCATCAGGAATGTGGTTATAATATGATATGCGTATTGTGATACAATCATAAATCTGAAACTTCCACCAGTTGTTTCGTTGCTATATCTCTTATTGTGCAAGAGTGGGAATCATTCAAGTCTGTAGGGGTGCTGAGGTGGAGTCAAAGATGGAACAAAGATTTTGGACGCACAAGTTCAAAGCAGGTGTTCCAGAATTCTGTCTGACAGAAATGATATTGGTGTCCCGATAATGCGATGAAGATTTATGCTGTATGGCAGATGTTTGCTGCCTTCCTGTGTCCAGCTATTGCTCCTGTGCAGACTTTCTGCTGCATTTGGATTTGATTCACTATCTCCACTTCCCAAGAGAGAATGTAGAGGATGGGTATTAGTGAGAGGAGGTCCATTCCATTGAGCAAGCAAATGGGGAAAAAAACATTGCAACTCCAATATAAGACAAAGGAAATATATACAACATTGTTCTTCAGCGGTTAGCACTGCTGCTTCACAGTGCCCGGATCCAGGTTCAGTTCCAGCCTCGAATGACTGACTGTGTGGAGTTTGCACATTCTCCCCGTGTCTGCATGGTTTCAGTCCAAAGATGTGCAGTTTGGTGGATTGGCCATGCTAAAATCCTCATAGTGTCTAGGGATATGCAGGCTAGGTGGATTAGCCATGGGGAAATGTGGGGTTATGGGGATAGGATAGGGGTCTGGGTGGGATGCTCTTTTGAAGTATTCAGTGGGCTGAATGCCCTCTCCCCACGCTGCAGGAATTGTTGATTCATTCCTTTTGTTTTAGAGAATAAGTACCCACCTCTAACAGGACCACTGTCCACAGTAGCACTATTGATATCAGCTGTTTTGCTGAAGGACTGGGGTAGGATTGTGAGCTTCCAGTGGAAGCAAATACAGAGGGAGATGGGCATGACCTTGTTGGTTTGGGGGCAGTTTCCTAGCACCATCCAGTGCCTCCGGAGATGGGGGTAAAGCAGGGCTACTTGTCCACAAGTGGCAGGTTTCCACTTGAGGCTTCTTATAGCACTGTGAAGCGTATTGTCAGAGACATCTGGGACCAATGGCCTGGCCTGGAGGTGATCTGCTGGCAACAGACTTGGGAGTCAGCTCTCCAGGCAGGCCTAGGGATCCTCTGTGCCTGCCTGAGTTCAGCTGCAGGCCATCCTGTGGTTCCCTCCCTCTTAGGCACCTGAATGGACAGCCTGCTGCTTCCCCAGCACTGGTGGGCTTCCTGTTGCCCCTCCAGCCTCTATTAACCGCCCACTTCAGAGGGTCGGTACAGGCCACCAGGTAAAACCACATTCTGTCACTTTTCGTCACACGATGCCCAGAGGGTCGGTTTCAGAGGGTCGGTAAAACCACATTCTGTCACTTTTCGTCACACGATGCCAGCATACAGCACCCAAGTGAGCCTGACTCTGAGCTCCTGAAGCTCTCCACGGAAATCCCCCAGGTTTCGGTTCCTGTCAGTCCATGGTGTTTCCGACATTCCCCATGCAGCCCATGAGCAATTGTGATGTTCAAGATGTGATTTTCAACAAAGTGCCACCTTAAATCTTTGTAGGAACATTGCCTCAGCCAGTTGCAGGATGCCAATCAGCATTCTCACTTTGGTTGGAAAAGACCAACCCTCAGCACTTTCTGTTGTTTAAATACACTCCACATTATGATGAGCAATCCCAGGAGATCAGGAATCTGACCATTCCCTACTCTCAACCAACACGGTAGAAAGTTTGAGCAGCTTTTAAGTGAAAGGTGAATAACTAAGTCTTAGAATGTGTAATGGGGTAATTAGATGTTTATCCCCCCCTACTCCAGGGTGATAGCTCTTTGGGTACAGGCTTGTCATACCCTATGAGTGAGTGATGGTAGTTTAAGCTGCGTGCAGGTACTTCAATTTTTGAAGTTTGCATCACATATAGACAGGGTGGTTAAAAAGGCATTTGGCGTGCTTGCCTTCTTTGCTCAGACATTTGAGTGTAGGAGTTGGGACATTATTTTGAGGTTGTGCTGGACACTCTTCTGGAATATTGTGTCCAGTTCTGGTCGCCCAGTTACAGCAAGGATATTATTATTAAGCTGGAGAGGGTTCAGAAGAGATATACCGCAATGTTGCCCAGAATGGGAGGTTTCAGTTATAAAGAAAGGCTGGGACTTTTTCACTGGTGCATAGGAGGTTGGGAGGGGACCTGACAGAAGCTTATAAAATAAGGAGAGGTACAGATAGAGTAAATGGCAGTTGTCTTTTCCCTGGGTTGGAGGATTTCAAGACTATCGGGTACATTTTTGAGGTTAGAGGAGAGAAATTTAGTAAAGACATAAGAGGCAATTATTTTACAGAGGGTGGTTCAAGTATGGAATGAACTTCCAGAGGAAGTGGTGAATGCAGGCACAATTACAATGTTTAAAAGATGTTTGGATAGACACATGAATAGGAAAGGTTTGGAGGAATTTGGGCCCGGAGCAGGCAGGTGGGACTAGTTTAGTTTGAGATTATGTTCAGCATGGACTGGTTGGACCAAAGGGTCTGTTTCTGTGCTGTATGACTCCATAACTCTACATGCCCCCTTAAAGGTACATGCACATGATACCACAACAAGGACAGTCAATTTGCATACAACACTCTCTCCCACAAACAAGAATGTAATCAGATAAGCTATCTTCAGTGATCATGACTGAGGAATAAATATTGGCAGGAATAAACTCCCTTTGAAATAGCACCCATAGGATTGTTTTACATTCACCCAAAAGGTCAGAAAGGATCGTGGTTTGCTATCTTGTCTGAAAGACCACATGCTAGTGAAATAAATCACTATTACCCCATTGCATAGTGCCATCCTTCAGAATGTTGTGCTCCAGCTTTGATGTGAGACTTGAACTTACCACCTTATAATTCAGAAGTGTGTGCTACCTGCTGAGTGCATCCCTGTATATCTTGTGCATGGTCAGCTCTCCTGAATGAGGCTTGATAGTGAGCATTCGGTCATTGGGCTCACCCATCAGTATGGGGTGAATTGAGGAGGTCAAAATACCCCAGCAGCACCTAGAGTCAGTCGAAGCTCCCCAACTGAGATCAGCTGTTCTGGCACATGCCAAGTTGTGCCAGAAGGTCATGTGCCGCAAATGCAGTAATCCATCATCTCAGAATAAGGACTGACCTCCTTCCAGAAGCCATGGGGACTGCTTGCTTGAAAACCACTGAAATTCTAAGTATCAAGTGACCCACTTGCCTGTATTTTGCACTAGTTGGAGGAGTACAGAACTTCACTCTCTCAGGCTTCCACCTTTCACCAATTCAAAACGTTTAGTGAGTCACAAGAAATCACATGGTCCAGGGCTAGCTGGATGGCTCAGTAGGTCCTTTGTTGTCCGTTATCATTCACATGTTCATCAATCCAAGTGGATTGGGTGGGCCAGTGTCATGGAACGAGTGGGATCATGTCTATCTGACCTCACTCATTGTCTCCTTCACTGTACTTCCAGTCACTGATCCCAAAGGAGCTCATTCTACAGCTCTCTGTCTACTCTGTCTCTGTGAAGGCAATGCAAGTGGAGTCTTTCTTTGTCCTGAGTACTTAACATTGCCTTATTGCTGATGATGAAAGCACATTGTAAACTCTGTTGTTGAAATTACTGATAGGCACCTCCAAACCTTAACCAAAATGGTATAGGAAGTCACAGTTATTTCTTTATAAAAGAAAAGCAGACATTGTTTGGTAGAGTTTAAGTTTGAGTCCATGCTACTTGATGGGAAGCCTCTGCAAGCACACACCAAGGTTTTAGAGATACAGTAGTCAGGAGTTTACAACCAACGTTTGGAAAACCGTACCCATTGCAGGTCCAGACCTTTAATATGAGCTGCCAGAAGAGACAACCTCAGTTGTGAATACTGCTCATTATGTTGTCCTCTTGATATTCATTCAGTCAGCTGACTTAATAAAAGAGGCAGGTGGCAATCCCATCCCTCTCCTGTTTTCCCCCGCCCCGTTCTCTAACCGCCCCCCCACTCCTCCCAGCCCTGTGCACATAATGGCTGCAAGAGTTGAACCTTCTCCATACTGATTTGTACTGTTGGCTGTCTTTTTCAGAGTTGACCTGTGAACTAACATTGAAGTCATCAAGAAACGGCCAATCAGGTAAGCGATGTGCAACATGGCAACTTACAATGTTGCATATTATTTTGGAGTATTTTATTGTGGAGCTTAGCACTGTAAGGTCAAAAGTAACATTGGAAGCATCAGGGTAAAGGAAACTCAGCAGCTGCCTAAACTACTCTGGCAGTACTAGAGACCCCGAGCAATAAGTTGCCATCTGCACTGATCTTGCATCTTTGACTCCAACAATACTGAGGCTTTAATACTGAGGGTGATCTCTAAAACAAGAGAAAGGTTGTAGCAAGGGAAGAGGCCAATCACTGATTTTGAGCAGTTTGTGCACTGCCCTCTCAAACGACAAGCGAATTAATCCCAAATGAAGTAGTGTCCTTTGGGCCAATTAATCCTTTGGTGGATGTTTATTGTGTCATGTCAGAGAATGAACAGGAGATCATTCAACTTATTGTATCGTTGCCAGGTCTTTGGTACAGATATCTAATTAGTTCCACCTGCCTACTCTGTCTTCATAGCATTGTATGTTCCCCCCTTCGAGTATTGATCCCATTGCTTTTTGAAAGTTCCAATTGCACCACCCTTTCAAGCAAGGAATTCCAGATCCTCATCAAGTCACTGCATTAAAAGAAAAGTTGTATTTGGCTGTTTTGGTAATCGTCTTTTGTTCTTTTGGTACCAACCTCCTATCACTGATAAAAAGTTTCTTTTAACTTGACTTATCAAAGCCCTTTTTGTCTTATATTCTGGTGTAATTGACGTTGCCAAATCATGCTTTTCTGGCATCCATCTGTTTAGACATGTCCAGTGCCATAAGATCTTTTTTTACTGTCTCCAGATTTGCTCAGATGATGCAGAGTTAAGCCTGCAAACCAGTGACAGTGAAAGAGGAAAATAGGGAATTAGCACAGGAGCGGACAGAAAGTTGGCACATCATTTAGTTTAGTCATTAGTGTTGGCCATGCACGTTGGCAATAGATGTGCCATCAGTCACTCCAAAAATGAACATTACCAATATGAACTCACAAACAGTTCTGACAAAAGGCAGTGCCTTAAATCTAATGTTTAAATAGTTTTGCACAGCTGGCTTACGACTGTGAAGCTTTAGAAAATTACCAAATTTGTACTTTGTAGTGCAGTGATCATTTTGGAAATGTAAAACAAATAATGGTGGTTACAGAGGTAGACTGGCAGGATCAAACCAGCAGCCTGTTCTGAAATCTTTTCAGCGATTGTTTTCAAGGTAAGTTTTAATTCACTCAAAGCCAAGGGGGTTACATATCTCTTGATAACCAATCAGGGACTAAAGCCCTCTTTGTGCAAGTTGGTAACATGCACAGATAAGCAGTGTTCAGAGTACCTGGTTTAAGGTGATGGAATATGTCAAATTTCATTTCTCCTCACATGGGATTCTACAATTTGTCCATGCCTTGAGGAACATATCTAATTAGTCTGCCCCTTTTACCTGCTGTGATAATGTATGTGGGGACTGAAACAAGGCCAATGCTTTCTGGTGACTGAATAAATAAAGTCTTCTATTTGATTGGGTGGAATTTGAACAGATGTCTTCCAGATGCCCAATTCTGTTTTTGAGTGAAACCTGAAAGCTAATGCCATTGCTCCTGAATTCTATAATGTCCGCACCAATGATTTTTGCACTGACCGAGAATCTCTTTCCAGCATCCTGTAAACCAGGAGAAATTATAAACAGCTTCTACTGAATGCCCACCTTTCCCTCGACTAAACATGAAGCAATAGTTTTCTTTGCAAAATTGCTCCACTCAGCATCTATCACATTTGGTGGATATTTACCAATAGGCAGCTTTTTGATAATTTGAGTTTTACTTCACGTTCTCATTTCCTCCACTTATACCAAGACTTGTACACTTGGACTGGGGAGAGTATTTCACTCTTGGTTAATGCAGCTCTTGAAGGATCTCTGAACAACCCAGAAACTGATCTCAGTGTCATGAGTTTTATACCTAGGCCAGCCAGATTGTAACCTGAGAAGAAAAGTACTGCCCATTCTTTATTCTGTCAACTTTGTTTTCTAATGTTGCCTATACTTAGCACTTGGTTCTCACAACAAATTTAAAACAACGATAGTGCAAGTTTTGCATAAAAGTCTAAAGGTTACTACAGACTGCAATTTATTTACAGCCCAGAAACAGACCATTTGGCTAAGCAGGTCTGTACCATTGTTAGTGTTCCACCTAACCAATATCTCATTCTTTTACTTTCTCTCTCCTTATCCAGTTAAATGCATCTATACTGTTCACAACAGGGCATTGCTACTGTAATCAACTATACATTAACGTAGGATGAGGCAATGAACACGGTGGGTCAGTAGTTAGTACTGCTGCCTCACTGAACCAGGAATCCGGGTTTGATTCAATCCTCGGGTGACCGTCTGTGTGGAGTTTGCACATTCTCCCGATGTCTGCATGGGTTTCCTCCAGCTACTGTGGTTTCCTCCCATAGTCCAAAGATGTGCAGGATTGGAGGATTGGACATGCTAAATTGCCCCAGGGATGTGCAGGCTTGGTGGGATAGCCATGGGATATGCAGGGTTATAGGGATAGGGTGGGTAGGTGAGCTTGTGTGGGATGATCTTTGGAGGGTCAGTAGCACTCTCAGCTCAATAGGGCTGAATGGCCTGATTCCACCCTGTAAGGATTCTATGATTTCTTCGTATACACTAAATTTCCATTGACTGCCTTGGCTCAGTGGGCCACTTGAATATATAGAAGTCGAGCAGATGGTTGTGCATCTGAGGTTAGTGCCATATGTGTCCTGACCAACTACAATGTCAGAGTGCTAGGACATCACACTGGCATCCACAGCTAACCTTCTGCTCTGAAGCTGACGCCTGACATCCTTGAGGTCCCAGAAATGAATCCAGGGAGAAACCAGTAGCTGGTGAAATATTAATTAGACGTATTTCCCTGGGACCATCACAGGCATCAAACAGTCAGCCATTTTGGTTGGGACGGAAGGGCCTTTTGTGGATACCCCCATTTCCCTCCTCACAGGCCTTCCCCCTCATTGCAAACACTGCATGATAACCAGTGCACACCTTTTGATCGCTGGGTTTTCTTTCACGTTCTGGTTTCCTCTGCTCGTACAGAGTCTTGTTCTCCTGGACAAGGAACTAGGTTCCCTTGCAAGCCCAGAGGTATGATAACCACAGCCTCCCGTGGCTAGTATAGAGGTGGCCTCCCTGAATGTGTGCAGCAGACCACTGCAAAACCTCCAGGGACAAGTCTCAGACAGTCACTAACTTTCTAACACTAAGTCCAAAGCACCTCATCTACAAACCTGACACCCGGCCCTTTAAATAATGCCAGCTGGGATATGGAGGGTGATTCCCTGGGGCTACTGTTGAGCTGAGACTGCTTATTGCAGACACGTGCAGTCCAAGTTTCTGAAATGGGCATGAAATCAGCCAGAGCAGCTAAATGATTTTCTGGTAGCTCTCCCTGGCACTTCTCTGGTGTGCCCACACTCACTCACTTCCTATGCCAGAAATGTAGCCTGCACCATTTTTGTCTTTTGGACCTTTTATAATATCACTATCAATGGTCCCACACTGCCCAACTCTGAATATCTTGTATTCTCACTTGTACTGTAGTACAGGAGTACAGTGAAACGTTTTTACAATGGTTGCTTTTTAATGGTACATCTTTAGTACAAGTACCCAGGTACAAATCTTAGAGTTTAAAAAAAAGTAGTGTTGTTATACAAAAGAGTCTCTGGAGGTGATATGCAACATTTAATGACTTTTAAAATCATCTTTCCAGAAGGGCAGGACAGTCAAACTTTATACAGTACCATGGGATCCAAGGAAAGATGTAAGAGGTTTGAAGGAAGGTACACCTGTGTTGGGTTAGCACTGTGCCTGTCAGATAGTAAACAGAGCAGCACATCACAGGGGTGTTGCATTTGAGGAATTGGATTCAATCTCGGAACATAAGTGAGAGACTGATGAATGTTACAGTGCAGATCTCCACTGCAGTTCCCTGCTGGACAACTCAGTGATCTTTAAACCCAGCAGAAATTAGCTGCATCATGTCCGGGAAAGGTTAATACACAAGGACAAAAGCCCGAGCTTACTTATCCAGCTCTGCCAATTACATTCTTGGAATGGCTGTCTCAGCAGAAATTAGTTCTCATAGACCAGGAAAGGGCTGGAGCCAGCGATCTTCTAGGGCAACTCACTCACTGGCTATTAGACTCACTAAGCCATTTGCCGAGTTCAGAGAGCTTGGCTTTTCACAAAAACCAGTGGTTTCAAAGTGAACAAATTATTAATGTACTAAAGTGTCCGATGTCTCAGTGAGCTACATAAGGCTACATTAAGAGAGATGGCCCAAAGCTTGATCAAAGATGTGTACTGTAAGGAGTCCCTTAAAAAATAATAGGAGATGGAAAGGTGAAAGGAGAGGTTGGATCCTAGGCAGCTAGTGACAGGGGCACCAACGTTGGAGCAATCACAATGGAAGATGCTCAAGTGGCCAAAAATAATGGAGTGCAGTTATCTCAGAGGGTTTTGTGAATTACATATAAATGGGAAGGGGTGAAATCAAGGCATTGCTTAACAGGGGGCAAACTTAAGTGAGGTGAGATGATTGGGTAAAAATGACCTGAGTGAGAGAATAAGCACAGGCAGTGTGTTCATATTTCCATATTGTAATACCTCATCACCAGTTAGTGCAACTTCTAAGAGGAAACAATGCTTTAATCAGTAAGATTGAAAATGGAGAACTTAATAGTTTTATATGTATTTTATTCACAGTGGCAATGTGGGTCAGTTTTTGTGGTGTTGGTTCAGAGGTAAATGATATGGTGTCTAAACTCCCATTCTTGCAAAATAGTGCTTACATAGTTACATGGTATAGAAACAGGCCCTTCAACCCACTATGTCTTTTCTGACAAACACCAAATGACACTAATCCCATTTACTTGCATTTGTTCTGTAGCCTACTATGTCCCAGCATTTTAAGTGCTCTGAATTAGTGGTGCTGGAAGAGCACAGCAATTCAGGCAGCATCCGAGGAGCAGTAAAATCGATGTTTCGGGCAAAAACCCTTCATCAGGAATGCAGGCAGAGAGCCTGAAGGGTGGAGGGATAAAGTGAGAGGAGGGTGGGGATAGGGAGAAAGTAGCATAGAGTACAATAGGTGAGTGGGGGACGGGATGAAGGTGATAGGTTGGAGGGTGGAGTGGATAGATGGAAAAGAAGATAGGCAGATAGGACAAGTCATGGGGACAGTGCTTAGCTGGAAGTTTGGAACTG